>NW_028324144.1:17168328-17479647 GCF_054372755.1 Phalangium opilio
AAGTAGTGACTGCGCTCGACGCTGCTTAACTTCAGTTATCGGACGAGAACCGGTGTATTCAGCGTGATATGGCCGTTGCCGAGAGTGCTAGTTAATAATTTTAATTTAATTACTTTCATCTTTATAAAACAATAACAAAAAGAAGATATCTGTGCTTTTTCAAATCGGGTGGAATTTAAAAGAGGAAACAAAAGTGAAAAACAAACGGCACGCAGTATTCCCAAGTACTGACTGCGCTCGACGCTGCTAACGTCGGCGATCGGACGAGAACCGGTGTTCTCAGCGTGATATGGCCGTTGCCGAGAGTGCTAGTTAAAAATTCGAATTTAAATTAAGTGAGACAAATTAACCTTCATCTTTATAAAACAATAACAAAAAGAAGATATGTTTGCTTTTTTCATATCGGGTGGAATTTAAAAGAGGAAACAAAAGTGAAAAAGCCAACGGCACGCAGTATTCCCAAGTACTGACTGCGCTCGACGCTGCTAACGTCGGCGATCGGACGAGAACCGGTGTTCTCAGCGTGATATGGCCGTTGCCGAGAGTGCTAGTTAATAATTCGAATTTAAATTAAGTGAGACAAATTAACCTTCATCATTTTAAAACAATAACAAAATGAAAACATGTTTGCTTTTTTCATATCTATTAAAATTTAAAAGAGGAAAAAAAAGTGAAAAAGCCAACGGCACGCAGTGTTCCTAAGTGGTCTCCCTCCCAAGTAGTGACTGCGCTCGACGCTGCTTAACTTCGGTGATCAGACGAAAACCGGTGTGTTCAGCGTGATATGGCCGTTGCCGAGAGTGCTAGATAATAATTCGAATTTAAATTAAGTGAGACAAATTAACCTTCATAATTTTAAAACAATAACAAAAAAAACATGTTTGCTTTTTTCATATCTATTAAAATTTAAATGAGGAAAAAAGTGAAAAACCCAACGGCACGCAGTGTTCCTAAGTGGTCTCCCTCCCAAGTACTGACTGCGCTCGACGCTGCTTAACTTCGGTGATCGGACGAGAACCGGTGTATTCAGCGTGTTATGGCCGTTGCCGAGAATGCTAGTTAATAATTTGAACTAAATCAACTTTCATCTTTATAAAACAATAACAAAAAGAAGATATGTTTGCTTTTTTCATATCGGGTGGAATTTAAAAGAGGAAACAAAAGTGAAAAAGCCAACGGCACGCAGTATTCCCAAGTACTGACTGCGCTCGACGCTGCTAACGTCGGCGATCGGACGAGAACCGGTGTTCTCAGCGTGATATGGCCGTTGCCGAGAGTGCTAGATAATAATTCGAACTTAAATTAAGTGAGACAAATTAACCTTCATCTTTTTAAAACAATAACAAAAAGAAAATATGTTTGCTTTTTTATATCTATTGGAATTTAAAAGAGGAAAAAAAAGTGAAAAAGCTAACGGCACGCAGTGTTCCTAAGTGGTCGCCCTCATAAGTACTGACTGCGCTCGACGCTTCTTAACTTCGGTGATCGGACGAGAACCGGTGTATTCAGCGTGATATGGCCGTTGCCGAGAGTGCTATTAATAATTTGAATTTAATTAACTTTCATCTTTATAAAACAATAACAAAAAGAAGATATGTTTGCTTCTTTCATATCGGGTGGAATTTAAAAGAGGAAACAAAAGTGAAAAACCAACGGAACGCACTATTCCCAAGTACTGTATGCGCTCGACGCTGCTTAACTTCGGTTATCGGACGAGAACCGGTGTATTCAGCGTGATATGGCCGTTGCCGAGAGTGCTAGTTAATAATTTGAATTTAATTAACTTTCATCTTTATAAAACAATAACAAAAAAGAAGATATGTTTGCTTTTTCATATCTATTAAAATTTATAAGAGGGAAAAAAAGTGAAAAAACGGCACGCAGTGTTCCTAAGTGGTCTCCCTCCCAAGTACTGACTGCGCTCGACGCTGCTTAACTTCGGTTATCGGACGAGAACCGGTGTATTCAGCGTGATATGGCCGTTGCCGAGAGTGCAAGTTAATAATTTGAATTTAATTAACTTTCATCTTTATAAAACAATAACAAAAATGAAGATATGTTTGCTTTTTTCATATCTATTAAAATTTAAAAGAGGAAAAAAAAGTGAAAAAGCCAACGGCACGCAGTATTCCCAAGTACTGTATGCGCTCGACGCTGCTTAACTTCGGTGATCGGACGAGAACCGGTGTTTTCAGCGTGATATGGCCGTTGCCGAGAGTGCTAGTTAATAATTCGAATTTAAATTAAGTGAGACAAATTAACCTTCATAATTTTAAAACAATAACAAAAAAAACATGTTTGCTTTTTTCATATCTATTAAAATTTAAAAGAGGAAAAAAAGTGAAAAACCCAACGGCACGCAGTGTTCCTAAGTGGTCTCCCTCCCAAGTACTGACTGCGCTCGACGCTGCTTAACTTCGGTGATCGGACGAGAACCGGTGTATTCAGCGTGTTATGGCCGTTGCCGAGAATGCTAGTTAATAATTTGAACTAAATAAACTTTCATCTTTATAAAACAATAACAAAAAGAAGATATGTTTGCTTTTTTCATATCGGGTGGAATTTAAAAGAGGAAACAAAAGTGAAAAAGCCAACGGCACGCAGTATTCCCAAGTACTGACTGCGCTCGACGCTGCTAACGTCGGCGATCGGACGAGAACCGGTGTTCTCAGCGTGATATGGCCGTTGCCGAGAGTGCTAGATAATAATTCGAACTTAAATTAAGTGAGACTAATTAACCTTCATCTTTTTAAAACAATAACAAAAAGAAAATATGTTTGCTTTTTTATATCTATTGGAATTTAAAAGAGGAAAAAAAAGTGAAAAAGCTAACGGCACGCAGTGTTCCTAAGTGGTCGCCCTCCCAAGTACTGACTGCGCTCGACGCTTCTTAACTTCGGTGATCGGACGAGAACCGGTGTATTCAGCGTGATATGGCCGTTGCCGAGAGTGCTAGTTAATAATTTGAATTTAATTAACTTTCATCTTTATAAAACAATAACAAAAAAGAAGATATGTTTGCTTTTTCATATCTATTACAATTTATAAGAGGGAAAAAAAGTGAAAAAACGGCACGCAGTGTTCCTAAGTGGTCTCCCTCCCAAGTACTGACTGCGCTCGACGCTGCTTAACTTCGGTTATCGGACGAGAACCGGTGTATTCAGCGTGATATGGCCGTTGCCGAGAGTGCAAGTTAATAATTTGAATTTAATTAACTTTCATCTTTATAAAACAATAACAAAAATGAAGATATGTTTGCTTTTTTCATATCTATTAAAATTTAAAAGAGGAAAAAAAAGTGAAAAAGCCAACGGCACGCAGTGTTCCTAAGTGGTCTCCATCCCAAGTACTGACTGCGCTCGACGCTGCTTAACTTCGGTGATCGGACGAGAACCGCTGTATTCAGCGTGATATGGTCGTTGCCGAGAGTGCTAGTTAATAATTCGAATTTAAATTAAGTGAGACAAATTAACCTTCATCATTTTAAAACAATAACAAAATGAAAACATGTTTGCTTTTTTCATATCTATTAAAATTTAAAAGAGGAAAAAAAAGTGAAAAAGCCAACGGCACGCAGTGTTCCTAAGTGGTCTCCCTCCCAAGTAGTGACTGCGCTCGACGCTGCTTAACTTCAGTTATCGGACGAGAACCGGTGCATTCAGCGTGATATGGCCGTTGCCGAGAGTGCTAGTTAATAATCTTAATTTAATTAACTTTCATCTTTATAAAACAATAACAAAAAGAAGATATGTTTGCTTTTTTCATATTTGGTGGAATTTGAAAGAGGAAACAAAAGTGAAAAAGCAAACGGCACGCAGTATTCCCAAGTACTGTATGCGCTCGACGCTGCTTAACTTCGGTTATCGGACGAGAACCGGTGTATTCAGCGTGATATGGCCGTTGCCAAGAGTGCTAGGTAATAATTCGAATTTAAATTAAGTGAGACAAATTAACCATCATCTTTTTAAAACAAAAACAAAAAGAAAATAAGTTTGCTTTTTTCAAATCTATTGGAATTTAAAAGAGGAAAAAAAGTGAAAAAGCCAACGGCACGCAGTGTACCTAAGTGGTCTCCCTCCCAAGTAGTGACTGCGCTCGACGCTGCTTAACTTCGGTGATCGGACGAGAACCGGTGTATTCAGCGTGATATGGCCGTTGCCGAGAGTGCTAGTTAATAATTTGAATTTAATTAACTTTCATCTTTATAAAACAATAACAAAAAAGAAGATATGTTTGCTTTTTTCTTATCTATTAAAATTTAAAAGAGGAAAAAAAAGTGAAAAAGCCAACGGCACGCAGTGTTCCTAAGTGGTCTCCATCCCAAGTACTGACTGCGCTCGACGCTGCTTAACTTCGGTGATCGGACGAGAACCGCTGTATTCAGCGTGATATGCTCGTTGCCGAGAGTGCTAGTTAATAATTCGAATTTAAATTAAGTGAGACAAATTAACCTTCATCATTTTAAAACAATAACAAAATGAAAACATGTTTGCTTTTTTCATATCTATTAAAATTTAAAAGAGGAAAAAAAAGTGAAAAATCCAACGGCACGCAGTGTTCCTGAGTGGTCTCCCTCCCAAGTAGTGACTGCGCTCGACGCTGCTTAACTTCAGTTATCGGACGAGAACCGGTGTATTCAGCGTGATATGGCCGTTGCCGAGAGTGCTATTTAATAATTTTAATTTAATTAACTTTCATCTTTATAAAAAAATAACAAAAAGAAGATATCTGTGCTTTTTCAAATCGGGTGGAATTTAAAAGAGGAAACAAAAGTGAAAAACCAACGGCACGCAGTATTCCCAAGTACTGACTGCGCTCGACGCTGCTAACGTCGGCGATCGGACGAGAACCGGTGTTCTCAGCGTGAAATGGCCGTTGCCGAGAGTGCTAGTTAAAAATTCGAATTTAAATTAAGTGAGACAAATTAACCTTCATCTTTATAAAACAATAACAAAAAGAAGATATGTTTGCTTCTTTCATATCGGGTGGAATTTAAAAGAGGAAACAAAAGTGAAAAACCAACGGAACGCACTATTCCCAAGTACTGTATGCGCTCGACGCTGCTTAACTTCGGTTATCGGACGAGAACCGGTGTATTCAGCGTGATATGGCCGTTGCCGAGAGTGCTAGTTAATAATTTGAATTTAATTAACTTTCATCTTTATAAAACAATAACAAAAAAGAAGATATGTTTGCTTTTTCATATCTATTAAAATTTATAAGAGGGAAAAAAAGTGAAAAAACGGCACGCAGTGTTCCTAAGTGGTCTCCCTCCCAAGTACTGACTGCGCTCGACGCTGCTTAACTTCGGTTATCGGACGAGAACCGGTGTATTCAGCGTGATATGGCCGTTGCCGAGAGTGCAAGTTAATAATTTGAATTTAATTAACTTTCATCTTTATAAAACAATAACAAAAATGAAGATATGTTTGCTTTTTTCATATCTATTAAAATTTAAAAGAGGAAAAAAAAGTGAAAAAGCCAACGGCACGCAGTATTCCCAAGTACTGTATGCGCTCGACGCTGCTTAACTTCGGTGATCGGACGAGAACCGGTGTTTTCAGCGTGATATGGCCGTTGCCGAGAGTGCTAGTTAATAATTCGAATTTAAATTAAGTGAGACAAATTAACCTTCATAATTTTAAAACAATAACAAAAAAAACATGTTTGCTTTTTTCATATCTATTAAAATTTAAAAGAGGAAAAAAAGTGAAAAACCCAACGGCACGCAGTGTTCCTAAGTGGTCTCCCTCCCAAGTACTGACTGCGCTCGACGCTGCTTAACTTCGGTGATCGGACGAGAACCGGTGTATTCAGCGTGTTATGGCCGTTGCCGAGAATGCTAGTTAATAATTTGAACTAAATAAACTTTCATCTTTATAAAACAATAACAAAAAGAAGATATGTTTGCTTTTTTCATATCGGGTGGAATTTAAAAGAGGAAACAAAAGTGAAAAAGCCAACGGCACGCAGTATTCCCAAGTACTGACTGCGCTCGACGCTGCTAACGTCGGCGATCGGACGAGAACCGGTGTTCTCAGCGTGATATGGCCGTTGCCGAGAGTGCTAGATAATAATTCGAACTTAAATTAAGTGAGACTAATTAACCTTCATCTTTTTAAAACAATAACAAAAAGAAAATATGTTTGCTTTTTTATATCTATTGGAATTTAAAAGAGGAAAAAAAAGTGAAAAAGCTAACGGCACGCAGTGTTCCTAAGTGGTCGCCCTCCCAAGTACTGACTGCGCTCGACGCTTCTTAACTTCGGTGATCGGACGAGAACCGGTGTATTCAGCGTGATATGGCCGTTGCCGAGAGTGCTAGTTAATAATTTGAATTTAATTAACTTTCATCTTTATAAAACAATAACAAAAAAGAAGATATGTTTGCTTTTTCATATCTATTACAATTTATAAGAGGGAAAAAAAGTGAAAAAACGGCACGCAGTGTTCCTAAGTGGTCTCCCTCCCAAGTACTGACTGCGCTCGACGCTGCTTAACTTCGGTTATCGGACGAGAACCGGTGTATTCAGCGTGATATGGCCGTTGCCGAGAGTGCAAGTTAATAATTTGAATTTAATTAACTTTCATCTTTATAAAACAATAACAAAAATGAAGATATGTTTGCTTTTTTCATATCTATTAAAATTTAAAAGAGGAAAAAAAAGTGAAAAAGCCAACGGCACGCAGTGTTCCTAAGTGGTCTCCATCCCAAGTACTGACTGCGCTCGACGCTGCTTAACTTCGGTGATCGGACGAGAACCGCTGTATTCAGCGTGATATGGTCGTTGCCGAGAGTGCTAGTTAATAATTCGAATTTAAATTAAGTGAGACAAATTAACCTTCATCATTTTAAAACAATAACAAAATGAAAACATGTTTGCTTTTTTCATATCTATTAAAATTTAAAAGAGGAAAAAAAAGTGAAAAAGCCAACGGCACGCAGTGTTCCTAAGTGGTCTCCCTCCCAAGTAGTGACTGCGCTCGACGCTGCTTAACTTCAGTTATCGGACGAGAACCGGTGCATTCAGCGTGATATGGCCGTTGCCGAGAGTGCTAGTTAATAATCTTAATTTAATTAACTTTCATCTTTATAAAACAATAACAAAAAGAAGATATGTTTGCTTTTTTCATATTTGGTGGAATTTGAAAGAGGAAACAAAAGTGAAAAAGCAAACGGCACGCAGTATTCCCAAGTACTGTATGCGCTCGACGCTGCTTAACTTCGGTTATCGGACGAGAACCGGTGTATTCAGCGTGATATGGCCGTTGCCAAGAGTGCTAGGTAATAATTCGAATTTAAATTAAGTGAGACAAATTAACCATCATCTTTTTAAAACAAAAACAAAAAGAAAATAAGTTTGCTTTTTTCAAATCTATTGGAATTTAAAAGAGGAAAAAAAGTGAAAAAGCCAACGGCACGCAGTGTACCTAAGTGGTCTCCCTCCCAAGTAGTGACTGCGCTCGACGCTGCTTAACTTCGGTGATCGGACGAGAACCGGTGTATTCAGCGTGATATGGCCGTTGCCGAGAGTGCTAGTTAATAATTTGAATTTAATTAACTTTCATCTTTATAAAACAATAACAAAAAAGAAGATATGTTTGCTTTTTTCATATCTATTAAAATTTAAAAGAGGAAAAAAAAGTGAAAAAGCCAACGGCACGCAGTGTTCCTAAGTGGTCTCCATCCCAAGTACTGACTGCGCTCGACGCTGCTTAACTTCGGTGATCGGACGAGAACCGCTGTATTCAGCGTGATATGCTCGTTGCCGAGAGTGCTAGTTAATAATTCGAATTTAAATTAAGTGAGACAAATTAACCTTCATCATTTTAAAACAATAACAAAATGAAAACATGTTTGCTTTTTTCATATCTATTAAAATTTAAAAGAGGAAAAAAAAGTGAAAAATCCAACGGCACGCAGTGTTCCTGAGTGGTCTCCCTCCCAAGTAGTGACTGCGCTCGACGCTGCTTAACTTCAGTTATCGGACGAGAACCGGTGTATTCAGCGTGATATGGCCGTTGCCGAGAGTGCTATTTAATAATTTTAATTTAATTAACTTTCATCTTTATAAAAAAATAACAAAAAGAAGATATCTGTGCTTTTTCAAATCGGGTGGAATTTAAAAGAGGAAACAAAAGTGAAAAACCAACGGCACGCAGTATTCCCAAGTACTGACTGCGCTCGACGCTGCTAACGTCGGCGATCGGACGAGAACCGGTGTTCTCAGCGTGAAATGGCCGTTGCCGAGAGTGCTAGTTAAAAATTCGAATTTAAATTAAGTGAGACAAATTAACCTTCATCTTTATAAAACAATAACAAAAAGAAGATATGTTTGCTTCTTTCATATCGGGTGGAATTTAAAAGAGGAAACAAAAGTGAAAAACCAACGGAACGCACTATTCCCAAGTACTGTATGCGCTCGACGCTGCTTAACTTCGGTTATCGGACGAGAACCGGTGTATTCAGCGTGATATGGCCGTTGCCGAGAGTGCTAGTTAATAATTTGAATTTAATTAACTTTCATCTTTATAAAACAATAACAAAAAAGAAGATATGTTTGCTTTTTCATATCTATTAAAATTTATAAGAGGGAAAAAAAGTGAAAAAACGGCACGCAGTGTTCCTAAGTGGTCTCCCTCCCAAGTACTGACTGCGCTCGACGCTGCTTAACTTCGGTTATCGGACGAGAACCGGTGTATTCAGCGTGATATGGCCGTTGCCGAGAGTGCAAGTTAATAATTTGAATTTAATTAACTTTCATCTTTATAAAACAATAACAAAAATGAAGATATGTTTGCTTTTTTCATATCTATTAAAATTTAAAAGAGGAAAAAAAAGTGAAAAAGCCAACGGCACGCAGTATTCCCAAGTACTGTATGCGCTCGACGCTGCTTAACTTCGGTGATCGGACGAGAACCGGTGTTTTCAGCGTGATATGGCCGTTGCCGAGAGTGCTAGTTAATAATTCGAATTTAAATTAAGTGAGACAAATTAACCTTCATAATTTTAAAACAATAACAAAAAAAACATGTTTGCTTTTTTCATATCTATTAAAATTTAAAAGAGGAAAAAAAGTGAAAAACCCAACGGCACGCAGTGTTCCTAAGTGGTCTCCCTCCCAAGTACTGACTGCGCTCGACGCTGCTTAACTTCGGTGATCGGACGAGAACCGGTGTATTCAGCGTGTTATGGCCGTTGCCGAGAATGCTAGTTAATAATTTGAACTAAATAAACTTTCATCTTTATAAAACAATAACAAAAAGAAGATATGTTTGCTTTTTTCATATCGGGTGGAATTTAAAAGAGGAAACAAAAGTGAAAAAGCCAACGGCACGCAGTATTCCCAAGTACTGACTGCGCTCGACGCTGCTAACGTCGGCGATCGGACGAGAACCGGTGTTCTCAGCGTGATATGGCCGTTGCCGAGAGTGCTAGATAATAATTCGAACTTAAATTAAGTGAGACTAATTAACCTTCATCTTTTTAAAACAATAACAAAAAGAAAATATGTTTGCTTTTTTATATCTATTGGAATTTAAAAGAGGAAAAAAAAGTGAAAAAGCTAACGGCACGCAGTGTTCCTAAGTGGTCGCCCTCCCAAGTACTGACTGCGCTCGACGCTTCTTAACTTCGGTGATCGGACGAGAACCGGTGTATTCAGCGTGATATGGCCGTTGCCGAGAGTGCTAGTTAATAATTTGAATTTAATTAACTTTCATCTTTATAAAACAATAACAAAAAAGAAGATATGTTTGCTTTTTCATATCTATTACAATTTATAAGAGGGAAAAAAAGTGAAAAAACGGCACGCAGTGTTCCTAAGTGGTCTCCCTCCCAAGTACTGACTGCGCTCGACGCTGCTTAACTTCGGTTATCGGACGAGAACCGGTGTATTCAGCGTGATATGGCCGTTGCCGAGAGTGCAAGTTAATAATTTGAATTTAATTAACTTTCATCTTTATAAAACAATAACAAAAATGAAGATATGTTTGCTTTTTTCATATCTATTAAAATTTAAAAGAGGAAAAAAAAGTGAAAAAGCCAACGGCACGCAGTGTTCCTAAGTGGTCTCCATCCCAAGTACTGACTGCGCTCGACGCTGCTTAACTTCGGTGATCGGACGAGAACCGCTGTATTCAGCGTGATATGGTCGTTGCCGAGAGTGCTAGTTAATAATTCGAATTTAAATTAAGTGAGACAAATTAACCTTCATCATTTTAAAACAATAACAAAATGAAAACATGTTTGCTTTTTTCATATCTATTAAAATTTAAAAGAGGAAAAAAAAGTGAAAAAGCCAACGGCACGCAGTGTTCCTAAGTGGTCTCCCTCCCAAGTAGTGACTGCGCTCGACGCTGCTTAACTTCAGTTATCGGACGAGAACCGGTGCATTCAGCGTGATATGGCCGTTGCCGAGAGTGCTAGTTAATAATCTTAATTTAATTAACTTTCATCTTTATAAAACAATAACAAAAAGAAGATATGTTTGCTTTTTTCATATTTGGTGGAATTTGAAAGAGGAAACAAAAGTGAAAAAGCAAACGGCACGCAGTATTCCCAAGTACTGTATGCGCTCGACGCTGCTTAACTTCGGTTATCGGACGAGAACCGGTGTATTCAGCGTGATATGGCCGTTGCCAAGAGTGCTAGGTAATAATTCGAATTTAAATTAAGTGAGACAAATTAACCATCATCTTTTTAAAACAAAAACAAAAAGAAAATAAGTTTGCTTTTTTCAAATCTATTGGAATTTAAAAGAGGAAAAAAAGTGAAAAAGCCAACGGCACGCAGTGTACCTAAGTGGTCTCCCTCCCAAGTAGTGACTGCGCTCGACGCTGCTTAACTTCGGTGATCGGACGAGAACCGGTGTATTCAGCGTGATATGGCCGTTGCCGAGAGTGCTAGTTAATAATTTGAATTTAATTAACTTTCATCTTTATAAAACAATAACAAAAAAGAAGATATGTTTGCTTTTTTCATATCTATTAAAATTTAAAAGAGGAAAAAAAAGTGAAAAAGCCAACGGCACGCAGTGTTCCTAAGTGGTCTCCATCCCAAGTACTGACTGCGCTCGACGCTGCTTAACTTCGGTGATCGGACGAGAACCGCTGTATTCAGCGTGATATGCTCGTTGCCGAGAGTGCTAGTTAATAATTCGAATTTAAATTAAGTGAGACAAATTAACCTTCATCATTTTAAAACAATAACAAAATGAAAACATGTTTGCTTTTTTCATATCTATTAAAATTTAAAAGAGGAAAAAAAAGTGAAAAATCCAACGGCACGCAGTGTTCCTGAGTGGTCTCCCTCCCAAGTAGTGACTGCGCTCGACGCTGCTTAACTTCAGTTATCGGACGAGAACCGGTGTATTCAGCGTGATATGGCCGTTGCCGAGAGTGCTATTTAATAATTTTAATTTAATTAACTTTCATCTTTATAAAAAAATAACAAAAAGAAGATATCTGTGCTTTTTCAAATCGGGTGGAATTTAAAAGAGGAAACAAAAGTGAAAAACCAACGGCACGCAGTATTCCCAAGTACTGACTGCGCTCGACGCTGCTAACGTCGGCGATCGGACGAGAACCGGTGTTCTCAGCGTGAAATGGCCGTTGCCGAGAGTGCTAGTTAAAAATTCGAATTTAAATTAAGTGAGACAAATTAACCTTCATCTTTATAAAACAATAACAAAAAGAAGATATGTTTGCTTTTTTCATATCGGGTGGAATTTAAAAGAGGAAACAAAAGTGAAAAAGCCAACGGCACGCAGTATTCCCAAGTACTGACTGCGCTCGACGCTGCTAACGTCGGCGATCGGACGAGAACCGGTGTTCTCAGCGTGATATGGCCGTTGCCGAGAGTGCTAGTTAATAATTCGAATTTAAATTAAGTGAGACAAATTAACCTTCATCATTTTAAAACAATAACAAAATGAAAACATGTTTGCTTTTTTCATATCTATTAAAATTTAAAAGAGGAAAAAAAAGTGAAAAAGCCAACGGCACGCAGTGTTCCTAAGTGGTCTCCATCCCAAGTACTGACTGCGCTCGACGCTGCTTAACTTCGGTGATCGGACGAGAACCGCTGTATTCAGCGTGATATGCTCGTTGCCGAGAGTGCTAGTTAATAATTCGAATTTATATTAAGTGAGACAAATTAACCTTCATCATTTTAAAACAATAACAAAATGAAAACATGTTTGCTTTTTTCATATCTATTAAAATTTAAAAGAGGAAAAAAAAGTGAAAAAGCCAACGGCACGCAGTGTTCCTAAGTGGTCTCCCTCCCAAGTAGTGACTGAGCTCGACGCTGCTTAACTTCAGTTATCGGACGAGAACCGGTGTATTCAGCGTGATATGGCCGTTGCCGAGAGTGCTAGTTAATAATTTTAGTTTAATTAACTTTCATCTTTATAAAACAATAACAAAAAGAAGATATCTGTGCTTTTTCAAATCGGGTGGAATTTAAAAGAGGAAACAAAAGTGAAAAACCAACGGCACGCAGTATTCCCAAGTACTGACTGCGCTCGACGCTGCTAACGTCGGCGATCGGACGAGAACCGGTGTTCTCAGCGTGATATGGCCGTTGCCGAGAGTGCTAGTTAAAAATTCGAATTTAAATTAAGTGAGACAAATTAACCTTCATCTTTATAAAACAATAAAAAAAAGAAGATATATTTGCTTTTTTCATATCGGGTGGAATTTAAAAGAGGAAACAAAAGTGAAAAAGCCAACGGCACGCAGTATTCCCAAGTACTGACTGCGCTCGACGCTGCTAACGTCGGCGATCGGACGAGAACCGGTGTTCTCAGCGTGATATGGCCGTTTCCGAGAGTGCTAGATAATAATTCGAATTTAAATTAAGTGAGACAAATTAACCTTCATCTTTTTAAAACAATAAAAACAAGAAAATATGTTTGCTTTTTTCATATCTATTGGAATTTAAAAGAGGAAAAAGAAAGTGAAAAAGCTAACGGCACGCAGTGTTCCTAAGTTGTCGCCCTCCCAAGTAGTGACTGCGCTCGACGCTGATTAACTTCAGTTATCGGACGAGAACCGGTGTATTCAGCGTGATATGGCCGTTGCCGAGAGTGCTAGTTAATAATTTGAACTTAATTAACCTTCATCTTTATAAAAAATAACAATAAGAAGACATGTTTGTTTTTTCATATCTGGTGGAATTTAAGAGGAAACAAAAGTGAAAAAGCCGTCGGCATGCAGTGTTCCCAAGTACTGACTGCGCTCGACGCTGCTTAACTTCGGTTATCGGACGAGAACCGGTGTATTCAGCGTGATACGGCCGTTGCCGAGAGTGCTAGTTAATAATTTGAATTTAATTAACTTTCATCTTTATAAAACAATAACAAAAAGAAGATATGTTTGCTTCTTTCATATCGGGTGGAATTTAAAAGAGGAAACAAAAGTGAAAAACCAACGGAACCCAGTATTCCCAAGTACTGTATGCGCTCGACGCTGCTTAACTTCGGTGATCGGACGAAAACCGGTGTTTTCAGCGTGATATGGCCGTTGCCGAGAGTGCTTGTTAATAATTCGAATTTAAATTAAGTGAGACAAATTAACCTTCATCATTTTAAAACAATTACAAAAAAAACATGTTTGCTTTTTTCATATCTATTAAAATTTATAAGAGGAAAAAAAAGTGAAAAAATCAACGGCACGCAGTGTTCCTAAGTGGTCTCCCTCCCAAGTACTGACTGCGCTCGACGCTGCTTAACTTCGGTTATCGGACGAGAACCGGTGTATTCAGCGTGATGTGGCCGTTGCCGAGAGTGCTAGTTAATAATTTGAATTTAATTAACTTTCATCTTTATAAAACAATAACAAAAAAGAAGATATGTTTGCTTTTTTCATATCTATTAAAATTTAAAAGAGGAAAAAAAAGTGAAAAAGCCAACGGCTCGCAGTGTTCCTAAGTGGTCTCCATCCCAAGTACTGACTGCGCTCGACGCTGCTTAACTTCGGTGATCGGACGAGAACCGCTTTTTTCAGCGTGATATGGTCGTTGCCGAGAGTGCTAGTTAATAATTCGAATTTAAATTAAGTGAGACAAATTAACCATCATCTTTTTAAAACAATAACAAAAAGAAAATAAGTTTGCTCTTTTCAAATCGATTGGAATTTAAAAGAGGAAAAAAAAGTGAAAAACCAACGGAACCCAGTATTCCCAAGTACTGTATGCGCTCGACGCTGCTTAACTTCGGTGATCGGACGAAAACCGGTGTTTTCAGCGTGATATGGCCGTTGCCGAGAGTGCTTGTTAATAATTCGAATTTAAATTAAGTGAGACAAATTAACCTTCATCATTTTAAAACAATAACAAAAAAAACATGTTTGCTTTTTTCATATCTATTAAAATTTATAAGAGGAAAAAAAAAGTGAAAAAATCAACGGCACGCAGTGTTCCTAAGTGGTCTCCCTCCCAAGTACTGACTGCGCTCGACGCTGCTTAACTTCGGTTATCGGACGAGAACCGGTGTATTCATCGTGATGTGGCCGTTGCCGAGAGTGCTAGTTAATAATTTGAATTTAATTAACTTTCATCTTTATAAAACAATAACAAAAAAGAAGATATGTTTGCTTTTTTCATATCTATTAAAATTTAAAAGAGGAAAAAAAAGTGAAAAAGCCAACGGCTCGCAGTGTTCCTAAGTGGTCTCCATCCCAAGTACTGACTGCGCTCGACGCTGCTTAACTTCGGTGATCGGAAGAGAACCGCTTTTTTCAGCGTGATATGGTCGTTGCCGAGAGTGCTAGTTAATAATTCGAATTTAAATTAAGTGAGACAAATTAACCATCATCTTTTTAAAACAATAACAAAAAGAAAATAAGTTTGCTCTTTTCAAATCGATTGGAATTTAAAAGAGGAAAAAAAAGTGAAAAAGCCAACGGCACGCAGTGTACCTAAGTGGTCTCCCTCCCAAGTAGTGACTACGCTCGACGCTGCTTAACTTCGGTTTTCGGACGAACACCGGTGTATTCAGCGTGATATGGCCGTTGCCGAGAGTGCTAGTTAATAATTTGAATTTAATTAACTTTCATCTTTATAAAACAATAACAACAAGTTGGGAAAACCAAAATATTACCTCTCCGAGTCAAGAGAAGGACTACCTACAAACATATTTACCCAGTTATGGAAATGTTTCTTTTTTTTATGAACAAATACTGAAGTTAAAATTTATGAAATATTAAAGCAGTATACAAAGCATAGCAAATATACTGTAAATCAGACGACATTTTACATCCAATAAGGATATACTTGTACACATTAAAATCATCCGATGGGGGAAAAACGGGAAATGAAGAGATAAAACTTTGGAGGGATATTACCTTTACGTATTTGTAAAGGCCCAATTTGCTACTCCTCAACTGTATACCCTCTATGTTCAAAGCCATATTCACAACAGGGTTGCCATGTAAACACTATCCTCTCCTTTCACCTCAACAATTTTCTTAGTTTGTCAACATGACGATTAAAGTTACATAACACCAAAGCTAATTTGTGGCTACACACACTGAAGGTAAATGCGCACCATAAAAAGCATGAACACACGAAGCTATAATCCGATTACGATCAGACCTTTCACTGATCTGGGCTGCGTTCAGCAGAGCTCACCAAAAAAGACAGCGGATTTTGGAAAACGTTTTCTGGTGAGATCTGTCGTCATAGCTTTTCTCCGGTCATCGGTCTTTTAAAAATGAAGCTAGCGCAATAAAGCGTGCAAGGTACAAAGGCTTAACAAAAATTGTATGATAACATATTTATGGAGATAGATAAGAACAACTTTTATAATTAAACATAGAAACTAACATGTCTCTTAAACTTCTCGCCGCTCTCGCGTGATCAACTTGTTTCACGCCAATTAAATAGCTATAGTCCCATCAGAATCAGCAAGAGCTATTTGTATTAATTCCTCCATGCTTTTTCGCCAAGCTGAGAACTACGCGTTTTACGTCACGTTATCCAAAAACCCGACTATTTTCCTTGAAGACCGCGCTGGCTCACTGAGCACCGTGACGTCAAAATTCAATAACAAAATCCCGTTCTGGATGACACTGCTAACAGCGCCTGACAGCGCTGAGCTCTGCTGAACGCGGCCCAGATTTCCACCATGATTATAAAGTCTAAGCCTAATTATTTAAAAGTGTATTTAACTTTCGGCTCACTCTGAACCGTTAATGTCTCTGTATTACAGAAACGAAAACCAAACCCAAGCGTTTACTTTTTGGTTCACTAAGCCTAATGACAAATAAAAGTTCATTTGCCCAATATAGTTGCGTTCTTCTTGAAATCACTTTAGAAAGAATTATGCTATAAACAGATGCAGTATAGCTTAAGTAATATATAAACATCGATTTCAAATAATAATAATAAAAAATATTCTTGGGATATCAGAATGAAACAGAGCTTTATAGCTACAAAACCACTAAAGGCATCGAAATTACGAAAAATATTTCCATATATTAATAATATATTATGAGAAAACCAAATATTAAGGTTTTGTAGGATTTCTTTCCACAAAACAAAGCGAACTGCTAACGCGGTGCACTAACGGACGGACACACACAGACTAAAACATAGGCTGCTTTTTAACTCTTTCCGTTTTAATTTTGAGTTGAGAAACTAGATTATCTTAAATATTAAAATAAATATAATTAATATTAAATATTTTCTTCGTTAGTTGTTCGCCTTATAGAGCGTTACATCGCGTTGATAAAGAACAATTAGACATTCTTGAGAGACTTGACTAATTTTGGCGTTTGAAATGAAGCATACGCCGGTTGCATTACCTTACTCAAATAGGTAGTATATAAGGGTGTCGAACTACAGCTAAAAGCAAGAACAACCGCAATTGCGAAAACCTTTGGTGGACAACCCACCCTAGGGAGGCTAGACGTTTCTCGTAACCCTAGCTGATCGCCGCGAATGTCTTAAACCAAACGATGACTATGGAGTTAGAAGCCAATAAGACAGATTGGTGTCTATGTGGAATAGACGGAAGACCAGTAGATGGTGGTGTTTAGAAGCCAGTATGTACAGACTGGTGTCCAAGTGGGATGGACGAAGACCAGAAGATGGTGGTGATTAGAAGCCAGTATGTACAGACTGGTGTCCATGTGGGATGGACGAAGACCAAAAGATAGTGGAGATTAGAAGCCAGTATGTACAGACTAGAAGCCAGTATGTACAGACTGGTGTCCAAGTGGAATGGACGAAGACCCGAAGATGGTGGTGATTAGAAGCCAATGAATACAGACTGGTGTCCATGTGGGATGGACGAAGACCAAAAGATGGTGGTGATTAGAAGCCAGTAAGTACAGACTGGTGTCCGTGTGGGATGGACAAAGACGAGAAGATGGTGGTGTGAGAACTCAAGTAAAAGAGCCATTTCCGTGACTGTGAAAGCAGTTCGGAAATGGCGAACACGTTTGCTCCAATTTGGAAACTGCGAACGCGGTCACGTGGGTGTAACAACAGACAAACACACAGACAGACACACACACACGTCGAAATTAGAACCTCTCCGTGACATACGTCACTCGGAGAGGTAAAAAGAAGATATGTGTGCTTTTTTCAAATCGGGTGGAATTTAATAGAGGAAACAAAAGTGAAAAGCCAACGGCACGCAGTATTCCCAAGTACTGACTGCGCTCGACGCTGCTAACGTCGGCGATCGGACGAGAACCGGTGTTCTCAGCGTGATATGGCCGTTGCCGAGAGTGCTAGTTAAAAATTCGAATTTAAATTAAGTGAGACAAATTAACCTTCATCTTTATAACCTTGACTTTTTACGTCACATCTAAGACCTCACAACACCGCTCCCGGATGGGGTCGAACCACCAACCTATTGGTTAACAGCCGAACGCGCTAACCATTGCGCCACGGAAGCCCAAAAATTAAATGGTCGTCATTTATTGTGCAAAAACTTTGGCTTTCTACGTTACATTTCAGATCCCACAACACCGCTCCCGGGTGGGCTCGAACCACCAACCTATTGGTTAACAGCCGAACGCGCTAACCATTGCGCCAAGGAAGCCCAAAATTTAAATGCTCGTCAGGTATTGTGTAAAAACCTTGACTTTTTACGTCACATCTGAGACCTCACAACATCGCTCCCGGATGGGCTCGAACCACCAACCTATTGCTTAACAGCCGAACGCGCTAACCATTGCGCCACGGAAGCCCAAAAGCTAAATGCTCGTCAGGTATTGTGCAAAAAACTTGACTTTTTACGTCACATCTGAGACCTCACAACACCGCTCCCGGATGGGCTCGAACCACCAACCTAATGGTTAACCGCCGAACGCGCTAACCATTGAGCCACGGAAGCCCAAAAGTTAAATGCTCGTCAGGTATTGTGTAAAAACCTTGACTTTTTACGTCACATCTGAGACCTCACAACACCGCTCCCGGATGGGCTCGAACCACCAACCTATTGGTTAACAGCCGAACGCGCTAACCATTGAGCCACGGAAGCTCAGAAATTAAATGGTTGTCAGGTGTTGTGGAAAAACTTTGGCTTTCTACGTTACATTTGAGACCCCACAACACCTCTCCCGCGTGGGCTCGAACCACTAACCTTTCGATTAACAGCTGAACGCGCTAACCATTGCGCCACGGAATCCAAAAAATTAAATGCTCGTCAGGTATTGTGTAAAAACCTTGACTTTTTACGTCACATCTAAGACCTCACAACACCGCTCCCGGATGGGCTCGAACCACCAACCTATTGATTAACAGCCGAACGCGCTAACCATTGCGCCACGGAAGCCCAAAAGTTAAATACTCGTCAGGTATTGTGTAAAAACCTTGACTTCTTACGTCACATCTGAGACCTCACAACACCGCTCCCGGATGGGCTCGAACCACCAACCTATTGGTTAACAGCCGAACGCGCTTACCATTGCGCCACGGAAGCCCAAAAGTTAAATGCTCGTCAGGTATTGTGTAAAAACCTTGACTTTTTACGTCACATCTGAGACCTCACAACACCGCTCCCGGATGGGCTCGAACCACCAACCTATTGGTTAACAGCCGAACGCGCTAACCATTGCGCCACGGAAGCCCAAAAGTTAAATGCTCGTTAGGTATTGTGTTAAAACCTTGACTTTTTACGTCACATCTGAGACCTCACAACACCGCTCCCGGATGGGCTCGAACCACCAACCTATTGGTTAACAGCCGAACGCGCTAACCATTGCGACACGGAAGCCCAAAAGTTAAATGCTCGTCAGGTATTATGTAAAAACCTTGACTTTTTACGTCACATCTGAGACCTCACAACACCGCTCCCGGATGGGGTCGAACCACCAACCTATTGGTTAACAGCCGAACGCGCTAACAATTGAGCCACGGAAGCTCAGAAATTAAATTGTTGTCAGGTATTGTGGAAAAACTTTGGCTTTCTACGTTACATTTGAGACCCCACAACACCTCTCCCGGGTGGGCTCGAACCACCAACCTTTCGATTAACAGCTGAACGCGCTAACCATTGTGCCACGGAAGCCCAAAAATTAAATGCTCGTCAGGTATTGTGTAAAAACCTTGACTTTTTACGTCACATCTGAGACCTCACAACACCGCTCCCGGATGGGCTCGAACCACCAACCTATTGGTTAACAGCCGAACGCGCTAACCATTGCGCCACGGAAGCCCAAAAGCTAAATGCTCGTCAGGTATTGTGCAAAAAACTTGACTTTTTACGTCACATCTGAGACCTCACAACACCGCTCCCGGATGGGCTCGAACCACCAACCTATTGGTTAACCGCCGAACGCGCTAACCATTGCGCCACGGAAGCCCAAAAGTTAAATGCTCGTCAGGTATTGTGTAAAAACCTTGACTTTTTACGTCACATCTGCGACCTCACAACACCGCTCCCGGATGGGCTCGAACAACCAACCTATTGGTTAACAGCCGAACGCGCTAACCATTGAGCCACGGAAGCTCAGAAATTAAATGGTTGTCAGGTGTTGTGGAAAAACTTTGGCTTTCTACGTTACATTTGAGACCCCACAACACCTCTCCAGCGTGGGCTCGAACCACTAACCTTTCGATTAACAGCTGAACGCGCTAACCATTGCGCCACGGAATCCCAAAAATTAAATGCTCGTCAGGTATTGTGTAAAAATCTTGACTTTTTACGTCACATCTGAGACCTCACAACACCGCTCCCGGATGGGCTCGAACCACTAACCTATTGGTTAACAGCCGAACGCGCTAACCATTGCGCCACGGAAGCCCAAAAGTTAAATGCTCGTCAGGTATCGTGTAAAAACCTTGACTTTTTACGTCACATCTGAGACGTCACAACACCGCTCCTGGATGGGCTCGAACCACCAACCTTTCGGTTAACAGCCGAACGCGCTAACCATTGCGCCACGGACGCCCAAAAATTAAATGGTTGTCAGGTATTGTTGAAAAGTTACGACTTTTCACGCTACTTCTGAGACCCCACAAATCCTCTCTCGTTTGGGCTCGAACCACCAACCTTTCGGTTAACAGCTGAACGCGCTAACCATTGCGCCACTGAGGCCCAAAAATTAAATGGTCGTCAGGTATTGTGGAAAAACTTTGGCTATTTACGTTACATTTGAGATCCCAAAACACCGCTCCCGGGTGGGCTCGAACCACCAACCTATTGGATAACAGCCGAACGCGCTAACCATTGAGCCACGGAAGCTCAGAAAATAAATGGTTATCACGTATTATGGAAAAAGTTTGACTTTTCACGCTACATCTGAGACCTCACAACACCGCTCCCGGATGGGCTCGAACCACCAACCTTTCGGTTAACAGCCGAACGCGCTAACCATTGCGCCACGGACGCCCAGAAATTAAATGGTTGTCAGGTATTGTTGAAAAGTTACGACTTTTCTCGCTACATCTGAGACCCCACAAATCCTCTCTCGTTTGGGCTCGAACCACCAACCTTTCGGTTAACAGCTGATTGCACTAACCATTGTGCCACGGAAGCCCAAAAATTAAATGCTCGTCAGGTATTGTGTAAAAACCTTGACTTTTTACGTCACATCTGAGACCTCACAACACCGCTCCCGGATGGGCTCGAACCACCAACCTATTGGTTAACAGCCGAACGCGCTAACCATTGCGCCACGGAAGCCCAAAAATTAAATGGTCGTCAGGTATTGTGTAAAAACTTTGGCTTTCTACGTTACATTTGAGATCACACAACACCGCTCCCGGGTGGGCTCGAACCACCAACCTATTGGTTAACAGCTGAACGCGCTAACCATTGAGAAACGGAAGCTCAGAAATTAAACGGTTGTCAGGTATTGTGGAAAAACTTTGGCTTTCTACGTTACATTTGAGACCCCACAACACCTCTCCCGGGTGGGCTCGAACCACCAACCTTTCGATTAACAGCTGAACGCGCTAACCATTGCGCCACGGAAGCCCAAAAATTAGATGCTCGTCAGATATTGTGTAAAAACCTTGACTTTTTACGTCACATCTGAGACCTCACAACACCGCTCCCGGATGGGCTCGAACCACCAACCTATTGGTTAACAGCCGAACGCGCAAACCATTGCGCCACGGAAGCCCAAAAGTTAAATGCTCGTTAGGTATTGTGTAAAAACCTTGACTTTTTACGTCACATCCGAGACCTCACAACACCGCTCCCGGATGGGCTCGAACCACCAACCTATTGGTTAACAGCCGAACGCGCTAACCATTGCGACACGGAAGCCCAAAAGTTAAATGCTCGTCAGGTATTATGTAAAAACCTTGACTTTTTACGTCACATCTGAGACCTCACAACACCGCTCCCGGATGGGGTCGAACCACCAACCTATTGGTTAACAGCCGAACGCGCTAACCATTGCGCCACGGAAGCCCAAAAATTAAATGGTCGTCATTTATTGTGCAAAAACTTTGGCTTTCTACGTTACATTTCAGATCCCACAACACCGCTCCCGGGTGGGCTCGAACCACCAACCTATTGGTTAACAGCCGAACGCGCTAACCATTGAGCCACGGAAGCTCAGAAATTAAACGGTTGTCAGGTATTGTGGAAAAACTTTGGCTTTTTACGCTACATCTGAGACCTCACAACACCGCTCCCAGATGGGCTCGAACCACCAACCTTTCGATTAACAGCCGAACGCGCTAACCATTGAGCCACGGAAGCTCAGAAATTAATTGGTTGTCACGTATTGTGGAAAAGTTTTGACTTTTTACGCTACATCTGAGACCACACAATACCTCTTCCGGGCGGGCTCGAACCACCAACCTTTCGATTAACAGCTGAACGCGCTAACCATTGCGCTACGGAAGCCCAAAAGTTAAATGTTCGTCAGGTGTTGTGGAAAAACTCTGACATTTTACGTTACATCTGAGACGTCACAACACCGCTCCCGGGGGGCTCGAACCACCAACCTTTCGGTTAACAGCTGAACGCGCTGACCATTGCGCCACTGAAGCCCAAAAATTAAATTTTCGTCAGGTATTGTGGAAAAACTTTGGCTATTTACGTTACATTTGAGATCCAAAAACACCGCTCCCGGGTGGGCACGAACCACCAACCTATTGGTTAACAGCCGAACGCGCTAACCATTGAGCCAAGGAAGATCAGAAATTAAATGGTTGTCACGTATTGTGGAAAAGTTTTGACTTTTAACGCAACATCTGAGACCCCACAACACCTCTTCCGGGTGGGCTCGAACCACCAACCTTTCGATTAAGAGCTGGACGCGCTAATTACTGCGCCACGGAAGCCCAAAAATTAAATGTTCGTCAGGTATTGTGGAAAAACTCTGACATTTTACGTAACATCTGAGACGTCACAACACCGCTCCCGGATGGGCTCGAACCACCAACCTTTCGGTTAACAGCCGAACGCGCTAGCCATTGCGCCACGGACGCCCAGAAATTAAATGTTTGTCAGGTATTGTTGATAAGTTACGACTTTTCTCGCTACATCTGAGACCCCACAAATTCTCTCTCGTTTGGGCTCGATCCACCAACCTTTCGGTTAACAGCTGATTGCACTAACCATTGCGCCACGGAAGCCCAAAAATTAAATGGTCGTCAGGTATTGTAGAAAAACTTTGGCTATTTACGTTTTATTTGAGATCCAAAAACACCGCTCCCGGGTGGGCTCGAACCACCAAGCTATTGGTTAACAGCCGAACGCGCTAGCCATTGCGCCACGGACGCCCAGAAATTAAATGGTTGTCAGGTATTGTTGAAAAGTTACGACTTTTCTCGCTACTTCTGAGACGCTAGCGCAATAAAGCGTGCAAGGTACCAAGGCTTAACAAAAATTGTATGATAACATATTTATAGAGATAGATAACAACTTTTATAATTAAAATTAGAAACTAACATATCTCTTAAAATTCTCGCGTGATCAACTGGTTTCACGCCAATTAAATAGCTATAGTCCCATAGAGCTATTTGTATTGATTCATCCATGGTTTTTTCGCCAAGCTGAGAACTACACGTTTTACGTCACGTTATCCAAAAAGCCGACTATTTTCTTTGAAGACCGCGCTAGCTCAGCGCTAAGCACCGTGACGTCAAAATTCAAAAACAAAATCCGGTATGTAGGACACTGCTAACAGCGCTGGGCTCTGCTGAACGCGGCCCAGATTTCCACCATGATTATATAATCTAAGCCTAATTATTTAATAGTGTATTTAACTTTCGGCTCACTCTGAACCGTTATTGTCTCTGCATTACAGAAACGAAAACCAAACCCAAGCGTTTACTTTTTGGTTCACTAGGCCTATTAACAAATATAAGTTCATTTGACCAACATTGTAGCGTTGCGCTTTATTCACTTTAGGAAGGATTATGCTATAAACAGATGTAGTATAGCTTAAGTAATATATAAACATCCATTTTAAATAATAATATTAAAAAAAATCTTTGGAATATCAAAATGAAATAGAGCTTTAAAGCTACAAAAGTACTAAATGCATCATAATTACGAAAAATATTTCCACATATTCATTTTATATTATGGAAAACGGGAATATTAAGGTTCTGAAGGATTTCTTTACACATCAAAACAAAAACGAACTTCTAACGCAGCGCACTAGGGTAACAACGGACGGACACATATAGACAAACACATAGACTACTGTTTTACCCTTTCCGTATTAATTTTGAGTTTAGAGACATGATTATCTTAAATATTAAAATAAATATAATTAATATTAAATATTTTCTTCGATAGTTGTTCGCCTTATTGAGCGTTACATCGTTTTGAAAAAGAATAATTAAACATTCTTGAGAGACTTGACTAATATTGGCGTTTGAAATGAAGCATACGCCGGTTGCGTCGCCTTACTCAAATAGGTAGTATATAAGGGTGTCGAATCGCAGCTATGGATAAGAACAGCGCAATTGCGTGAACCTTTGGTGGAAGCCCCACCTTAGGAAGGCCGGACGTTTCTCGTAGCCCTGGCCGATCGCCGCGTATGTCTTAACCTTAACGATGATGATGGAGTAGAAGCCAGGTGTACAGACTGGTGTCCATGTGGGATGGACAAAAACAAAGACCAGAAGATGGTGGTGTTAGAAGCCAAGTGTACAGACTGGTGTCCATGTGGGATGGACAAAAACAAAGACCAGAAGATGGTGGTGTTAGAAGCCAGGTGTACAGACTGGTGTCCATGTGGGATGGACAAAGAGCAGATGACGGTGGTGATTAGAAGCCAGTGTGTACAGACTGGTGTCCATGTGGGATGAACAAAGACCACAAGAGGGTGGGGATTAGAAGCCAGTGTGTACAGACTGGTGTCCATGTGGGATGGACAAAGAGCAGCAGACGATTGTGATTAGAAGCCAGTGTGTACAGACTGGTGTCCATGTGGGATGGACAAAGACCAGAGGCTGGTGATGTTAGACAGGCAATGGAGTAATAGCCTGTAAGTGTAATACAATTTTCGAAATTTCCGGAAATTGAGAACACGTTTGCTCCGATTTGCAAACTGCGAACGCGGTCACGTGGGTATAACAACAGACAGACACACACACACACACACCCACACACACACAGACACGTCGAAATTAGAACCTCTCCGTGACATACGTCACTCGGAGAGGTAAAAAGTGAAAAAACGGCACGCAGTGTTCCTAAGTGGTCTCCCTCCCAAGTACTGACTGCGCTCAACGCTGCTTAACTTCGGTTATCGGACGAGAACCGGTGTATTCAGTGTGATATGGCCGTTGCGGAGAGTGCTAGTTAATAATTTGAATTTAATTAACTTTCATCTTTATAAAACAATAACAAAAAAGAAGATATGTTTGCTTTTTTCATATCTATTAAAATTTAAAAGAGGAAAAAAAAGTGAAAAAGCCAACGGCACGCAGTGTTCCTAAGTGGTCTCCATCCCAAGTACTGACTGCGCTCGACGCTGCTTAACTTCGGTGATCGGACGAGAACCGCTGTATTCAGCGTGATATGGTCGTTGCCGAGAGTGCTAGTTAATAATTCGAATTTAAATTAAGTGAGACAAATTAACCTTCATAATTTTAAAACAATAACAAAATGAAAACATGTTTGCTTTTTTCATATCTATTAAAATTTAAAAGAGGAAAAAAAAGTGAAAAAGCCAACGGCACGCAGTGTTCCTAAGTGGTCTCCCTCCCAAGTAGTGACTGCGCTCGACGCTGCTTAACTTCAGTTATCGGACGAGAACCGGTGTATTCAGCGTGTTATGGCCGTTGCCGATAGTGCTAGTTAATAATTTGATTTAAATTAACTTTCATCTTTATAAAACAATAACAGAAAGAAGATATGTTTGCTTTTTTTCATATCTGGTGGAATTTGAAAGAGGAAACAAAAGTGAAAAAGCCAACGGCACGCAGTATTCCCAAGTACTGTATGCGCTCGACGCTGCTTAACTTCGGTGATCGGACGAGAACCGGTGTTTTCAGCGTGATATGGCCGTTGCCGAGAGTGCTAGTTAATAATTCGAATTTAAATTAAGTGAGACAAATTAACCTTCATAATTTTAAAACAATAACAAAAAAAACATGTTTGCTTTTTTCATATCTATTAAAATTTAAAAGAGGAAAAAAAGTGAAAAACCCAACGGCACGCAGTGTTCCTAAGTGGTCTCCCTCCCAAGTACTGACTGCGCTCGACGCTGCTTAACTTCGGTGATCGGACGAAAACCGGTGTATTCAGCGTGATATGGCCATTGCCGAGAATGCTAGTTAATAATTTGAACTAAATCAACTTTCATCTTTATAAAACAATAACAAAGAGAAGATATGTTTGCTTTTTTCATATCGGGTGGAATTTAAAAGAGGAAACAAAAGTGAAAAAGCCAACGGCACGCAGTATTCCCAAGTACTGACTGCGCTCGACGCTGCTAACATCGGCGATCGGACGAGAACCGGTGTTCTCAGCGTGATATGGCCGTTGCCGAGAGTGCTAGATAATAATTCGAACTTAAATTAAGTGAGACAAATTAACCTTCATCTTTTTAAAACAATAACAAAAAGAAAATATGTTTGCTTTTTTATATCTATTGGAATTTAAAAGAGGAAAAAAAAGTGAAAAAGCTAACGGCACGCAGTGTTCCTAAGTGGTCGCCCTCCCAAGTACTGACTGCGCTCGACGCTTCTTAACTTCGGTGATCGGACGAGAACCGGTGTATTCAGCGTGATATGGCCGTTGCCGAGAGTGCTAGTTAATAATTTGAATTTAATTAACTTTCATCTTTATAAAACAATAACAAAAAGAAGATATGTTTGCTTCTTTCATATCGAGTGGAATTTAAAAGAGGAAACAAAAGTGAAAAACCAACGGAACGCACTATTCCCAAGTACTGTATGCGCTCGACGCTGCTTAACTTCGGTTATCGGACGAGAACCGGTGTATTCAGCGTGATATGGCCGTTGCCGAGAGTGCTAGTTAATAATTTGAATTTAATTAACTTTCATCTTTATAAAACAATAACAAAAAAGAAGATATGTTTGCTTTTTCATATCTATTAAAATTTATAAGAGGGAAAAAAAGTGAAAAAACGGCACGCAGTGTTCCTAAGTGGTCTCCCTCCCAAGTACTGACTGCGCTCGACGCTGCTTAACTTCGGTTATCGGACGAGAACCGGTGTATTCAGCGTGATATGGCCGTTGCCGAGAGTGCAAGTTAATAATTTGAATTTAATTAACTTTCATCTTTATAAAACAATAACAAAAATGAAGATATGTTTGCTTTTTCCATATCTATTAAAATTTAAAAGAGGAAAAAAAGTGAAAAAGCCAACGGCACGCAGTGTTCCTAAGTGGTCTCCATCCCAAGTTCTGACTGCGCTCGACGCTGCTTAACTTCGGTGATCGGACGAGAACCGCTGTATTCAGCGTGATATGGTCGTTGCCGAGAGTGCTAGTTAATAATTCGAATTTAAATTAAGTGAGACAAATTAACCTTCATCATTTTAAAACAATAACAAAATGAAAACATGTTTGCTTTTTTCATATCTATTAAAATTTAAAAGAGGAAAAAAAAGTGAAAAAGCCAACGGCACGCAGTGTTCCTAAGTGGTCTCCCTCCCAAGTAGTGACTGCGCTCGACGCTGCTTAACTTCAGTTATCGGACGAGAACCGGTGTATTCAGCGTGATATGGCCGTTGCCGAGAGTGCTAGTTAATAATTTTAATTTAATTAACTTTCATCTTTATAAAACAATAACAAAAAGAAGATATCTGTGCTTTTTCAAATCGGGTGGAATTTAAAAGAGGAAACAAAAGTGAAAAACAAACGGCACGCAGTATTCCCAAGTACTGACTGCGCTCGACGCTGCTAACGTCGGCGATCGGACGAGAACCGGTGTTCTCAGCGTGATATGGCCGTTGCCGAGAGTGCTAGTTAAAAATTCGAATTTAAATTAAGTGAGACAAATTAACCTTCATCTTTATAAAACAATAACAAAAAGAAGATATGTTTGCTTTTTTCATATCGGGTGGAATTTAAAAGAGGAAACAAAAGTGAAAAAGCCAACGGCACGCAGTATTCCCAAGTACTGACTGCGCTCGACGCTGCTAACGTCGGCGATCGGACGAGAACCGGTGTTCTCAGCGTGATATGGCCGTTGCCGAGAGTGCTAGTTAATAATTCGAATTTATTTTAAGTGAGACAAATTAACCTTCATCATTTTAAAACAATAACAAAATGAAAACATGTTTGCTTTTTTCATATCTATTAAAATTTAAAAGAGGAAAAAAAAGTGAAAAAGCCAACGGCACGCAGTGTTCCTAAGTGGTCTCCCTCCCAAGTAGTGACTGCGCTCGACGCTGCTTAACTTCGGTGATCGGACGAAAACCGGTGTGTTCAGCGTGATATGGCCGTTGCCGAGAGTGCTAGATAATAATTCGAATTTAAATTAAGTGAGACAAATTAACCTTCATAATTTTAAAACAATAACAAAAAAAACATGTTTGCTTTTTTCATATCTATTAAAATTTAAATGAGGAAAAAAAGTGAAAAACCCAACGGCACGCAGTGTTCCTAAGTGGTCTCCCTCCCAAGTACTGACTGCGCTCGACGCTGCTTAACTTCGGTGATCGGACGAGAACCGGTGTATTCAGCGTGTTATGGCCGTTGCCGAGAATGCTAGTTAATAATTTGAACTAAATCAACTTTCATCTTTATAAAACAATAACAAAAAGAAGATATGTTTGCTTTTTTCATATCGGGTGGAATTTAAAAGAGGAAACAAAAGTGAAAAAGCCAACGGCACGCAGTATTCCCAAGTACTAACTGCGCTCGACGCTGCTAACGTCGGCGATCGGACGAGAACCGGTGTTCTCAGCGTGATATGGCCGTTGCCGAGAGTGCTAGATAATAATTCGAACTTAAATTAAGTGAGACAAATTAACCTTCATCTTTTTAAAACAATAACAAAAAGAAAATATGTTTGCTTTTTTATATCTATTGGAATTTAAAAGAGGAAAAAAAAGTGAAAAAGCTAACGGCACGCAGTGTTCCTAAGTGGTCGCCCTCATAAGTACTGACTGCGCTCGACGCTTCTTAACTTCGGTGATCGGACGAGAACCGGTGTATTCAGCGTGATATGGCCGTTGCCGAGAGTGCTAGTTAATAATTTGAATTTAATTAACTTTCATCTTTATAAAACAATATTAAAAAAGAAGATATGTTTGCTTTTTCATATCTATTAAAATTTATAAGAGGGAAAAAAAGTGAAAAAACGGCACGCAGTGTTCCTAAGTGGTCTCCCTCCCAAGTACTGACTGCGCTCGACGCTGCTTAACTTCGGTTATCGGACGAGAACCGGTGTATTCAGCGTGATATGGCCGTTGCCGAGAGTGCAAGTTAATAATTTGAATTTAATTAACTTTCATCTTTATAAAACAATAACAAAAATGAAGATATGTTTGCTTTTTACCTCTCCGTGTGACGTAGTCCAGGAGAGGTTCTGTAACGGCCGTGTCTGTGTGTCTGTCTGTCTGTCTGTGTGTCTGTCTGTCTGTCTGTCCGTTGTTACACCCACGTGACCGCGTTCGCAGTTTGCGTATCGGAGCAAACGTGTTCGCCATTTCCGAACTGCTTTCACAGTCACGGAAATGGCTCCTCTACTTGAGTTCTCACACCACCATCTTCTGGTCTTTGTCCATCCCACACGGCCACCA
Organism: Phalangium opilio; assembly: GCF_054372755.1. Taxonomy (NCBI): domain Eukaryota; kingdom Metazoa; phylum Arthropoda; class Arachnida; order Opiliones; family Phalangiidae; genus Phalangium; species Phalangium opilio. The sequence continues at coordinate 17,197,981 of NW_028324144.1, forward strand.
GTCTGTACATACTGGCTTCTAATCACCACCATCTTCTGGTCTATGTCCATCCCACACGGACACCAGTCTGTACATACTGGCTTCTAATCACCACCATCTTCTGGTCTTCGTCCATTCGACTTGGACAGCAGTCTGTACATACTGGCTTCCAATCACCACCATCTTCTGTTCTTTGTCAATCCCACATTGACACCAGTCTGCACTTACACTGGCTTCTAACACCACCATCCACTGGTCTTCCGTCTATTCCACATTGACACCAATCTGTATCATTGGCTTCTACTCCATTATCATCGTTTGGTTTTAGGATATACGCGGCGATCAGCTAGGGTTACGAGAAACGTCTAGCCTCCCTAAGGTGGGATCGCCACCAAAGGTTTTCGCAATTGCGCTTTTTCCTTACTATTATAATGGAAACGAATCGTATATATACCCCAAAATTTGAATAAAGCGGGCAAGAGGGGTACCCTTCACTTTAAACGTCAATATTAGCAAAGTTTGAGATGATAATAGGTATAACTTTATTTTAAACGATTTAACTATTATTAATGTTAATTATTGAAGATTAAAATAATTAAAAATAATTATATTTATTTAAATATTAAAGATAAACCTCTCGTGCAAAGAGAGAGATTATCATTGCCTCCTATATCTACCAAGGCCCGTGCATGCGATATATTTCCTTCATTGCCTCCTATATCTATGAAGGCCCGTGCATTGTGATATATTTCATTCATTGCCTCCTATATCTATCAAGGCGCGTGCATTGTGATATATTTCATTCATTGCCTCCTATATCTATCAAGGCCCGTGCATTGCGATATATTTTTCAAAACAACAACAAAAATGGGAAGCTCCTCTCAGAAACATAATAATTTCTTTTCTCTGTATATGAAATGAAAATATGGATAATATTGCGCTCCTTCTTTAATGGTATGAATCCTTGCCTGTCTATTAATATTTTACGTAGGAGTAATACGTTTTTAGCGAAGTCTAGAGAGGATAAACATAAGCGATATTGTTTCGGAAAAAAAATACTGCTTCCACTAATGGGTTTATACTCCTTGTTACTGTTGTATAAAGTAATCATGATAAAAGCTTAAAAAATTACGAGAGGACAGACCTTTTTATCCTCTTGTTTTATTCTTAATAAGAATATAAAACATTTATTTTGTATCAAAAAATATTTTTTGGTGCTAAGATTGCTTTAAAAAATCCAAACGGTTAGGCATTGGTAAAAAAGACAAATGATATTTTTCAAATCTAATGAGATAACACCCACCTAGTTGAAAATTGCCCTTTTTTATCCGCGGGAGCCATTCTTAATGAGAATTTCGATGCTAGTAGGTTGTCAATTAAACTACCGGTATATTATTGTTGTTGGAAATTGGACATTAAGTCAAATTTAGTGGTTGTATAGGGCCAGCAGGTTTTTGCCGCTTCTTTTTGTGAGTATTTGATTTTTGTATGTAAAATGGAGGAAGATAATGTTGAGAGTAAGGATGAAATGAGGAAGCGCAAAGCGCGGGAAAGGATGAGGGCAAAAAGGTCGACGTTTTCATTGGATACTTAAGTTTATATAATCTTCTCGACACGGAGAGGTAATATTTTGGTTTTCCCAACTTGTTTCATATCTATTAAAATTTAAAAGAGGAAAAAAAAGTGAAAAAGCCAACGGCACGCAGTGTTCCTAAGTGGTCTCCATCCCAAGTACTGACTGCGCTCGACGCTGCTTAACTTCGGTGATCGGACGAGAACCGCTGTATTCAGCGTGATATGGTCGTTGCCGAGAGTGCTAGTTAATAATTCGAATTTAAATTAAGTGAGACAAATTAACCTTCATCATTTTAAAACAATAACAAAATGAAAACATGTTTGCTTTTTTCATATCTATTAAAATTTAAAAGAGGAAAAAAAGTGAAAAAGCCAACGGCACGCAGTGTTCCTAAGTGGTCTCCCTCCCAAGTAGTGACTGCGCTCGACGCTGCTTAACTTCAGTTATCGGACGAGAACCGGTGCATTCAGCGTGATATGGCCGTTGCCGAGAGTGCTAGTTAATAATCTTAATTTAATTAACTTTCATCTTTATAAAACAATAACAAAAAGAAGATATGTTTGCTTTTTTCATATTTGGTGGAATTTGAAAGAGGAAACAAAAGTGAAAAAGCAAACGGCACGCAGTATTCCCAAGTACTGTATGCGCTCGACGCTGCTTAACTTCGGTTATCGGACGAGAACCGGTGTATTCAGCGTGATATGGCCGTTGCCGAGAGTGCTAGGTAATAATTCGAATTTAAATTAAGTGAGACAAATTAACCATCATCTTTTTAAAACAAAAACAAAAAGAAAATAAGTTTGCTTTTTTCAAATCTATTGGAATTTAAAAGAGGAAAAAAAGTGAAAAAGCCAACGGCACGCAGTGTACCTAAGTGGTCTCCCTCCCAAGTAGTGACTGCGCTCGACGCTGCTTAACTTCGGTGATCGGACGAGAACCGGTGTATTCAGCGTGATATGGCCGTTGCCGAGAGTGCTAGTTAATAATTTGAATTTAATTAACTTTCATCTTTATAAAACAATAACAAAAAAGAAGATATGTTTGCTTTTTTCATATCTATTAAAATTTAAAAGAGGAAAAAAAAGTGAAAAAGCCAACGGCACGCAGTGTTCCTAAGTGGTCTCCATCCCAAGTACTGACTGCGCTCGACGCTGCTTAACTTCGGTGATCGGACGAGAACCGCTGTATTCAGCGTGATATGCTCGTTGCCGAGAGTGCTAGTTAATAATTCGAATTTAAATTAAGTGAGACAAATTAACCTTCATCATTTTAAAACAATAACAAAATGAAAACATGTTTGCTTTTTTCATATCTATTAAAATTTAAAAGAGGAAAAAAAAGTGAAAAATCCAACTGCACGCAGTGTTCCTGAGTGGTCTCCCTCCCAAGTAGTGACTGCGCTCGACGCTGCTTAACTTCAGTTATCGGACGAGAACCGGTGTATTCAGCGTGATATGGCCGTTGCCGAGAGTGCTATTTAATAATTTTAATTTAATTAACTTTCATCTTTATAAAAAAATAACAAAAAGAAGATATGTTTGCTTCTTTCATATCGGGTGGAATTTAAAAGAGGAAACAAAAGTGAAAAACCAACGGAACCCAGTATTCCCAAGTACTGTATGCGCTCGACGCTGCTTAACTTCGGTGATCGGACGAAAACCGATGTTTTCAGCGTGATATGGCCGTTGCCGAGAGTGCTAGTTAAAAATTCGAATTTAAATTAAGTGAGACAAATTAACCTTCATCTTTATAAAACAATAACAAAAAGAAGATATGTTTGCTTTTTTCATATCGGGTGGAATTTAAAAGAGGAAACAAAAGTGAAAAAGCCAACGGCACGCAGTATTCCCAAGTACTGACTGCGCTCGACGCTGCTAACGTCGGCGATCGGACGAGAACCGGTGTTCTCAGCGTGATATGGCCGTTGCCGAGAGTGCTAGTTAATAATTCGAATTTAAATTAAGTGAGACAAATTAACCTTCATCATTTTAAAACAATAACAAAATGAAAACATGTTTGCTTTTTTCATATCTATTAAAATTTAAAAGAGGAAAAAAAAGTGAAAAAGCCAACGGCACGCAGTGTTCCTAAGTGGTCTCCATCCCAAGTACTGACTGCGCTCGACGCTGCTTAACTTCGGTGATCGGACGAGAACCGCTGTATTCAGCGTGATATGCTCGTTGCCGAGAGTGCTAGTTAATAATTCGAATTTATATTAAGTGAGACAAATTAACCTTCATCATTTTAAAACAATAACAAAATGAAAACATGTTTGCTTTTTTCATATCTATTAAAATTTAAAAGAGGAAAAAAAAGTGAAAAAGCCAACGGCACGCAGTGTTCCTAAGTGGTCTCCCTCCCAAGTAGTGACTGCGCTCGACGCTGCTTAACTTCAGTTATCGGACGAGAACCGGTGTATTCAGCGTGATATGGCCGTTGCCGAGAGTGCTAGTTAATAATTTTAGTTTAATTAACTTTCATCTTTATAAAACAATAACAAAAAGAAGATATCTGTGCTTTTTCAAATCGGGTGGAATTTAAAAGAGGAAACAAAAGTGAAAAACCAACGGCACGCAGTATTCCCAAGTACTGACTGCGCTCGACGCTGCTAACGTCGGCGATCGGACGAGAACCGGTGTTCTCAGCGTGATATGGCCGTTGCCGAGAGTGCTAGTTAAAAATTCGAATTTAAATTAAGTGAGACAAATTAACCTTCATCTTTATAAAACAATAAAAAAAAGAAGATATATTTGCTTTTTTCATATCGGGTGGAATTTAAAAGAGGAAACAAAAGTGAAAAAGCCAACGGCACGCAGTATTCCCAAGTACTGACTGCGCTCGACGCTGCTAACGTCGGCGATCGGACGAGAACCGGTGTTCTCAGCGTGATATGGCCGTTTCCGAGAGTGCTAGATAATAATTCGAATTTAAATTAAGTGAGACAAATTAACCTTCATCTTTTTAAAACAATAAAAACAAGAAAATATGTTTGCTTTTTTCATATCTATTGGAATTTAAAAGAGGAAAAAGAAAGTGAAAAAGCTAACGGCACGCAGTGTTCCTAAGTTGTCGCCCTCCCAAGTAGTGACTGCGCTCGACGCTGCTTAACTTCAGTTATCGGACGAGAACCGGTGTATTCAGCGTGATATGGCCGTTGCCGAGAGTGCTAGTTAATAATTTGAACTTAATTAACCTTCATCTTTATAAAAAATAACAATAAGAAGATATGTTTGTTTTTTCATATCTGGTGGAATTTAAGAGGAAACAAAAGTGAAAAAGCCGTCGGCATGCAGTGTTCCCAAGTACTGACTGCGCTCGACGCTGCTTAACTTCGGTTATCGGACGAGAACCGGTGTATTCAGCGTGATACGGCCGTTGCCGAGAGTGCTAGTTAATAATTTGAATTTAATTAACTTTCATCTTTATAAAACAATAACAAAAAGAAGATATGTTTGCTTCTTTCATATCGGGTGGAATTTAAAAGAGGAAACAAAAGTGAAAAACCAACGGAACCCAGTATTCCCAAGTACTGTATGCGCTCGACGCTGCTTAACTTCGGTGATCGGACGAAAACCGGTGTTTTCAGCGTGATATGGCCGTTGCCGAGAGTGCTTGTTAATAATTCGAATTTAAATTAAGTGAGACAAATTAACCTTCATCATTTTAAAACAATAACAAAAAAAACATGTTTGCTTTTTTCATATCTATTAAAATTTATAAGAGGAAAAAAAAAGTGAAAAAATCAACGGCACGCAGTGTTCCTAAGTGGTCTCCCTCCCAAGTACTGACTGCGCTCGACGCTGCTTAACTTCGGTTATCGGACGAGAACCGGTGTATTCAGCGTGATGTGGCCGTTGCCGAGAGTGCTAGTTAATAATTTGAATTTAATTAACTTTCATCTTTATAAAACAATAACAAAAAAGAAGATATGTTTGCTTTTTTCATATCTATTAAAATTTAAAAGAGGAAAAAAAAGTGAAAAAGCCAACGGCTCGCAGTGTTCCTAAGTGGTCTCCATCCCAAGTACTGACTGCGCTCGACGCTGCTTAACTTCGGTGATCGGACGAGAACCGCTTTTTTCAGCGTGATATGGTCGTTGCCGAGAGTGCTAGTTAATAATTCGAATTTAAATTAAGTGAGACAAATTAACCATCATCTTTTTAAAACAATAACAAAAAGAAAATAAGTTTGCTCTTTTCAAATCGATTGGAATTTAAAAGAGGAAAAAAAAGTGAAAAACCAACGGAACCCAGTATTCCCAAGTACTGTATGCGCTCGACGCTGCTTAACTTCGGTGATCGGACGAAAACCGGTGTTTTCAGCGTGATATGGCCGTTGCCGAGAGTGCTTGTTAATAATTCGAATTTAAATTAAGTGAGACAAATTAACCTTCATCATTTTAAAACAATAACAAAAAAAACATGTTTGCTTTTTTCATATCTATTAAAATTTATAAGAGGAAAAAAAAAGTGAAAAAATCAACGGCTCGCAGTGTTCCTAAGTGGTCTCCATCCCAAGTACTGACTGCGCTCGACGCTGCTTAACTTCGGTGATCGGACGAGAACCGCTTTTTTCAGCGTGATATGGTCGTTGCCGAGAGTGCTAGTTAATAATTCGAATTTAAATTAAGTGAGACAAATTAACCATCATCTTTTTAAAACAATAACAAAAAGAAAATAAGTTTGCTCTTTTCAAATCGATTGGAATTTAAAAGAGGAAAAAAAAGTGAAAAAGCCAACGGCACGCAGTGTACCTAAGTGGTCTCCCTCCCAAGTAGTGACTACGCTCGACGCTGCTTAACTTCGGTTTTCGGACGAACACCGGTGTATTCAGCGTGATATGGCCGTTGCCGAGAGTGCTAGTTAATAATTTGAATTTAATTAACTTTCATCTTTATAAAACAATAACAAAAAGAAGATATGTGTGCTTTTTTCAAATCGGGTGGAATTTAATAGAGGAAACAAAAGTGAAAAGCCAACGGCACGCAGTATTCCCAAGTACTGACTGCGCTCGACGCTGCTAACGTCGGCGATCGGACGAGAACCGGTGTTCTCAGCGTGATATGGCCGTTGCCGAGAGTGCTAGTTAAAAATTCGAATTTAAATTAAGTGAGACAAATTAACCTTCATCTTTATAACCTTGACTTTTTACGTCACATCTAAGACCTCACAACACCGCTCCCGGATGGGGTCGAACCACCAACCTATTGGTTAACAGCCGAACGCGCTAACCATTGCGCCACGGAAGCCCAAAAATTAAATGGTCGTCATTTATTGTGCAAAAACTTTGGCTTTCTACGTTACATTTCAGATCCCACAACACCGCTCCCGGGTGGGCTCGAACCACCAACCTATTGGTTAACAGCCGAACGCGCTAACCATTGCGCCAAGGAAGCCCAAAATTTAAATGCTCGTCAGGTATTGTGTAAAAACCTTGACTTTTTACGTCACATCTGAGACCTCACAACATCGCTCCCGGATGGGCTCGAACCACCAACCTATTGCTTAACAGCCGAACGCGCTAACCATTGCGCCACGGAAGCCCAAAAGCTAAATGCTCGTCAGGTATTGTGCAAAAAACTTGACTTTTTACGTCACATCTGAGACCTCACAACACCGCTCCCGGATGGGCTCGAACCACCAACCTAATGGTTAACCGCCGAACGCGCTAACCATTGAGCCACGGAAGCCCAAAAGTTAAATGCTCGTCAGGTATTGTGTAAAAACCTTGACTTTTTACGTCACATCTGAGACCTCACAACACCGCTCCCGGATGGGCTCGAACCACCAACCTATTGGTTAACAGCCGAACGCGCTAACCATTGAGCCACGGAAGCTCAGAAATTAAATGGTTGTCAGGTGTTGTGGAAAAACTTTGGCTTTCTACGTTACATTTGAGACCCCACAACACCTCTCCCGCGTGGGCTCGAACCACTAACCTTTCGATTAACAGCTGAACGCGCTAACCATTGCGCCACGGAATCCAAAAAATTAAATGCTCGTCAGGTATTGTGTAAAAACCTTGACTTTTTACGTCACATCTAAGACCTCACAACACCGCTCCCGGATGGGCTCGAACCACCAACCTATTGATTAACAGCCGAACGCGCTAACCATTGCGCCACGGAAGCCCAAAAGTTAAATACTCGTCAGGTATTGTGTAAAAACCTTGACTTCTTACGTCACATCTGAGACCTCACAACACCGCTCCCGGATGGGCTCGAACCACCAACCTATTGGTTAACAGCCGAACGCGCTTACCATTGCGCCACGGAAGCCCAAAAGTTAAATGCTCGTCAGGTATTGTGTAAAAACCTTGACTTTTTACGTCACATCTGAGACCTCACAACACCGCTCCCGGATGGGCTCGAACCACCAACCTATTGGTTAACAGCCGAACGCGCTAACCATTGCGCCACGGAAGCCCAAAAGCTAAATGCTCGTCAGGTATTGTGCAAAAAACTTGACTTTTTACGTCACATCTGAGACCTCACAACACCGCTCCCGGATGGGCTCGAACCACCAACCTATTGGTTAACCGCCGAACGCGCTAACCATTGCGCCACGGAAGCCCAAAAGTTAAATGCTCGTCAGGTATTGTGTAAAAACCTTGACTTTTTACGTCACATCTGAGACCTCACAACCCCCCTCCCGGATGGGCTCGAACAACCAACCTATTGGTTAACAGCCGAACGCGCTAACCATTGAGCCACGGAAGCTCAGAAATTAAATGGTTGTCAGGTGTTGTGGAAAAACTTTGGCTTTCTACGTTACATTTGAGACCCCACAACACCTCTCCAGCGTGGGCTCGAACCACTAACCTTTCGATTAACAGCTGAACGCGCTAACCATTGCGCCACGGAAGCCCAAAAGTTAAATGCTCGTTAGGTATTGTGTTAAAACCTTGACTTTTTACGTCACATCTGAGACCTCACAACACCGCTCCCGGATGGGCTCGAACCACCAACCTATTGGTTAACAGCCGAACGCGCTAACCATTGCGACACGGAAGCCCAAAAGTTAAATGCTCGTCAGGTATTATGTAAAAACCTTGACTTTTTACGTCACATCTGAGACCTCACAACACCGCTCCCGGATGGGGTCGAACCACCAACCTATTGGTTAACAGCCGAACGCGCTAACAATTGAGCCACGGAAGCTCAGAAATTAAATTGTTGTCAGGTATTGTGGAAAAACTTTGGCTTTCTACGTTACATTTGAGACCCCACAACACCTCTCCCGGGTGGGCTCGAACCACCAACCTTTCGATTAACAGCTGAACGCGCTAACCATTGTGCCACGGAAGCCCAAAAATTACATGCTCGTCAGGTATTGTGTAAAAACCTTGACTTTTTACGTCACATCTGAGACCTCACAACACCGCTCCCGGATGGGCTCGAACCACCAACCTATTGGTTAACAGCCGAACGCGCTAACCATTGCGCCACGGAAGCCCAAAAGCTAAATGCTCGTCAGGTATTGTGCAAAAAACTTGACTTTTTACGTCACATCTGAGACCTCACAACACCGCTCCCGGATGGGCTCGAACCACCAACCTATTGGTTAACCGCCGAACGCGCTAACCATTGCGCCACGGAAGCCCAAAAGTTAAATGCTCGTCAGGTATTGTGTAAAAACCTTGACTTTTTACGTCACATCTGAGACCTCACAACACCGCTCCCGGATGGGCTCGAACCACCAACCTATTGGTTAACAGCCGAACGCGCTAACCATTGCGCCACGGAAGCCCAAAAGTTAAATGCTCGTCAGGTATCGTGTAAAAACCTTGACTTTTTACGTCACATCTGAGACGTCACAACACCGCTCCTGGATGGGCTCGAACCACCAACCTTTCCGTTAACAGCCGAACGCGCTAACCATTGCGCCACGGACGCCCAAAAATTAAATGGTTGTCAGGTATTGTTGAAAAGTTACGACTTTTCACGCTACTTCTGAGACCCCACAAATCCTCTCTCGTTTGGGCTCGAACCACCAACCTTTCGGTTAACAGCTGAACGCGCTAACCATTGCGCCACTGAGGCCCAAAAATTAAATGGTCGTCAGGTATTGTGGAAAAACTTTGGCTATTTACGTTACATTTGAGATCCCAAAACACCGCTCCCGGGTGGGCTCGAACCACCAACCTATTGGATAACAGCCGAACGCGCTAACCATTGAGCCACGGAAGCTCAGAAAATAAATGGTTATCACGTATTATGGAAAAAGTTTGACTTTTCACGCTACATCTGAGACCTCACAACACCGCTCCCGGATGGGCTCGAACCACCAACCTTTCGGTTAACAGCCGAACGCGCTAACCATTGCGCCACGGACGCCCAGAAATTAAATGGTTGTCAGGTATTGTTGAAAAGTTACGACTTTTCTCGCTACATCTGAGACCCCACAAATCCTCTCTCGTTTGGGCTCGAACCACCAACCTTTCGGTTAACAGCTGATTGCACTAACCATTGTGCCACGGAAGCCCAAAAATTAAATGCTCGTCAGGTATTGTGTAAAAACCTTGACTTTTTACGTCACATCTGAGACCTCACAACACCGCTCCCGGATGGGCTCGAACCACCAACCTATTGGTTAACAGCCGAACGCGCTAACCATTGCGCCACGGAAGCCCAAAAATTAAATGGTCGTCAGGTATTGTGTAAAAACTTTGGCTTTCTACGTTACATTTGAGATCACACAACACCGCTCCCGGGTGGGCTCGAACCACCAACCTATTGGTTAACAGCTGAACGCGCTAACCATTGAGAAACGGAAGCTCAGAAATTAAACGGTTGTCAGGTATTGTGGAAAAACTTTGGCTTTCTACGTTACATTTGAGACCCCACAACACCTCTCCCGGGTGGGCTCGAACCACCAACCTTTCGATTAACAGCTGAACGCGCTAACCATTGCGCCACGGAAGCCCAAAAATTAGATGCTCGTCAGATATTGTGTAAAAACCTTGACTTTTTACGTCACATCTGAGACCTCACTACACCGCTCCCGGATGGGCTCGAACCACCAACCTATTGGTTAACAGCCGAACGCGCAAACCATTGCGCCACGGAAGCCCAAAAGTTAAATGCTCGTTAGGTATTGTGTAAAAACCTTGACTTTTTACGTCACATCCGAGACCTCACAACACCGCTCCCGGATGGGCTCGAACCACCAACCTATTGGTTAACAGCCGAACGCGCTAACCATTGCGACACGGAAGCCCAAAAGTTAAATGCTCGTCAGGTATTATGTAAAAACCTTGACTTTTTACGTCACATCTGAGACCTCACAACACCGCTCCCGGATGGGGTCGAACCACCAACCTATTGGTTAACAGCCGAACGCGCTAACCATTGCGCCACGGAAGCCCAAAAATTAAATGGTCGTCATTTATTGTGCAAAAACTTTGGCTTTCTACGTTACATTTCAGATCCCACAACACCGCTCCCGGGTGGGCTCGAACCACCAACCTATTGGTTAACAGCCGAACGCGCTAACCATTGAGCCACGGAAGCTCAGAAATTTTAGTATGGTTAGATGGGGGACAAATTGGACTATAACATACTCAAAGGACATCCCCGTATCTCCAGTAGAGACAGAGTTACGAGCCTGCAAAGTATAGTCTAATGCATTTCCTATGGAGGGGTTGTTTGTTTACGTTTAGCTTAATTACTCGGCCCCTGTTTGTCGTAGCCCAAAGTTTTTAGTATGGTTAGATGGGGGACAATTTGGACTATATCATATCCTAAGGACATCCCCGTATCTCTAATAGACACAGAGTAATGGGCCTGCAAAGTATAGTCTAATGCATTTCCTATGGACGGGTTGTTTGTTTACGTTTAGCTTAATTACTCGGCCCCTGTTTGTCGTAGCTCAATGTTTTTAGTATGGTTAGATGGGGGACAAATTGGACTATAACATATCCCAAGGACATCCCGGTATCTCTAGTAGACACAGAGTTATGGGCCTTGCAAAGTATAGTCTAATGCATTTTCTATGGAGGGGTTTGTTTGTTCACATATTGCTTAATTACTTGACCCTGTTCTTTCGATTAAAAATAATAACATATCTTTAGTGTAGCGGTTATCGCATCCGCCTCACTCCCGGAGGGCCACAGGTTTGAAACCGCGAAGCTTTTTTTTTGCTTGGAACATGCAAAGACCTTTATAATTATCCGAACATTTGTGTCAAGGTCACATTATTTACATCCCCGTATCTCTGGTAGAACCAGAGTTACGAGCCTCCAGAATTTAGTCTAATGTATTTCCTATGGAGGGGTTTGTTTGTTTACGATTAGCTTAATTACTCGACTACTGTTTGTCGTAGCCCTAATTCTTAGTGTGGCTAGATGGGGGACAAATTGGTCTATAACATACTCTAAGGACATCCCCGTATCTCCAGTAGAAACAGAGTTACGAGCCTGCAAAGTATATTTTCAAAAGTCAAAAGTAACCTTCTAACAATAAGTGAGACAAAAAGTAAGTTGACGACGATATTGAGGTAGCCTCAAGTTTAAAGTATCCTTGTATGGGGAGCAAAGAGTACTATAACATATCCAAAGGAGATCCCAGTACCTCTTGTAGAACAAGAGTTATGAGCCTCCAAAGTTTAGTGCAAAAATCATAAGTAACATAATAAAAATAAGTGAGACGATACCAAAGTTGACGAACATTTTGCTTAATATCTCGGCCCCTGTTTGTCGTAGCTCAATGTTTTTAAAATGGTTAGATGGGGGACAATTTGGACTATATCATATCCTAAGGACATCCCCGTATCTCTAGTATACACAGAGTTATGGGCCTGCAAAATATAGTCTAATGCATTTCCTATGGACGGGTTGTGTGTTTACGTTTAGCTTAATTACTCGGCCCCTGTTTGTCGTAGCTCAATATTTTTAGTATGGTTAGATGGGGGACAAATTGGACTATAACATACTCAAAGGACATCCCCGTATCTCCAGTAGAAACAGAGTTACGAGCCTGCAAAGTATAGTCTAATGCATTTCCTATGGAGGGGGTTTGTTTCGTTACGTTTTGCTTAAGTACTCGGCCCCTGTTTGTCGTAGCCCAAAGTTTTTAGTATGGTTAGATGGGGGACAATTTGGACTATAACATATCCTAAGGACATCCCCGTATCTCTAGTAGACACAGAGTTATGGGCCTGCAAAGTATAGTCTAATGCATTTCCTATGGAGGGGTTTGTTTGTTTACGATTAGCTTAATTACTCGACTACTGTTTGTCGTAGCTCAATGTTTTTAGTATGGTTAGATGGGGGACAAATTGGACTATAACATACTCAAAGGACATCCCCGTATCTCCAGTAGAGACAGGGTTACGAGCCTGCAAAGTATAGTCTAATGCATTTCCTATGGAGGGGTTGTTTGTTTACGTTTAGCTTAATTACTCGGCCCCTGTTTGTCGTAGCCCAAAGTTTTTAGTATGGTTAGATGGGGGACAATTTGGACTATATCATATCCTAAGGACATCCCCGTATCTCTAATAGACACAGAGTTATGGGCCTGCAAAGTATAGTCTAATGCATTTCCTATGGACGGGTTGTTTGTTTACGTTTAGCTTAATTACTCGGCCCCTGTTTGTCGTAGCTCAATGTTTTTAGTATGGTTAGATGGGGGACAAATTGGAATATAACATACTCAAAGGACCTCGCCGTATCTACAGTAGAAACAGAGTTACGAGCCTGCAAAGTATAGTCTAATGCATTTTCTATGGAGGGGTTTGTTTGTTCATGTATTGCTTAATTACTTGAACCTGTTCTTTCGATTAAAAATAATAACATATCTTTAGTGTAACGGTTATCGCATCCGCCTCACTCCCGGAAGGCCACAGGATCGAAACCGCGAAGCTTTTTTTTGCTTGGAACATGCAAAGACCTTTATAATTATCCGAACATTTGTGTCAAGGTCACATTATTTACATCCCCGTATCTCTGGTAGAACCAGAGTTACGAGCCTCCAGAATTTAGTCTAATGTATTTCCTATGGAGGGGTTTGTTTGTTTACGATTAGCTTAATTACTCGACTACTGTTTGTCGTAGCCCTAATTCTTAGTGTGGCTAGATGGGGGACAAATTGGTCTATAACATACTCTAAGGACATCCCCGTATCTCCAGTAGAAACAGAGTTACGAGCCTGCAAAGTATATTTTCAAAAGTCAAAAGTAACCTTCTAACAATAAGTGAGACAAAAAGTAAGTTGACGACGATATTGAGGTAGCCTCAAGTTTAAAGTATCCTTGTATGGGGAGCAAAGAGTACTATAACATATCCAAAGGAGATCCCAGTACCTCTTGTAGAACAAGAGTTATGAGCCTCCAAAGTTTAGTGCAAAAATCATAAGTAACATAATAAAAATAAGTGAGACGATACCAAAGTTGACGAACATTTTGCTTAATATCTCGGCCCCTGTTTGTCGTAGCTCAATGTTTTTAAAATGGTTAGATGGGGGACAATTTGGACTATATCATATCCTAAGGACATCCCCGTATCTCTAGTAGACACAGAGTTATGGGCCTGCAAAATATAGTCTAATGCATTTCCTATGGACGGGTTGTGTGTTTACGTTTAGCTTAATTACTCGGCCCCTGTTTGTCGTAGCTCAATATTTTTAGTATGGTTAGATGGGGGACAAATTGGACTATAACATACTCAAAGGACATCCCCGTATCTCCAGTAGAAACAGAGTTACGAGCCTGCAAAGTATAGTCTAATGCATTTCCTATGGAGGGGGTTTGTTTCGTTACGTTTAGCTTAATTACTCGGCCCCTGTTTGTCGTAGCCCAAAGTTTTTAGTATGGTTAGATGGGGGACAATTTGGACTATATCATATCCTAAGGACATCCCCGTATCTCTAATAGACACAGAGTTATGGGCCTGCAAAGTATAGTCTAATGCATTTCCTATGGACGGGTTGTTTGTTTACGTTTAGCTTAATTACTCGGCCCCTGTTTGTCGTAGCTCAATGTTTTTAGTATGGTTAGATGGGGGACAAATTGGAATATAACATACTCAAAGGACCTCGCCGTATCTACAGTAGAAACAGAGTTACGAGCCTGCAAAGTATAGTCTAATGCATTTTCTATGGAGGGGTTTGTTTGTTCATGTATTGCTTAATAACTTGAACCTGTTCTTTCGATTAAAAATAATAACATATCTTTAGTGTAACGGTTATCGCATCCGCCTCACTCCCGGAAGGCCACAGGTTCGAAACCGCGAAGTTTTTTTTTTGCTTGGAACATGCAAAGACCTTTATAATTATCCGAACATTTGTGTCAAGGTCACATTACTTACATCCCCGTATCTCTGGTAGAACCAGAGTTACGAGCCTGCAAACTTTATTTTCAAAAATCAAAAGTAACCTTCTAACAATAAGTGAGACAAAAAGTAAGTTGACGACGATATTGAGGTAGCCTCAAGTTTAAAGTATCCTTGTATGGGGAGCAAAGAGTACTATAACATATCCAAAGGAGATCAAAGTATCTCTTGTAGAACAAGAGTTATGAGCCTCCAAAGTTTAGTGCAAAAATCATAAGTAACATAATAAAAATAAGTGAGACGATACCAAAGTTGACGAACATTTTGCTTAATATCTCGGCCCCTGTTTGTCGTAGCTCAATGTTTTTAGTATGGTTAGATGGGGGACAATTTGGACTATATCATATCCTAAGGACATCCCCGTATCTCTTGTAGACACAGAGTTATGGGCCTGCAAAGTATAGTCTAATGCATTTCCTATGGAGGGGTTTGTTTGTTTACGATTAGCTTAATTACTCGACTACTGTTTGTCGTAGCTCAATGTTTTTAGTATGGTTAGATGGGGGACAAATTGGACTAAAACATACTCAAAGGACATCCCCGTATCTCCAGTAGAAACAGAGTTACGAGCCTGCAAAGTATAGTCTAACTCATTTCCTATGGAGGGGGTTTGTTTCTTTACGTTTTGCTTAAGTACTCGGCCCCTGTTTGTCGTAGCCCAAAGTTTTTAGTATGGTTAGATGAAGGACAAATTGGACTATAACATATCCTAAGGACATCCCGGTATCTCCAGTAGAAACAGAGTTACGAGCCTGCAAACTTTATTTTCAAAAATCAAAAGTAACCTTCTAACAATAAGTGAGACAAAAAATAAGTTGACGACGATATTGAGGTAGCCTCAAGTTTAAAGTATCCTTGTATGGGGAGCAAAGAGTACTATAACATATCCAAAGGAGATCCCAGTATCTCTTGTAGAACAAGAGTTATGAGCCTCCAAAGTTTAGTGCAAAAATCATAAGTAACATAATAAAAATAAGTGAGACGATACCAAAGTTGACGAACATTTTGCTTAATATCTCGGCCCCTGTTTGTCGTAGCTCAATGTTTTTAGTATGGTTAGATGGACGACAAATTGGACTATAACATATCTTAAGGACATCCCCGTATCTCTAGTAAACACAGAGTTATGGGCCTGCAAAGTATAGTCTAATGCATTTTCTATGGAGGGGTTTGTTTGTTCACGTATTGCTTAATTACTTGACCCTGTTCTTTCGATTAAAAATAATAACATATCTTTAGTGTAACGGTTATCGCATCCGCCTCACTCCCGGAAGGCCACAGGTTCGAAACCGCGAAGTTTTTTTTTTGCTTGGAACATGCAAAGACCTTTATAATTATCCGAACATTTGTGTCAAGGTCACATTATTTACATCCCCGTATCTCTGGTAGAACCAGAGTTACGAGCCTCCAGAATTTAGTCTAATGTATTTCCTATGGAGGGGTTTGTTTGTTTACGATTAGCTTAATTACTCGACTACTGTTTGTCGTAGCCCTAATTCTTAGTGTGGCTAGATGGGGGACAAATTGGTCTATAACATACTCTAAGGACATCCCCGTATCTCCAGTAGAAACAGAGTTACGAGCCTGCAAAGTATAGTCTAATGCATTTCCTATGGAGGGGGTTTGTTTCGTTACGTTTTGCTTAAGTACTCGGCCCCTGTTTGTCGTAGCCCAAAGTTTTTAGTATGGTTAGATGGGGGACAATTTGGACTATAACATATCCTAAGGACATCCCCGTATCTCTAGTAGACACAGAGTTATGGGCCTGCAAAATATAGTCTAATGCATTTCCTATGGAGGGGTTTGTTTGTTTACGATTAGCTTAATTACTCGACTACTGTTTGTCGTAGCTCAATGTTTTTAGAATGGTTAGATGGGGGACAAATTGGACTATAACATACTCAAAGGACATCCCCGTATCTCATGTAGAGACAGAGTTACGAGCCTGCAAAGTATAGTCTAATGCATTTCCTATGGAGGGGTTGTTTGTTTACGTTTAGCTTAATTACTCGGCCCCTGTTTGTCGTAGCCCAAAGTATTTAGTATGGTTAGATGGGGGACAATTTGGACTATATCATATCCTAAGGACATCCCCGTATCTCTAATAGACACAGAGTTATGGGCCTGCAAAGTATAGTCTAATGCATTTCCTATGGACGGGTTGTTTGTTTACGTTTAGCTTAATTACTCGGCCCCTGTTTGTCGTAGCTCAATGTTTTTAGTATGGTTAGATGGGGGACAAATTGGTCTATAACATACTCAAAGGACATACCCGTATCTCCAGTAGAAACAGAGTTACGAGCCTGCAAAGTATATTTTCAAAAATCAAAAGTAACCTTCTAACAATAAGTGAGACAAAAAGTAAGTTGACGACGATATTGAGGTAGCCTCAAGTTTAAAGTATCCTTGTATGGGGAGCAAAGAGTACTATAACATATCCAAAGGAGATCCCAGTATCTCTTGTAGAACAAGAGTTATGAGCCTCCAAAGTGTAACGCTATTTTGCTACTACCGGCGGACTACTACGCCTAGCGTTGACATTATCTACTACAACTACTATTAAACTTATAAATGGATTAAAATAGGTTATAATAAGGACAGGTTTTTGCCATACCAAGAGTCATGTTTATTATGAAACATAATTATTAAACTATTATTAATACTATGAAGTATTACTTCGACAATACACAAAAACAAAGTATTTACTTAATATTAAATTAGACTACTAGTCAATTAAATGGTTACTACTACTACTAAATTATACTACTATTATAAAATTACATTACCCCCAAAATAATAATATGCAGCATGCGCTACTCGACCAATGCCAGATTAAATATTACTACTAAAATTATATACTACTAATATTAACACTACTATATACACGGCTACTACTACTACGCGTTAAGTCAATTGTACTCATCACTTATCGTTGGTCTCGAGACTTGAAGAATTGAAGAATGTAGATTCGGAGAACAGTGGCCATAGAGTTGAAGAGATGAGATGTAACGATACGAGAGTTTATACGGCGTGGGCTACTACGGGCTACTACGATGTTAGAAGGCAACGGCTGTCCATGAGGAACTTCTGGTGTGAGGAGAGCTGGTCTCAATTCAGGATTCTAAGTATTAGTTTTTGCGGCCAGCGCGGAGACTAAGTCTTTTTGTCCATCCTTGGTCCAGAAGAAGTTTTTAAGTTAGCTGTTGGTGCTTCGGCTCTCGAGCTCAGAATGAATTTTTCTTTATGGTTAAAATCTTGAAACCCCGTTTTAACCTGGGTCTTCTTAATGCTGTTATATACAACCGTGCTTCTATTTCGGCTTCATATGACCACCAATGTCGGTCCCACATGAGCCCTCCAATTAAGAACGGATGGCGTTCCTTTTTAGTTGATGGCTTTCGCGGTAACGCGCTAAAAACCGTCTTCCACGAAAACGCACTACTATCGGCTTAAACTATTATTTGCATTGGTCGGTAGATTCTGGCAAAGGAACGAGTTCAATAGAAATGGCATGCACTTAAATAAAAATACATTGGATACAATATTTTCTATCTTAATTTATGACCCCAGGTATGGCTTTTATGGTATAACGAGAAAAAGGAGCCGTGACAATTTACGGGGGTCTAATGGCGACGCTAAGGTATTGAACTTCGCCGGTATACGATTTTCACCCTTTCGCATTAGGCTTTATCTACTATTCGCTACGGATCTCTACTATCTTTCTAAACTATACGTAGGCATGGGCAAAAGCAATTATACGCCGTAGGCATGGGCAAAAGCAATCATACGCAGATGGAAAGGAATATTTCTTGGAATTTAGAAATATTTCGTTACACTCCCCACTCCTCAGAGCCGAACGACCCTGAGAGGCAAATAAACTGATCACTAACTAGGAATTACTAATACTAAAACAAAGCAAACTAATATACAAATATATACATAAAATTAATCACAATGGCTTCGGGTAAACTATGCTACGACGATGATTACTATAACCGGGAGTGTACCTTTCCCAGAAAGTAAGTCGTGCGAAATATGCTTTCTTCTCACACAGAGTCCCTAAGACCGTATTTAGTCCTTGCGAGATCGCAAGTTCATGTGGAAACTACTGTCTGCTGGAGGACGGACAATATCGGGTTTCCCTCTAGGTTTGAGGTTTATAGCCTCTTCAACAAGTTGGTCACGCTCATTATAGAGCTTTAGTTCTCTTAAGTTGAATGTTCCCTTCAGGGCTTGTTTACTATTTCGCGGGCGAATTTTGTAGGTGTAAGGGGATAACTTTGTGTCTATTACAAAGGGTCCTTCCCAAGATGGTGCTAACTTCGCGGAGAACCTATTTCCTGCTGAAGATTGGAAGTGAGTTTTCTTCAAAACTAACTCTCCCTCTACAAATTCAAACTCTCGCTTCTTTTCATCATAAATAGCCTTATTCTTTTGCTGGCTTTCTACTAAATTAGCCTGGGCTTTCTTTATGGCGCTACTAATTAATTCTGCCTTGCTAAGGGGGTCGATTTGCTCGCAAGCTTTCGATAGTTGGTTGTGGTCAACGTTCATGATGGGCGCTTCTCTTATTTCTCTACCAAAATTTAAAAACGAAGGCGTAAACCCTGTCGATTCGTTTTTAGACGCGCGCAATGCCATAACGAACTGTTGAAGCCCTTCATCCCAATACTGGTGGCTCTCTTTGACGTAGCATTTAATCATCATTCCTAAGGTCTTATTAGCTCGCTCGGTTTGATTACTCTGAGGGCTATAGAATGATGTGAATCTCTGTTTGATGTTAAACAGGCTACAAACTTCTCGCATTAGGTTAGACACAAATTGTGACCCATTGTCCGAGACTATTCTTTTTGGTACGCCAAATCGAGAAAATACTTGATTCACCAGGATGTTTGCTATGTTTTTAGTTGTCGCTTTCTTTAATGGAAAAGCTTCAACCCACTTGGTGGAATAGTCTATAACTACTAAAATATGAGTGTTCCCCTTTCTACTTCTAGGGTACTCACCCTTCAGATCTATCCCAATTATTTCCCAAGGTTGAGAAGGTTCTGCAGATTTCATAAATCCTGCCTGCTTAACGGGTAGGGATTTATGTTCTTGACAAATTGAGCATGTTTTGACAAATCTACAAACATCTTTTGCCATACCTTCCCAGGTGTAATATTTTCTAATCCTTTCTAAAGTTTTACTGGCTCCTTGATGGCCAGCTGACGGAATATCATGACAGGCGGACATTACTATATTGACTAGGTTATCGGGAACTACTACCATGAACGATTCTACTATGTTAGGGCATATGGCACTATCACCATTGTTATCCTGACTAGTACTACTACTATTGTTGTTGCTACTACTACTATTTCTACAACCGTTGCTACTACTACTATTATTGCAACTATTGCGACTACTATTTTCGCCTCCTAACTGACCTACTATTGGAATGTTTCTATAAACAATACCGTCAATTATTTTACAGGAGGGTGCAACTCGTTCTACCCATTTACCTATACTATCTTTAGTACCTAATGAACGTTCCTCCAGAAACTTCAAGAGGCGACTGATTTTTGCGTCCAAGCGCTGTTCTTCAATAATTAATTCTCTATCTAGAATTATTGGTTCCGTCTTTTCTATTTCTACTAATCCTATAACGGGTTCTTCCGTTTCTGTAGCTTCTGGGATACGTGAGAGGGCGTCTGCTACTATATTATTTTTCCCCGGAATGTAAACAATTTTAAAATCAAAAGACTGCAACTTTGTGCTCCATCTAGTGAATTTTCCGGTTGGATCTTTTGCATTTTTCAGCCACTCTAGCGATTTGTGGTCAGTAATGATTTCAAAAGGAGCGCCCTCCAAGTAAACCCTGAATTTTTCTACCGCCCATACTATGGCTAAACATTCTCTTTCTGTGACAGAAAGCTTTCTCTGCGCGGAGTCTAAAGTCTTAAGCTAGATTCCCACTCGACCGAAAAAATCCGGCGGAAATCACACAGCCAACGGTAGAAATTTTAACTTACGCCGGCGTCCGGCGGTAGACCGTTCACACTACGACTGAATTTTCAGTTTGGCGGTAGATATTTTTGGGTCACGTGACAGATATGAGTTGTTTCCACAACATCTATTTCACACTCTGAATTGGTATCTTTGTCCCCTTGTCGCTTCGATCGTAAAATAAGGGACATTTTCTAACCTCCTCAGTAAAGTCTTCCTTATTAACATCGATTAACATCAAATCTCTTTTTACTTCCGTTAGTTTAATTTTTCTTTCTTGGTGGCGTGTTTCCGATAAGCCTTGGTCAACCACAAAAAAATGGCGGCTATCAATCGATCTCGCGTGTGCGTGCGCTCTTGAAATTTATGACGTTGTCAGTGGGATAATTTCATTGGCTGAGACTCCGGCGTAACGCCGAACACGACCGAAAAAATAGAACACAACTTACGACCGGCAGAACGGTAATTCCGTCGGACTCGGCGTAAAGATTTTTCGGTCGAACCCCTTTCTGCCGGGTTTCCGTCGTGTTTTCCGTCGAGTGGGAATCTAGCTTTACTCGCGTATTGCACTACTCTACTTTTCCCATCTACTATTTGGGTTAATACGGCGCCAAGCCCACAATTGGACGCGTCAGTATAGAGAGTGAACGGGGCTTTAAAGTTTGGCGAGGCTATTATTGGGGCGGAGCTGAGTCTATTCTTCAGCGTCTCGAACGCGCTTTGTTGTTCAGGCCCCCACTGCCAACTAACATTATCATGAGTCAAGTGATGTAAAGGGGTTGCTATGTCCGCGAACTTGGGGATGAAACGCCGGTAGAAGCCGGCCATTCCCAAGAACCGTCTTAGTTGTCGTACTGTACGAGGGATAGGGTATTCTCTAATTGAACTCACTTTTTCTGGGTCTACTTCTATACCCTGACAAGAAACAAGGTGTCCCAAGATATGTGCCTTTTTGCGGCAGAATTGAGTTTTCGAGGATTTTATTGTCAGACCGTCGTTCTTTAAAATAGTTAAAACTTTTTCTAAACTTTCGAGATGATCTTCGAAAGTGTCTGAAACTATGTATAAATCGTCGAAATAATCGAATACTCCCTCTCTCGCTAACCCACCGAATAAATTATTGACTAGTCTTTGAAATGTTGCTGGGGCGTTTGTCAGTCCAAACATCATAACTTTGGGTCTATAAATCCCACTATGCGTGACAAAAGCGCAAGTGTCACGACTGCCATCGTGTAATGAAACTTGCCAATACCCACTTCTCATATCCATGACTGTGATGTAATCTGGGGCTCTAATGGACTCTAAAATGTCTTCTATTCTTGGCAAGGGATATGAATCCCTGCGTGTTACGTTGTTAAGTTTTCTATAGTCTATTACTAAGCGGTGTTTTCCGTCAGGTTTTCCAACTACTAGTGTAGGAGCTGACCATGGACTACTACATGGTTCGATTAAATTCAAGTCCAACATTTCTTGAATAATACTATCTATTATTTCTCTCTTATGGGGAGAGTATCGATACGGTGGACACGCTATAGGCAGACTATTGCCCGTGTCGACGTAATGCTCCGTGGATTTAGTTAAACCGGGGTTGACAGAAAACACGCTTTTAAATTTAAAAACTAGCGCTCTTAATTTCTCCTTCTTATCTTTATCTATGGGCGCTTCATCTATCGCCTTACAAATAGCTTCCCTATCGAACTCCTCGTCCTCGAATAAATTACATTCTACTAAATTAAAATTACTACCACTATTATAAAATTCGTATTCGACGGAAGGGTTCGTATCCCAACACCAACTCATCTGACCGTAACTAACCGTCATACCGGAAGTCCTTAAAAAGTCCAATCCTAATATACACGGATAAGCCAGGTCTTTGAGAATGAGTGCCTCGTGTGTCAAAAGTTTTCCCGAAAATTCTAAAGACATTGATATTGCCTCTTTTACTACAATTGAATTTTTATCTACAACTCTAAGTTTAATATCGACCGGTGAAATTTTAAATCCTAATTGTACCAAACTACTACTAAGGGTACAATCGATTAAAGTAACGGAGCTTCCCGAATCTACTAATGCTATGGTAGGAATACCCGCCACTTTAATCTCTATAAGGCATTTCTTTCGATCGCTATCTTTTGACACGTGGAGACAGTCAAAGGCGAAGGGGCTATTTTTGAGGATTTCTACTTTCTCTTTGGGGGGGCTCCCTCTCCTCTGGGACCTCCCCTTCTGTCGTTTCCCGCTTGCTGGCAATACCTTTGGATATGGCCCTTCTTCCCACAAATGGTGCAAACTACGGTAGGGCAATCGGGTACCTTGTGCCCTTCTTGGTTGCAATGCATACACCTAATCACGAAGTTACTATTAAAACTAGGTGGATTTGCTCTAGGCTGGAAACTACTAGGTTTATGTCTACGTCGCCCGCTTCTGTGGTTTCTATTCTCTAGGTCACTATTTTCCCTAGAGTTATTTTCTTGGGCTTGACCTCCCACTGCTCCCTTCGAAAGCTCGACGCGTACGGCGGCCTCCAAAAGCTCGCTAACGTTTTTAAAGTTTTTGGTGGCTAAATATGGTTTTATACTTGTTCTCATATTGCGATAAACATATTCCACCTGGAGAGAGAGTGGCAACTGAGCTTCCATTTGAAGCATTAATTCGCGCATGCTATTTATATAGTCGCGAACTCCTTCGTTAGGCCCTTGTTTCCTACTAATAATTTGCTCGCTTAATGCAGCGTCGTTTACGTCGAAAGCGAATTCCCTCTTAATTACTTTCTGTAACTCTGAAAACTCGGTGGGCTTGGTTGGTAAAGATTGCCACCATTCTAATGCCGGACCTATGAACATCTGGGGTACCCACGATTGAATAAAAAGATCGTCTGGCATAGCTAGAGTCTCCCTGATTTGTAAAATCTTTACTAAAAAATCCTTCGTACTCATATCGGATGGTTTCCCAGTGAAAGTTGGGGTGTTTATTTTCGGCATTCTATTATAATGCATGCTAGACCCACCTAATGTCGACGTGTGCGGACTATTTTGCGCTGTAAAATTAGCGGCACTATTAGGCATAGTCTGGACTGCTAAAGGTACAGTCGGATTAGGAGGTGGGGGTTGATTACTAATCCCCAAAGTCTGAGCGGCCTGAGGAAGTGAGGCTACTAAATTTTGTGCTTGTGCGAGTTGTGTTAACTGCACTTGCAAGTCGGCTAATTGCTTTTGCATCGCCGCTAAATCTACGGTAGAAATCAACTGCATACCCGGAGGTATGGGATTTACTACTGATGGGATGGTATTCATATTTGAATTGGTGGTAGAGGTTGAATTACTCAAATTACTTATATTGCTACTACTAATGGTCGTTACTGGAGGAGAGAGGATACTTGGCACGCTAGTTACTACTACTATATTACTAGCTGCTGTTCCACTACTAACCCCTGCTCCAGCACCCACATTATTAACGTTTAATGTGTTCATTTTTCTACTATCTCTTTCCTGTGCCCGCTTTTCTCTACCTACAGTTTGAGATACTCTATATGATTGTAAACAATCTGGGCAGCTAGAAAATGATCCCAATTGGGGTGTGCAATTTGAATGATTAACCTTACTAGTCATCAGTTAGACTATAAAATATTTCATACCTCCTACTATCGTCATAGCTTTCTACTAATTAGCTAAAATTACGGTTTCTACTAATTGGCTGAAATTAAAGTTCTGGATGCCTCCGTACTAGTTAATACTGGCATAGAAAGGCAATCCCGGCTGGGCCCCCAAAATGTAACGCTATTTTGCTACTACCGGCGGACTACTACGCCTAGCGTTGACATTATCTACTACAACTACTATTAAACTTATAAATGGATTAAAATAGGTTATAATAAGGACAGGTTTTTGCCATACCAAGAGTCATGTTTATTATGAAACATAATTATTAAACTATTATTAATACTATGAAGTATTACTTCGACAATACACAAAAACAAAGTATTTACTTAATATTAAATTAGACTACTAGTCAATTAAATGGTTACTACTACTACTAAATTATACTACTATTATAAAATTACATTACCCCCAAAATAATAACATGCAGCATGCGCTACTCGACCAATGCCAGATTAAATATTACTACTAAAATTATATACTACTAATATTAACACTACTATATACACGGCTACTACTACTACGCGTTAAGTCAATTGTACTCATCACTTATCGTTGGTCTCGAGACTTGAAGAATTGAAGAATGTAGATTCGGAGAACAGTGGCCATAGAGTTGAAGAGATGAGATGTAACGATACGAGAGTTTATACGGCGTGGGCTACTACGGGCTACTACGATGGTAGAAGGCAACGGCTGTCCATGAGGAACTTCTGGTGTGAGGAGAGCTGGTCTCAATTCAGGATTCTAAGTATTAGTTTTTGCGGCCAGCGCGGAGACTAAGTCTTTTTGTCCATCCTTGGTCCAGAAGAAGTTTTTAAGTTAGCTGTTGGTGCTTCGGCTCTCGAGCTCAGAATGAATTTTTCTTTATGGTTAAAATCTTGAAACCCCGTTTTAACCTGGGTCTTCTTAATGCTGTTATATACAACCGTGCTTCTATTTCGGCTTCATATGACCACCAATGTCGGTCCCACATGAGCCCTCCAATTAAGAACGGATGGCGTTCCTTTTTAGTTGATGGCTTTCGCGGTAACGCGCTAAAAACCGTCTTCCACGAAAACGCACTACTATCGGCTTAAACTATTATTTGCATTGGTCGGTAGATTCTGGCAAAGGAACGAGTTCAATAGAAATGGCATGCACTTAAATAAAAATACATTGGATACAATATTTTCTATCTTAATTTATGACCCCAGGTATGGCTTTTATGGTATAACGAGAAAAAGGAGCCGTGACAATTTACGGGGGTCTAATGGCGACGCTAAGGTATTGAACTTCGCCGGTATACGATTTTCACCCTTTCGCATTAGGCTTTATCTACTATTCGCTACGGATCTCTACTATCTTTCTAAACTATACGTAGGCATGGGCAAAAGCAATTATACGCCGTAGGCATGGGCAAAAGCAATCATACGCAGATGGAAAGGAATATTTCTTGGAATTTAGAAATATTTCGTTACAAAAGTTTAGTGCAAAAATCATAAGTAACATAATAAAAATAAGTGAGACGATACCAAAGTTGACGAACATTTTGCTTAATATCTCGGCCCTTGTTTGTCGTAGCTCAATGTTTTTAGTATGGTTAGATGGGGGACAATTTGGACTATAACATATCCTAAGGACATCCCCGTATCTCTAGTAAACACAGAGTTATGGACCTGCAAAGCATAGTCTAATGCATTTCCTTTGGACGGGTTGTTTGTTTACGTTTAGCTTAATTACTCGGCCCCTGTTTGTCGTAGCTCAATGTTTTTAGTATGGTTAGATGGGGACAAATTGGACTATAACATACTCAAAGGACATCCCCGTTTCTCCAGTGGAAACAGAGTTACGAGCCTGCAAAGTATAGTCTAACTCATTTCCTATGGAGGGGGTTTGTTTGTTCACGTATTGCTTAATTACTTGACCCTGTTCTTTCTATTAAAAATAATAACATATCTTTAGTGTAGCGGTTATCGCATCCGCCTCACTCTCGGAAGGCCACAGGTTCGAAACCACGAAGTTTTTTTTTTTTTGCTTGGAACATGCAAAGACCTTTATAATTATCCGAACATTTGTGTCAAGGTCACATTATTTACATCCCCGTATCTCTGGTAGAACCAGAGTTACGAGCCTCCAGAATTTAGTCTAATGTATTTCCTATGGAGGGGTTTGTTTGTATACGATTAGCTTAATTACTCGACTACTGTTTGTCGTAGCCCTAATTCTTAGTATGGCTAGATGGGGGACAAATTGGTCTATAACATACTCAAAGGACATCCCCGTATCTCCAGTAGAAACAGAGTTACGAGCCTGCAAAGTATATTTTCAAAAATCAAAAGTAACCTTCTAACAATAAGTGAGACAAAAAGTAAGTTGACGACGATATTGAGGTAGCCTCAAGTTTAAAGTATCCTTGTATGGGGAGCAAAGAGTACTATAACATATCCAAAGGAGATCCCAGTATCTCTTGTAGAACAAGAGTTATGAGCCTCCAAAGTTTAGTGCAAAAATCATAAGTAACATAATAAAAATAAGTGAGACGATACCAAAGTTGACGAACATTTTGCTTAATATCTCGGCCCCTGTTTGTCGTAGCTCAATGTTTTTAGTATGGTTAGATGGGGGACAATTTGGACTATATCATATCCTAAGGACATCCCCGTATCTCTTGTAGACACAGAGTTATGGGCCTGCAAAGTATAGTCTAATGCATTTCCTATGGACGGGTTGTTTGTTTACGTTTAGCTTAATTACTCGGCCCCTGTTTGTCGTAGCTCAATGTTTTTAGTATGGTTAGATGGGGGACAAATTGGACTATAAAATACTCAAAGGACATCCCCGTATCTCCAGTAGAAACAGAGTTACGAGCCTGCAAAGTATAGTCTAACTCATTTCCTATGGAGGGGGTTTGTTTCTTTACGTTTTGCTTAAGTACTCGGCCCCTGTTTGTCGTAGCCCAAAGTTTTTAGTATGGTTAGATGAAGGACAAATTGGACTATAACATATCCTAAGGACATCCCGGTATCTCCAGTAGAAACAGAGTTACGAGCCTGCAAAATTTATTTTCAAAAATCAAAAGTAACCTTCTAACAATAAGTGAGACAAAAAATAAGTGTACGACGATATTGAGGTAGCCTCAAGTTTAAAGTATCCTTGTATGGGGAGCAAAGAGTACTATAACATATCCAAAGGAGATCCCAGTATCTCTTGTAGAACAAGAGTTATGAGCCTCCAAAGTTTAGTGCAAAAATCATAAGTAACATAATAAAAATAAGTGAGACGATACCAAAGTTGACGAACATTTTGCTTAATATCTCGGCCCTTGTTTGTCGTAGCTCAATGTTTTTAGTATGGTTAGATGGGGGACAAATTGGACTATAACATACTCAAAGGACATCCCCGTATCTCCAATAGAAACAGAGTTACGAGCCTGCAAAGTATAGTCTAATGCATTTTCTATGGAGGGGTTTGTTTGTTCACGTATTGCTTAATTACTTGACCCTGTTCTTTCGATTATAAATAATAACATATCTTTGGTGTAGCGGTTATCGCATCCGCCTCACTCCCGGAAGGCCACAGGTTCGAAACCGCGAAGTTTTTTTTTTATTGGAACATGCAAAGATCTTTATAATTATCCGAATATTTGTGTCAAGGTCACATTATTTACATCCCCGTATCTCTGGTAGAACCAGAGTTACGAGCCTCCAGAATTTAGTCTAATGTATTTCCTATGAAGGGGTTTGTTTGTTTACGATTAGCTTAATTACTCGACTACTGTTTGTCGTAGCCCTAATTCTTAGTATGGCTAGATGTTGGACAAATTGGTCTATAACATACTCAAAGGACATCCTCGTATCTCCAGTAGAAACAGAGTTACAAACCTGCAAATTATAGTCTAACTCATTTCCTATGGAGGGGGTTTGTTTCTTTACGTTTTGCTTAAGTACTCGGCCCCTGTTTGTCGTAGCCCAAAGTATTTAGTATGGTTAGATGGGGGACAATTTGGACTATATCATATCCTAAGGACATCCCCGTATCTCTAATAGACACAGAGTTATGGGCCTGCAAAGTATAGTCTAATGCATTTCCTATGGACGGGTTGTTTGTTTACGTTTAGCTTAATTACTCGGCCCCTGTTTGTCGTAGCTCAATGTTTTTAGTATGGTTAGATGGGGGACAAATTGGTCTATAACATACTCAAAGGACATCCCCGTATCTCCAGTAGAAACAGAGTTACGAGCCTGCAAAGTATATTTTCAAAAATCAAAAGTAACCTTCTAACAATAAGTGAGACAAAAAGTAAGTTGACGACGATATTGAGGTAGCCTCAAGTTTAAAGTATCCTTGTATGGGGAGCAAAGAGTACTATAACATATCCAAAGGAGATCCCAGTATCTCTTGTAGAACAAGAGTTATGAGCCTCCAAAGTTTAGTGCAAAAATCATAAGTAACATAATAAAAATAAGTGAGACGATACCAAAGTTGACGAACATTTTGCTTAATATCTCGGCCCTTGTTTGTCGTAGCTCAATGTTTTTAGTATGGTTAGATGGGGGACAATTTGGACTATAACATATCCTAAGGACATCCCCGTATCTCTAGTAAACACAGAGTTATGGACCTGCAAAGCATAGTCTAATGCATTTCCTTTGGACGGGTTGTTTGTTTACGTTTAGCTTAATTACTCGGCCCCTGTTTGTCGTAGCTCAATGTTTTTAGTATGGTTAGATGGGGACAAATTGGACTATAACATACTCAAAGGACATCCCCGTTTCTCCAGTGGAAACAGAGTTACGAGCCTGCAAAGTATAGTCTAACTCATTTCCTATGGAGGGGGTTTGTTTGTTCACGTATTGCTTAATTACTTGACCCTGTTCTTTCTATTAAAAATAATAACATAGCTTTAGTGTAGCGGTTATCGCATCCGCCTCACTCTCGGAAGGCCACAGGTTCGAAACCACGAAGTTTTTTTTTTTTTGCTTGGAACATGCAAAGACCTTTATAATTATCCGAACATTTGTGTCAAGGTCACATTATTTACATCCCCGTATCTCTGGTAGAACCAGAGTTACGAGCCTCCAGAATTTAGTCTAATGTATTTCCTATGGAGGGGTTTGTTTGTATACGATTAGCTTAATTACTCGACTACTGTTTGTCGTAGCCCTAATTCTTAGTATGGCTAGATGGGGGACAAATTGGTCTATAACATACTCAAAGGACATCCCCGTATCTCCAGTAGAAACAGAGTTACGAGCCTGCAAAGTATATTTTCAAAAATCAAAAGTAACCTTCTAACAATAAGTGAGACAAAAAGTAAGTTGACGACGATATTGAGGTAGCCTCAAGTTTAAAGTATCCTTGTATGGGGAGCAAAGAGTACTATAACATATCCAAAGGAGATCCCAGTATCTCTTGTAGAACAAGAGTTATGAGCCTCCAAAGTTTAGTGCAAAAATCATAAGTAACATAATAAAAATAAGTGAGACGATACCGAAGTTGACGAACATTTTGCTTAATATCTCGGCCCCTGTTTGTCGTAGCTCAATGTTTTTAGTATGGTTAGATGGGGGACAATTTGGACTATATCATATCCTAAGGACATCCCCGTATCTCTTGTAGACACAGAGTTATGGGCCTGCAAAGTATAGTCTAATGCATTTCCTATGGACGGGTTGTTTGTTTACGTTTAGCTTAATTACTCGGCCCCTGTTTGTCGTAGCTCAATGTTTTTAGTATGGTTAGATGGGGGACAAATTGGACTATCAAATACTCAAAGGACATCCCCGTATCTCCAGTAGAAACAGAGTTACGAGCCTGCAAAGTATAGTCTAACTCATTTCCTATGGAGGGGGTTTGTTTCTTTACGTTTTGCTTAAGTACTGGGCCCCTGTTTGTCGTAGCCCAAAGTTTTTAGTATGGTTAGATGAAGGACAAATTGGTCTATAACATACTCTAAGGACATCCCCGTATCTCCAGTAGAAACAGAGTTACGAGCCTGCAAAGTATATTTTCAAAAATCAAAAGTAACCTTCTAACAATAAGTGAGACAAAAAGTAAGTTGACGACGATATTGAGGTAGCCTCAAGTTTAAAGTATCCTTGTATGGGGAGCAAAGAGTACTATAACATATCCAAAGGAGATCCCAGTATCTCTTGTAGAACAAGAGTTATGAGCCTCCAAAGTTTAGTGCAAAAATCATAAGTAACATAATCAAAATAAGTGAGACGATACCAAAGTTGACGAACATTTTGCTTAATATCTATGCCCTTGTTTGTCGTAGCTCAATATTTTTAGTATGGTTAGATGGGGGACAATTTGGACTATAACATATCCTAAGGACATCCCCATATCTCTAGTAGACACAGAGTTATGGGCCTGCAAAGTATAGTCTAATGCATTTCCTAAGGACGGGTTGTTTGTTTACGTTTAGCTTAATTACTCGGCCCCTGTTTGTCGTAGCTCAATGTTTTTAGTATGGTTAGATGGGGGACAAATTGGACTATAACATACTCAAAGGACATCCCCGTATCTCCAGTGGAAACAGAGTTACGAGCCTGCAAAGTATAGTCTATTTCATTTCCTATGGAGGGGGTTTGTTTCTTTACGTTTCGCTTAAGTACTCGGCCCCTGTTTGTCGTAGCCCAAAGTTTTTAGTATGGTTAGATAATTGACAAATTGGACTATAACATATCCTAAGGACATCCCGGTATCTCTAGTAGACACAGAGTTATGGGCCTTGCAAAGTATAGTCTAATGCATTTTCTATGGAGGGGTTTGTTTGTTCACGTATTGCTTAATTACTTGACCCTGTTCTTTCGATTAAAAATAATAACATATCTTTAGTGTAGCGGTTATCGCATCCGCCTCACTCCCGGAAGGCCACAGGTTCGAAACCGCGAAGTTTTTTTTTTTGCTTGGAACATGCAAAGACCTTTATAATTATCCGAACATTTGTGTCAAGGTCACATTATTTACATCCCCGTATCTCTGGTAGAACCAGAGTTACAAGCCTCCAGAATTTAGTCTAATGTGTTTCCTATGGAGGGGTTTGTTTGTTTACGATTAGCTTAATTACTCGACTACTGTTTGTCGTAGCCCTAATTCTTAGTATGGCTAGATGGGGGACAAATTGGTCTATAACATACTCTAAGGACATCCCCGTATCTCCAGTAGAAACAGAGTTACGAGCCTGCAAATTATATTTTCAAAAATCAAAAGTAACCTTCTAACAATAAGTGAGACAAAAAGTAAGTTGACGACGATATTGAGGTAGCCTCAAGTTTAAAGTATCCTTGTATGGGGAGCAAAGAGTACTATAACATATCCAACGGATATCCCAGTATCTCTTGTAGAACAAGAGTTATGAGCCTCCAAAGTTTAGTGCAAAAATCATAAGTAACATAATAAAAATAAGTGAGACGATACCAAAGTTGACGAACATTTTGCTTAATATCTCGGCCCCTGTTTGTCGTAGCTTAATGTTTTTAGTATGGTAAGATGGGGGACAATTTGGACTATATCATATCGTAAGGACATCCCCGTATCTCTAGTAGACACAGAGTTATGGGCCTGCAAAATATAGTCTAATGCATTTCCTATGGACGGGTTGTTTGTTTACGTTTAGCTTAATTACTCGGCCCCTGTTTGTCGTAGCTCAATATTTTTAGTATAGTTAGATGGGGGACAAATTGGAGTATAACATACTCAAAGGACATCCCCGTATCTCCAGTAAAAACAGAGTTACGAGCCTGCAAAGTATAGTCTAAGACATTTTCTATGGAGGGGTTTGTTTGTTCACGTTTTGCTTAACTTCGGTGATCGGACGTGAACCGGTGTATTCAGCGTGATATGGCCGTTGCCGAGAGTGCTAGTTAATAATTTGAATTTAATTAACTTTCATCTTTATAAAACAATAACAAAAAGAAGATATGTTTGCTTTTTTCATATCTGGTGGAATTTGAAAGAGCAAACAAAAGTGAAAAAACAAACGGCACGCAGTATTCCCAAGTACTGTATGCGCTCGACGCTACTTAACTTCGGTGATCGGACGTGAACCGGTGTTTTCAGCGTGATATGGCCGCTGCCGAGAGTGCTAGTTAATAATTCGAATTTAAATTAAGTGAGACAAATTAACCTTCATCATTTTAAAACTATAACAAAAAGAAAACATGTTTGCTTTTTTCATATCTATTAAAATTTAAAAGAGGAAAAAAAAGTGAAAACGCCAACGGCACGCAGTGTTCCTAAGTGGTCTCTCTCCCAAGTAGTGACTGCGCTCGACGCTGCTTAACTTCGGTTATCGGACGGGAATCGGTGTATTCAGCGTGATATGGCCGTTGCCGAGAGTGCTAGTTAATAATTTGAATTTAATTAACTTTCATCTTTATAAAACAATAACAAAAAGAAGATATGTTTGCTTTTTTCATATCTGGTGGAATTTGAAAGAGGAAACAAAAGTGAAAAAGCAAACGGCACGCAGAATTCCCAAGTACTGACTGCGCTCGACGCTGCTAACGTCGGCGATCGGACGAGAACCGGTTTTCTCAGCGTGATATGGCCGTTGCCGAGAGTGCTAGATAATAATTCGAATTTAAATTAAGTGAGACAAATTAACCTTCATATTTTTCAAACAATAACAAAAAGAAAATATGTTTGCTTTTTTCATATCTATTGGAATTTAAAAGAGGAAAAAAAAGTGAAAAAGCCAACGGCACGCAGTGTTCCTAAGTGGTCGCCCTCCCAAGTACTGACTGCGCTCGACGCTGCTTAACTTCGGTTATCGGACGAGAACCGGTGTATTCAGCGTGATATGGCCGTTACCGAGAGTGCTAGTTAATAATAAGAATTTAAATTAAGTGAGACAAATTAACCTTCATCATTTTAAAACAATAACAAAAAGAAAACATGTTTGCTTTTTTCATATCTATTAAAATTTAAAAGAGGAAAAAAAAGTGAAAAAGCCAACGGCACGCAGTGTTCCTAGTGGTCTCCCTCCCAAGTAGTGACTGCGCTCGACGCTGCTTAACTTCGGTTATCGAACGAGAAACGGTGTATTCAGCGTGATATGGCCGTTGCCGAGAGTGCTAGTTAATAATTTGAATTTAATTAACTTTCATCACTATAAAACAATAACAAAAAAGAAGATATGTTTGCTTTTTTCATATCTGGTGGAATTTGAAAGAGGAAACAAAAGTGAAAAGCCAACGGCACGCAGTATTCCCAAGTACTGTATGCGCTCGACGCTGCTTAACTTCGGTATTCGGACGTGAACAGGTGTTTTCAGCGTGATATGGCCGTTGCCGAGAGTGCTAGTTAATAATTCGGATTTAAATTAAGTGAGACAAATTAACCTTCATCATTTTAAAACAATAACAAAAAGAAAACCTGTTTGCTTTTTACATATCTATTAAAATTTAAAAGAGGAAAAAAAAGTGAAAAAGCCAACGGCACGCAGTGTTCCTAAGTGGTCTCCCTCCCAAGTAATGACTGCGCTCGACGCTGCTTAACTTCGGTTATCGGACGAGAACCGGTGTATTGAGCGTGATATGGCCGTTGCCGAGAATGCTAGTTAATAATTTGAATTTAATTAACTTTTTTCTTTGTAAAACAATAACAAAAAGAAGATAAGTTTGCTTTTTTCATATCTGGTGGAATTTGAAAGAGGAAACAAAAGTGAAAACGCCAACGGCACGCAGTATTCCCAAGTACTGTATGCGCTCGACGCTGCTTAACTTCGGTGATCGGACGTGAACCGGTGTTTTCAGCGTGATATGGCCGTTGCCGAGAGTGCTAGTTAATAATTCGAATTTAAATCAAGTGAGACAAATTAACCTTCATCATTTTAAAACAATAACAAAAAGAAAACCTGTTTGCTTTTTACATATCTATTAAAATTTAAAAGAGGAAAAAAAAGTGAAAAAGCCATCGGCACGCAGTGTTCCTAAGTGGTCTCCCTCCCAAGTAATGACCGCGCTCGACGCTGCTTAACTTCGGTTATCGGACGAGAACCGGTGTATTCAGCGTGATATGGCCGTTGCCGAGAGTGCTAGTTAATAATTTGAATTTAATTAACTTTCATCTTTATAAAACAATAACAAAAAGAAGATATGTTTGCTTTTTTCATATCTGGTGGAATTTGAAAGAGGAAACAAAAGTGAAAAAGCAAACGGCACGCAGTATTCCCAAGTACTGACTGCGCTCGACGCTGCTAACGTCGGCGATCGGACGAGAACCGGTGTATTCAGCGTGATATGGCCGTTGCCGAGAGTGCTAGATAATAATTCGAATTTAAATTAAGTGAGACAAATTAACCTTCATCTTTTTCAAACAATAACAAAAAAGAAAATATATTTGCTTTTTTCATATCTATTAAAATTTAAAAGAGGAAAAAAAAGTGAAAAAGCCAACGGCACGCAGTGTTCCTAAGTGGTCTCCCTCCCAAGTACTGACTGCGCTCGACGCTGCTTAACTTCGGTTATCGGACGAGAACCGGTGTATTCAGCGTGATATGGCCGTTGCCGAGAGTGCTAGATAATAATTCGAATTTAAATTAAGTGAGACAAATTAACCTTCATCTTTTTCAAACAATAACAAAAAAGAAAATATGTTTGCTTTTTTCATATCTATTGGAATTTAAAAGAGGAAAAAAAAGTGAAAAAGTTAACGGCACGCAGTGTTCCTAAGTGGTCGCCCTCCCAAGTACTGACTGCGCTCGACGCGGCTTAACTTCGGTTATCGGACGAGAACCGGTGTATTCAGCGTGATATGGCCGTTGCCGAGAGTGCTAGTTAATAATTTGAATTTAATTAACTTTCATCTTTATAAAACAATAACAAAAAGAAGATATGTTTGCTTTTTTCATATCTGGTGGAATTTGAAAGAGGAAACAAAAGTGAAAAAGCAAACGGCACGCAGTATTCCCAAGTACTGACTGCGCTCGACGCTGCTAACGTCGGCGATCGGACGAGAACCGGTGTTCTCAGCGTGATATGGCCGTTGCCGAGAGTGCTATTTAATAATTCGGATTTAAATTAAGTGAGACAAATTAACCTTCATCATTTTAAAACAATAACAAAAAGAAAACCTGTTTGCTTTTTACATATCTATTAAAATTTAAAAGAGGAAAAAAAAGTGAAAAAGCCAACGGCACGCAGCGTTCCTAAGTGGTCTCCCTCCCAAGTAATTACTGCGCTGGACGCTGCTTAACTTCGGTTATCGGACGAGAACCGGTGTATTCAGCGTGATATGGCCGTTGCCGAGAGTGCTAGATAATAATTATAAAAAAACGTCTTGGTTTGGACCAAGGCCGAAAAAACAAACGATATGTCTGAGGTTTATCAATTGACTGAAGTTTCAGATATTGCAATTTCTTTTTAAATTATTTTTATTCCTTTAATCCTTAATCAATATTTGATTCAATCAACTGATTTTTACTGTTAATCGATCTATTCCCTCTAAATTAATTTAAAAAAATACATATCTACGCTTTTTCAAGAATAATTCCATTTTCCGAAAACATTTTATCATGAAATTAATTATTTTGAAGGGAGTACGTGTTGGGGAATGAATATTGAATATTTGAAATATTATACGAAGTGTCTAAAAAGAGCAAGCGATCTTTGATATAACTCGAAAGGAAAATGTAAATATTTAATAGTGGATGCATATATTGGGGGCACGAATTTATACATTTAACTTCGAATATCGAAATGTTACATTTTTTGTCGCGACTATGAAAGAAAGGTTGCACTGCAGTTTCCCTCTCCGAACATCAAAGCTTCTTGGCCATAACTCAATCTAGATTTGGAACCCCTTACTACATTGTTGGCGCAACTTGTACACCGGTTACGTATTACGCGTAATCATTTTATCAGGCGTAGAGACCATTTCGGAAAACACACAGGGGCGAGGCGACCATTGGGGTATTCTTCCTTGCACCAAGGGCCATCGCCAGACGGTGCCAAAGTTCACTACAGGCGGGAGGCAAGTCAACTCGCACTGCCTATAGCGGTGCTTCTAGGCGAGAGGGAGAAGACCCCAATGGCGGCATCGCCCCTGTGTTTTAGTTTGCTGCTAAAACACTTAGGAATACTGCGTGCCGTTTGCTTTTTCACTTTTGTTTCCTCTTTCAAATTCCACCAGATATGAAAAAAGCAAACATATCTTCTTTTTGTTATTGTTTTATAAAGATGAAAGTTAATTAAATTCAAATTATTAACTAGCACTCTCGGCAACGGCCATATCACGCTGAATACACCGGTTCTCGTCCGGTAACCGAAGTTAAGCAGCGTCGAGCGCGGTCATTACTTGGGAGGGAGACCACTTAGTAACACTGCGTGCCGATGGCTTTTTCACTTTTTTTTCCTCTTTTAAATTTTAATAGATATGTAAAAAGCAAACAGGTTTTCTTTTTGTTATTGTTTTAAAATGATGAAGGTTAATTTGTCTCACTTAATTTAAATTCGAATTATTAACTAGCACTCTCGGCAACGGCCATATCACGCTGAAAACACCGGTTCACGTCCGATCACCGAAGTTAAGCAGCGTCGAGCGCATACAGTACTTGGGAATACTGCGTGCCGTTGGCGTTTTCACTTTTGTTTCCTCTTTCAAATTCCACCAGATATGAAAAAAGCAAACTTATCTTCTTTTTGTTATTGTTTTACAAAGAAAAAAGTTAATTAAATTCAAATTATTAACTAGCATTCTCGGCAACGGCCATATCACGCTCAATACACCGGTTCTCGTCCGATAACCGAAGTTAAGCAGCGTCGAGCGCAGTCATTACTTGGGAGGGAGACCACTTAGGAACACTGCGTGCCGTTGGCTTTTTCACTTTTTTTTCCTCTTTTAAATTTTAATAGATATGTAAAAAGCAAACAGGTTTTCTTTTTGTTATTGTTTTAAAATGATGAAGGTTAATTTGTCTCACTTAATTTAAATCCGAATTATTAACTAGCACTCTCGGCAACGGCCATATCACGCTGAAAACACCTGTTCACGTCCGAATACCGAAGTTAAGCAGCGTCGAGCGCATACAGTACTTGGGAATACTGCGTGCCGTTGGCTTTTCACTTTTGTTTCCTCTTTCAAATTCCACCAGATATGAAAAAAGCAAACATATCTTCTTTTTTGTTATTGTTTTATAGTGATGAAAGTTAATTAAATTCAAATTATTAACTAGCACTCTCGGCAACGGCCATATCACGCTGAATACACCGTTTCTCGTTCGATAACCGAAGTTAAGCAGCGTCGAGCGCAGTCACTACTTGGGAGGGAGACCACTTAGGAACACTGCGTGCCGTTGGCTTTTTCACTTTTTTTTCCTCTTTTAAATTTTAATAGATATGAAAAAAGCAAACATGTTTTCTTTTTGTTATTGTTTTAAAATGATGAAGGTTAATTTGTCTCACTTAATTTAAATTCTTATTATTAACTAGCACTCTCGGTAACGGCCATATCACGCTGAATACACCGGTTCTCGTCCGATAACCGAAGTTAAGCAGCGTCGAGCGCAGTCAGTACTTGGGAGGGGGACCACTTAGGAACACTGCGTGCCGTTGGCTTTTTCACTTTTTTTTCCTCTTTTAAATTCCAATAGATATGAAAAAAGCAAACATATTTTCTTTTTGTTATTGTTTGAAAAATATGAAGGTTAATTTGTCTCACTTAATTTAAATTCGAATTATTATCTAGCACTCTCGGCAACGGCCATATCACGCTGAGAAAACCGGTTCTCGTCCGATCGCCGACGTTAGCAGCGTCGAGCGCAGTCAGTACTTGGGAATTCTGCGTGCCGTTTGCTTTTTCACTTTTGTTTCCTCTTTCAAATTCCACCAGATATGAAAAAAGCAAACATATCTTCTTTTTGTTATTGTTTTATAAAGATGAAAGTTAATTAAATTCAAATTATTAACTAGCACTCTCGGCAACGGCCATATCACGCTGAATACACCGATTCCCGTCCGATAACCGAAGTTAAGCAGCGTCGAGCGCAGTCACTACTTGGGAGAGAGACCACTTAGGAACACTGCGTGCCGTTGGCGTTTTCACTTTTTTTTCCTCTTTTAAATTTTAATAGATATGAAAAAAGCAAACATGTTTTCTTTTTGTTATAGTTTTAAAATGATGAAGGTTAATTTGTCTCACTTAATTTAAATTCGAATTATTAACTAGCACTCTCGGCAACGGCCATATCACGCTGAAAACACCGGTTCACGTCCGATCACCGAAGTTAAGTAGCGTCGAGCGCATACAGTACTTGGGAATACTGCGTGCCGTTTGTTTTTTCACTTTTGTTTGCTCTTTCAAATTCCACCAGATATGAAAAAAGCAAACATATCTTCTTTTTGTTATTGTTTTATAAAGATGAAAGTTAATTAAATTCAAATTATTAACTAGCACTCTCGGCAACGGCCATATCACGCTGAATACACCGGTTCACGTCCGATCACCGAAGTTAAGCAAAACGTGAACAAACAAACCCCTCCATAGAAAATGTCTTAGACTATACTTTGCAGGCTCGTAACTCTGTTTTTACTGGAGATACGGGGATGTCCTTTGAGTATGTTATACTCCAATTTGTCCCCCATCTAACTATACTAAAAATATTGAGCTACGACAAACAGGGGCCGAGTAATTAAGCTAAACGTAAACAAACAACCCGTCCATAGGAAATGCATTAGACTATATTTTGCAGGCCCATAACTCTGTGTCTACTAGAGATACGGGGATGTCCTTACGATATGATATAGTCCAAATTGTCCCCCATCTTACCATACTAAAAACATTAAGCTACGACAAACAGGGGCCGAGATATTAAGCAAAATGTTCGTCAACTTTGGTATCGTCTCACTTATTTTTATTATGTTACTTATGATTTTTGCACTAAACTTTGGAGGCTCATAACTCTTGTTCTACAAGAGATACTGGGATATCCGTTGGATATGTTATAGTACTCTTTGCTCCCCATACAAGGATACTTTAAACTTGAGGCTACCTCAATATCGTCGTCAACTTACTTTTTGTCTCACTTATTGTTAGAAGGTTACTTTTGATTTTTGAAAATATAATTTGCAGGCTCGTAACTCTGTTTCTACTGCAGATACGGGGATGTCCTTAGAGTATGTTATAGACCAATTTGTCCCCCATCTAGCCATACTAAGAATTAGGGCTACGACAAACAGTAGTCGAGTAATTAAGCTAATCGTAAACAAACAAACCCCTCCATAGGAAACACATTAGACTAAATTCTGGAGGCTTGTAACTCTGGTTCTACCAGAGATACGGGGATGTAAATAATGTGACCTTGACACAAATGTTCGGATAATTATAAAGGTCTTTGCATGTTCCAAGCAAAAAAAAAAACTTCGCGGTTTCGAACCTGTGGCCTTCCGGGAGTGAGGCGGATGCGATAACCGCTACACTAAAGATATGTTATTATTTTTAATCGAAAGAACAGGGTCAAGTAATTAAGCAATACGTGAACAAACAAACCCCTCCATAGAAAATGCATTAGACTATACTTTGCAAGGCCCATAACTCTGTGTCTACTAGAGATACCGGGATGTCCTTAGGATATGTTATAGTCCAATTTGTCAATTATCTAACCATACTAAAAACTTTGGGCTACGACAAACAGGGGCCGAGTACTTAAGCGAAACGTAAAGAAACAAACCCCCTCCATAGGAAATGAAATAGACTATACTTTGCAGGCTCGTAACTCTGTTTCCACTGGAGATACGGGGATGTCCTTTGAGTATGTTATAGTCCAATTTGTCCCCCATCTAACCATACTAAAAACATTGAGCTACGACAAACAGGGGCCGAGTAATTAAGCTAAACGTAAACAAACAACCCGTCCTTAGGAAATGCATTAGACTATACTTTGCAGGCCCATAACTCTGTGTCTACTAGAGATATGGGGATGTCCTTAGGATATGTTATAGTCCAAATTGTCCCCCATCTAACCATACTAAAAATATTGAGCTACGACAAACAAGGGCATAGATATTAAGCAAAATGTTCGTCAACTTTGGTATCGTCTCACTTATTTTGATTATGTTACTTATGATTTTTGCACTAAACTTTGGAGGCTCATAACTCTTGTTCTACAAGAGATACTGGGATCTCCTTTGGATATGTTATAGTACTCTTTGCTCCCCATACAAGGATACTTTAAACTTGAGGCTACCTCAATATCGTCGTCAACTTACTTTTTGTCTCACTTATTGTTAGAAGGTTACTTTTGATTTTTGAAAATATACTTTGCAGGCTCGTAACTCTGTTTCTACTGGAGATACGGGGATGTCCTTAGAGTATGTTATAGACCAATTTGTCCCCCATCTAGCCACACTAAGAATTAGGGCTACGACAAACAGTAGTCGAGTAATTAAGCTAATCGTAAACAAACAAACCCCTCCATAGGAAATACATTAGACTAAATTCTGGAGGCTCGTAACTCTGGTTCTACCAGAGATACGGGGATGTAAATAATGTGACCTTGACACAAATGTTCGGATAATTATAAAGGTCTTTGCATGTTCCAAGCAAAAAAAAACTTCGCGGTTTCGAACCTGTGGCCTTCCGAGAGTGAGGCGGATGCGATAACCGCTACACTAAAGATATGTTATTATTTTTAATCGAAAGAACAAGGTCAAGTAATTAAGCAATACATGAACAAACAAACCCCTCCATAGAAAATGCATTAGACTATACTTTGCAGGCTCGTAACTCTGTTTCTACTGGAGATACGGGGATGTCCTTAGAGTAGGTTATAGACCAATTTGTCCCCCATCTAGCCATACTAAGAATTAGGGCTACGACAAACAGTAGTCGAGTAATTAAGCTAATCGTAAACAAACAAACCCCTCCATAGGAAATACATTAGACTAAATTCTGGAGGCTCGTAACTCTGTGTCTACTAGAGATACGGGGATGTCCTTAGGATATGTTATAGTCCAAATTGTCCCCCATCTAACCATTCTAAAAACTTTGGGCTACGACAAACAGGGGCCGAGTACTTAAGCAAAACGTAAAGAAACAAACCCCCTCCTTAGGAAATGAGTTAGACTATACTTTGCAGGCTCGTAACTCTGTTTCCACTGGAGATACGGGGATGTCCTTTGAGTATGTTATACTCCAATTTGTCCCCCATCTAACTATACTAAAAATATTGAGCTACGACAAACAGGGGCCGAGTAATTAAGCTAAACGTAAACAAACAACCCGTCCATAGGAAATGCATTAGACTATATTTTGCAGGCCCATAACTCTGTGTCTACTAGAGATACGGGGATGTCCTTACGATATGATATAGTCCAAATTGTCCCCCATCTTACCATACTAAAAACATTGAGCTACGACAAACAGGGGCCGAGATATTAAGCAAAATGTTCGTCAACTTTGGTATCGTCTCACTTATTTTTATTATGTTACTTATGATTTTTGCACTAAACTTTGGAGGCTCATAACTCTTGTTCTACAAGAGATACTGGGATATCCGTTGGATATGTTATAGTACTCTTTGCTCCCCATACAAGGATACTTTAAACTTGAGGCTACCTCAATATCGTCGTCAACTTACTTTTTGTCTCACTTATTGTTAGAAGGTTACTTTTGATTTTTGAAAATATACTTTGCAGGCTCGTAACTCTGTTTCTACTGGAGATACGGGGATGTCCTTAGAGTATGTTATAGACCAATTTGTCCCCCATCTAGCCATACTAAGAATTAGGGCTACGACAAACAGTAGTCGAGTAATTAAGCTAATCGTAAACAAACAAACCCCTCCATAGGAAATACATTAGACTAAATTCTGAAGGCTCGTAACTCTGGTTCTACCAGAGATACGGGGATGTAAATAATGTGACCTTGACACAAATGTTCGGATAATTATAAAAAAAACTTCGCGGTTTCGAACCTGTGGCCTTCCGGGAGTGAGGCGGATGCGATAACCGCTACACTAAAGATATGTTATTATTTTTAATCGAAAGAACAGGGTCAAGTAATTAAGCAATACGTGAACAAACAAACCCCTCTATAGAAAATGCATTAGACTATACTTTTCAGGCTCGTAACTCTGTTTCTACTGTAGATACGGGGATGTCCTTTGAGTATGTTATAGTCCAATTTGTCCCCCATCTAACCATACTAAAAACATTGAGCTACAACAAACAA
Organism: Phalangium opilio; assembly: GCF_054372755.1. Classification (NCBI taxonomy): domain Eukaryota; kingdom Metazoa; phylum Arthropoda; class Arachnida; order Opiliones; family Phalangiidae; genus Phalangium; species Phalangium opilio. The sequence goes on from NW_028324144.1 coordinate 17,240,662, forward strand.
TAGTCGAGTAATTAAGCTAATCGTAAACAAACAAACCCCTCCATAGGAAATCCATTAGACTAAATTCTGGAGGCTCGTAACTCTGGTTCTACCAGAGATACGGGGATGTAAATAATGTGACCTTGACACAAATGTTCGGATAATTATAAAAAAAAACTTCGCGGTTTCGAACCTGTGGCCTTCCGGGAGTGAGGCGGATGCGATAACCGCTACACTAAAGAAATGTTATTATTTTTAATCGAAAGAACAGGGTCAAGTAATTAAGCAATACGTGAACAAACAAACCCCTCCATAGACAATGCATTATACTATACTTTGCAGGCTCGTAACTCTGTTTCTACTGGAGATACGGAGATGTCCTTTGAGTATGTTTTAGTCCAATTTGTCTCCCATCTAACCATACTAAAAACATTGATCTACGACAAACAGGGGCCGAGATATTAAGCAAAATGTTCGTCAACTTTGGTATCGTCTCACTTATTTTTATTATGTTATTTATGATTTTTGCACTAAACTTTGGAGGCTCATAACTCTTGTTCTACAAGAGATACTGGGATCTCCTTTGGATATGTTATAGTACTCTTTGCTCCCCATACAAGGATACTTTAAACTTGAGGCTACCTCAATATCGTCGTCAACTTACTTTTTGTCTCACTTATTGTTAGAAGGTTACTTTTGATTTTTGAAAATATACTTTGCAGGCTCGTAACTCTGGTTCTACCAGAGATACGGGGATGTAAATAATGTGACCTTGACACAAATGTTCGGATAATTATAAAGGTCTTTGCATGTTCCAAGCAAAAAAAAAAAACTTCGCGGTTTCGAACCTGTGGCCTTCCGGGAGTGAGGCGGATGTGATAACCTCTACACTAAAGATATGTTATTATTTTTAATCGAAAGAACAGGGTCAAGTAATTAAGAAATACGTGAACAAACAAACCCCTCCATAGAAAATGCATTAGACTCTACTTTGCAGGCTCGTAACTCTGTTTCTACTGGAGATACGGGGATGTCCTTTGAGTATGTTATAGTCCAATTTGTCCCCCATCTAGCCATACTAAGTATTAGGGCTACGACAAACAGTAGTCGAGTAATTAAGCTAATCGTAAACAAACAAACCCCTCCATAGGAAATACATTAGACTAAATTCTGGAGGCTCGTAACTCTGGTTCTACCAGAGATAAGGGGATGTAAATAATGTGACCTTGACACAAATGTTCGAATAATTATAAAGGTCTTTGCATGTTCCAAGCAAAAAAAAAAAAAAACTTCGCGGTTTCGAACCTGTGGCCTTCCGGGAGTGAGGCAGATGCGATAACCGCTACACTAAAGATATGTTATTATTTTTAATCGAAGGAACAGGGTCAAGTAATTAAGCAATACGTGAACAAACAAAGCCCTCCATAGAAAATGCATTAGACTATACTTTGCAGGCTCGTAACTCTGTTTCTACTGGAGATACGGGGATGTCCTTTGAGTATGTTATAGACCAATTTGTCCAACATCTAGCCATACTAAGAATTAGGGCTACGACAAACAGTAGTCGAGTAATTAAGCTAATCGTAAACAAACAAACCCCTCCATAGGAAATACATTAGACTAAATTCTGGAGGCTCGTAACTCTGGTTCTACCAGAGATACGGGGATGTAAATAATGTGACCTTGACACAAATGTTCGATTAATTATAAAGGTCTTTGCATGTTCCAAGCAAAAAAAAAAAACTTCGCGGTTTCGAACCTGTGGCCTTCCGGGAGTGAGGCGGATGCGATAACCGCTACACTAAAGATATGTTATTATTTTTAATCGAAGGAACAGGGTCAAGTAATTAAGCAATACGTGAACAAACAAAGCCCTCCATAGAAAATGCATTAGACTATACTTTGCAGGCTCGTAACTCTGTTTCTACTGGAGATACGGGGATGTCCTTTGAGTATGTTATAGACCAATTTGTCCAACATCTAGCCATACTAAGAATTAGGGCTACGACAAACAGTAGTCGAGTAATTAAGCTAATCGTAAACAAACAAACCCCTCCATAGGAAATACATTAGACTAAATTCTGGAGGCTCGTAACTCTGGTTCTACCAGAGATACGGGGATGTAAATAATGTGACCTTGACACAAATGTTCGATTAATTATAAAGGTCTTTGCATGTTCCAAGCAAAAAAAAAGAAACTTCGCGGTTTCGAACCTGTGGGCTTCCGGGAGTGAGGCGGATGCGATAACCGCTACACTAAAGATATGTTATTATTTTTAATCGAAAGAACAGGGTCAAGTAATTAAGCAATACGTGAACAAACAAACCCCTCCATAGAAAATGCATTAGACTATAATTTGCAGGCTCGTAACTCTGTTTCTACTGGAGATACGGGGATGTCCTTTGAGTATGTTATAGTCCAATTTGTCCTTCATCTAACCATACTAAAAACTTTGGGCTACGACAAACAGGGGCCGAGTACTTAAGCAAAACGTAAAGAAACAAACCCCCTCCATAGGAAATGAGTTAGACTATAATTTGCAGGTTCGTAACTCTGTTTCTACTGGAGATACGAGGATGTCCTTTGAGTATGTTATAGACCAATTTGTCCAACATCTAGCCATACTAAGAATTAGGGCTACGACAAACAGTAGTCGAGTAATTAAGCTAATCGTAAACAAACAAACCCCTTCATAGGAAATACATTAGACTAAATTCTGGAGGCTCGTAACTCTGGTTCTACCAGAGATACGGGGATGTAAATAATGTGACCTTGACACAAATATTCGGATAATTATAAAGATCTTTGCATGTTCCAATAAAAAAAAAACTTCGCGGTTTCGAACCTGTGGCCTTCCGGGAGTGAGGCGGATGCGATAACCGCTACACCAAAGATATGTTATTATTTATAATCGAAAGAACAGGGTCAAGTAATTAAGCAATACGTGAACAAACAAACCCCTCCATAGAAAATGCATTAGACTATAATTTGCAGGCTCGTAACTCTGTTTCTATTGGAGATACGGGGATGTCCTTTGAGTATGTTATAGTCCAATTTGTCCCCCATCTAACCATACTAAAAACATTGAGCTACGACAAACAAGGGCCGAGATATTAAGCAAAATGTTCGTCAACTTTGGTATCGTCTCACTTATTTTTATTATGTTACTTATGATTTTTGCACTAAACTTTGGAGGCTCATAACTCTTGTTCTACAAGAGATACTGGGATCTCCTTTGGATATGTTATAGTACTCTTTGCTCCCCATACAAGGATACTTTAAACTTGAGGCTACCTCAATATCGTCGTACACTTATTTTTTGTCTCACTTATTGTTAGAAGGTTACTTTTGATTTTTGAAAATAAACTTTGCAGGCTCGTAACTCTGTTTCTACTGGAGATACCGGGATGTCCTTAGGATATGTTATAGTCCAATTTGTCCTTCATCTAACCATACTAAAAACTTTGGGCTACGACAAACAGGGGCCCAGTACTTAAGCAAAACGTAAAGAAACAAACCCCCTCCATAGGAAATGAGTTAGACTATACTTTGCAGGCTCGTAACTCTGTTTCTACTGGAGATACGGGGATGTCCTTTGAGTATTTGATAGTCCAATTTGTCCCCCATCTAACCATACTAAAAACATTGAGCTACGACAAACAGGGGCCGAGTAATTAAGCTAAACGTAAACAAACAACCCGTCCATAGGAAATGCATTAGACTATACTTTGCAGGCCCATAACTCTGTGTCTACAAGAGATACGGGGATGTCCTTAGGATATGATATAGTCCAAATTGTCCCCCATCTAACCATACTAAAAACATTGAGCTACGACAAACAGGGGCCGAGATATTAAGCAAAATGTTCGTCAACTTCGGTATCGTCTCACTTATTTTTATTATGTTACTTATGATTTTTGCACTAAACTTTGGAGGCTCATAACTCTTGTTCTACAAGAGATACTGGGATCTCCTTTGGATATGTTATAGTACTCTTTGCTCCCCATACAAGGATACTTTAAACTTGAGGCTACCTCAATATCGTCGTCAACTTACTTTTTGTCTCACTTATTGTTAGAAGGTTACTTTTGATTTTTGAAAATATACTTTGCAGGCTCGTAACTCTGTTTCTACTGGAGATACGGGGATGTCCTTTGAGTATGTTATAGACCAATTTGTCCCCCATCTAACCATACTAAAAACATTGAGCTACGACAAACAGGGGCTGAGTAATTAAGCTAAACGTAAACAAACAACCCGTCCATAGGAAATGCATTAGACTATACTTTGCAGGCCCATAACTCTGTGTCTATTAGAGATACGGGGATGTCCTTAGGATATGATACAGTCCAAATTGTCCCCCATCTAACCATACTAAATACTTTGGGCTACGACAAACAGGGGCCGAGTACTTAAGCAAAACGTAAAGAAACAAACCCCCTCCATAGGAAATGAGTTAGACTATAATTTGCAGGTTCGTAACTCTGTTTCTACTGGAGATACGAGGATGTCCTTTGAGTATGTTATAGACCAATTTGTCCAACATCTAGCCATACTAAGAATTAGGGCTACGACAAACAGTAGTCGAGTAATTAAGCTAATCGTAAACAAACAAACCCCTTCATAGGAAATACATTAGACTAAATTCTGGAGGCTCGTAACTCTGGTTCTACCAGAGATACGGGGATGTAAATAATGTGACCTTGACACAAATATTCGGATAATTATAAAGATCTTTGCATGTTCCAATAAAAAAAAAACTTCGCGGTTTCGAACCTGTGGCCTTCCGGGAGTGAGGCGGATGCGATAACCGCTACACCAAAGATATGTTATTATTTATAATCGAAAGAACAGGGTCAAGTAATTAAGCAATACGTGAACAAACAAACCCCTCCATAGAAAATGCATTAGACTATACTTTGCAGGCTCGTAACTCTGTTTCTATTGGAGATACGGGGATGTCCTTTGAGTATGTTATAGTCCAATTTGTCCCCCATCTAACCATACTAAAAACATTGAGCTACGACAAACAAGGGCCGAGATATTAAGCAAAATGTTCGTCAACTTTGGTATCGTCTCACTTATTTTTATTATGTTACTTATGATTTTTGCACTAAACTTTGGAGGCTCATAACTCTTGTTCTACAAGAGATACTGGGATCTCCTTTGGATATGTTATAGTACTCTTTGCTCCCCATACAAGGATACTTTAAACTTGAGGCTACCTCAATATCGTCGTACACTTATTTTTTGTCTCACTTATTGTTAGAAGGTTACTTTTGATTTTTGAAAATAAACTTTGCAGGCTCGTAACTCTGTTTCTACTGGAGATACCGGGATGTCCTTAGGATATGTTATAGTCCAATTTGTCCTTCATCTAACCATACTAAAAACTTTGGGCTACGACAAACAGGGGCCGAGTACTTAAGCAAAACGTAAAGAAACAAACCCCCTCCATAGGAAATGAGTTAGACTATACTTTGCAGGCTCGTAACTCTGTTTCTACTGGAGATACGGGGATGTCCTTTGAGTATTTTATAGTCCAATTTGTCCCCCATCTAACCATACTAAAAACATTGAGCTACGACAAACAGGGGCCGAGTAATTAAGCTAAACGTAAACAAACAACCCGTCCATAGGAAATGCATTAGACTATACTTTGCAGGCCCATAACTCTGTGTCTACAAGAGATACGGGGATGTCCTTAGGATATGATATAGTCCAAATTGTCCCCCATCTAACCATACTAAAAACATTGAGCTACGACAAACAGGGGCCGAGATATTAAGCAAAATGTTCGTCAACTTTGGTATCGTCTCACTTATTTTTATTATGTTACTTATGATTTTTGCACTAAACTTTGGAGGCTCATAACTCTTGTTCTACAAGAGATACTGGGATCTCCTTTGGATATGTTATAGTACTCTTTGCTCCCCATACAAGGATACTTTAAACTTGAGGCTACCTCAATATCGTCGTCAACTTACTTTTTGTCTCACTTATTGTTAGAAGGTTACTTTTGATTTTTGAAAATATACTTTGCAGGCTCGTAACTCTGTTTCTACTGGAGATACGGGGATGTCCTTTGAGTATGTTATAGACCAATTTGTCCCCCATCTAGCCATACTAAGAATTAGGGCTACGACAAACAGTAGTCGAGTAATTAAGCTAATCGTATACAAACAAACCCCTCCATAGGAAATACATTAGACTAAATTCTGGAGGCTCGTAACTCTGGTTCTACCAGAGATACGGGGATGTAAATAATGTGACCTTGACACAAATGTTCGGATAATTATAAAGGTCTTTGCATGTTCCAAGCAAAAAAAAAAAAACTTCGTGGTTTCGAACCTGTGGCCTTCCGAGAGTGAGGCGGATGCGATAACCGCTACACTAAAGATATGTTATTATTTTTAATAGAAAGAACAGGGTCAAGTAATTAAGCAATACGTGAACAAACAAACCCCCTCCATAGGAAATGAGTTAGACTATACTTTGCAGGCTCGTAACTCTGTTTCCACTGGAGAAACGGGGATGTCCTTTGAGTATGTTATAGTCCAATTTGTCCCCATCTAACCATACTAAAAACATTGAGCTACGACAAACAGGGGCCGAGTAATTAAGCTAAACGTAAACAAACAACCCGTCCAAAGGAAATGCATTAGACTATGCTTTGCAGGTCCATAACTCTGTGTTTACTAGAGATACGGGGATGTCCTTAGGATATGTTATAGTCCAAATTGTCCCCCATCTAACCATACTAAAAACATTGAGCTACGACAAACAAGGGCCGAGATATTAAGCAAAATGTTCGTCAACTTTGGTATCGTCTCACTTATTTTTATTATGTTACTTATGATTTTTGCACTAAACTTTTGTAACGAAATATTTCTAAATTCCAAGAAATATTCCTTTCCATCTGCGTATGATTGCTTTTGCCCATGCCTACGGCGTATAATTGCTTTTGCCCATGCCTACGTATAGTTTAGAAAGATAGTAGAGATCCGTAGCGAATAGTAGATAAAGCCTAATGCGAAAGGGTGAAAATCGTATACCGGCGAAGTTCAATACCTTAGCGTCGCCATTAGACCCCCGTAAATTGTCACGGCTCCTTTTTCTCGTTATACCATAAAAGCCATACCTGGGGTCATAAATTAAGATAGAAAATATTGTATCCAATGTATTTTTATTTAAGTGCATGCCATTTCTATTGAACTCGTTCCTTTGCCAGAATCTACCGACCAATGCAAATAATAGTTTAAGCCGATAGTAGTGCGTTTTCGTGGAAGACGGTTTTTAGCGCGTTACCGCGAAAGCCATCAACTAAAAAGGAACGCCATCCGTTCTTAATTGGAGGGCTCATGTGGGACCGACATTGGTGGTCATATGAAGCCGAAATAGAAGCACGGTTGTATATAACAGCATTAAGAAGACCCAGGTTAAAACGGGGTTTCAAGATTTTAACCATAAAGAAAAATTCATTCTGAGCTCGAGAGCCGAAGCACCAACAGCTAACTTAAAAACTTCTTCTGGACCAAGGATGGACAAAAAGACTTAGTCTCCGCGCTGGCCGCAAAAACTAATACTTAGAATCCTGAATTGAGACCAGCTCTCCTCACACCAGAAGTTCCTCATGGACAGCCGTTGCCTTCTACCATCGTAGTAGCCCGTAGTAGCCCACGCCGTATAAACTCTCGTATCGTTACATCTCATCTCTTCAACTCTATGGCCACTGTTCTCCGAATCTACATTCTTCAATTCTTCAAGTCTCGAGACCAACGATAAGTGATGAGTACAATTGACTTAACGCGTAGTAGTAGTAGCCGTGTATATAGTAGTGTTAATATTAGTAGTATATAATTTTAGTAGTAATATTTAATCTGGCATTGGTCGAGTAGCGCATGCTGCATGTTATTATTTTGGGGGTAATGTAATTTTATAATAGTAGTATAATTTAGTAGTAGTAGTAACCATTTAATTGACTAGTAGTCTAATTTAATATTAAGTAAATACTTTGTTTTTGTGTATTGTCGAAGTAATACTTCATAGTATTAATAATAGTTTAATAATTATGTTTCATAATAAACATGACTCTTGGTATGGCAAAAACCTGTCCTTATTATAACCTATTTTAATCCATTTATAAGTTTAATAGTAGTTGTAGTAGATCATGTCAACGCTAGGCGTAGTAGTCCGCCGGTAGTAGCAAAATAGCGTTACATTTTGGGGGCCCAGCCGGGATTGCCTTTCTATGCCAGTATTAACTAGTACGGAGGCATCCAGAACTTTAATTTCAGCCAATTAGTAGAAACCGTAATTTTAGCTAATTAGTAGAAAGCTATGACGATAGTAGGAGGTATGAAATATTTTATAGTCTAACTGATGACTAGTAAGGTTAATCATTCAAATTGCACACCCCAATTGGGATCATTTTCTAGCTGCCCAGATTGTTTACAATCATATAGAGTATCTCAAACTGTAGGTAGAGAAAAGCGGGCACAGGAAAGAGATAGTAGAAAAATGAACACATTAAACGTTAATAATGTGGGTGCTGGAGCAGGGGTTAGTAGTGGAACAGCAGCTAGTAATATAGTAGTAGTAACTAGCGTGCCAAGTATCCTCTCTCCTCCAGTAACGACCATTAGTAGTAGCAATATAAGTAATTTGAGTAATTCAACCTCTACCACCAATTCAAATATGAATACCATCCCATCAGTAGTAAATCCCATACCTCCGGGTATGCAGTTGATTTCTACCGTAGATTTAGCGGCGATGCAAAAGCAATTAGCCGACTTGCAAGTGCAGTTAACACAACTCGCACAAGCACAAAATTTAGTAGCCTCACTTCCTCAGGCCGCTCAGACTTTGGGGATTAGTAATCAACCCCCACCTCCTAATCCGACTGTACCTTTAGCAGTCCAGACTATGCCTAATAGTGCCGCTAATTTTACAGCGCAAAATAGTCCGCACACGTCGACATTAGGTGGGTCTAGCATGCATTATAATAGAATGCCGAAAATAAACACCCCAACTTTCACTGGGAAACCATCCGATATGAGTACGAAGGATTTTTTAGTAAAGATTTTACAAATCAGGGAGACTCTAGCTATGCCAGACGATCTTTTTATTCAATCGTGGGTACCGCAGATGTTCATAGGTCCGGCATTAGAATGGTGGCAATCTTTACCAACCAAGCCCACCGAGTTTTCAGAGTTACAGAAAGTAATTAAGAGGGAATTCGCTTTCGACGTAAACGACGCTGCATTAAGCGAGCAAATTATTAGTAGGAAACAAGGGCCTAACGAAGGAGTTCGCGACTATATAAATAGCATGCGCGAATTAATGCTTCAAATGGAAGCTCAGTTGCCACTCTCTCTCCAGGTGGAATATGTTTATCGCAATATGAGAACAAGTATAAAACCATATTTAGCCACCAAAAACTTTAAAAACGTTAGCGAGCTTTTGGAGGCCGCCGTACGCGTCGAGCTTTCGAAGGGAGCAGTGGGAGGTCAAGCCCAAGAAAATAACTCTAGGGAAAATAGTGACCTAGAGAATAGAAACCACAGAAGCGGGCGACGTAGACATAAACCTAGTAGTTTCCAGCCTAGAGCAAATCCACCTAGTTTTAATAGTAACTTCGTGATTAGGTGTATGCATTGCAACCAAGAAGGGCACGAGGTACCCGATTGCCCTACCGTAGTTTGCACCATTTGTGGGAAGAAGGGCCATATCCAAAGGTATTGCCAGCAAGCGGGAAACGACAGAAGGGGAGGTCCCAGAGGAGAGGGAGCCCCCCCAAAGAGAAAGTAGAAATCCTCAAAAATAGCCCCTTCGCCTTTGACTGTCTCCACGTGTCAAAAGATAGCGATCGAAAGAAATGCCTTATAGAGATTAAAGTGGCGGGTATTCCTACCATAGCATTAGTAGATTCGGGAAGCTCCGTTACTTTAATCGATTGTACCCTTAGTAGTAGTTTGGTACAATTAGGATTTAAAATTTCACCGGTCGATATTAAACTTAGAGTTGTAGATAAAAATTCAATTGTAGTAAAAGAGGCAATATCAATGTCTTTAGAATTTTCGGGAAAACTTTTGACACACGAGGCACTCATTCTCAAAGACCTGGCTTATCCGTGTATATTAGGATTGGACTTTTTAAGGACTTCCGGTATGACGGTTAGTTACGGTCAGATGAGTTGGTGTTGGGATACGAACCCTTCCGTCGAATACGAATTTTATAATAGTGGTAGTAATTTTAATTTAGTAGAATGTAATTTATTCGAGGACGAGGAGTTCGATAGGGAAGCTATTTGTAAGGCGATAGATGAAGCGCCCATAGATAAAGATAAGAAGGAGAAATTAAGAGCGCTAGTTTTTAAATTTAAAAGCGTGTTTTCTGTCAACCCCGGTTTAACTAAATCCACGGAGCATTACGTCGACACGGGCAATAGTCTGCCTATAGCGTGTCCACCGTATCGATACTCTCCCCATAAGAGAGAAATAATAGATAGTATTATTCAAGAAATGTTGGACTTGAATTTAATCGAACCATGTAGTAGTCCATGGTCAGCTCCTACACTAGTAGTTGGAAAACCTGACGGAAAACACCGCTTAGTAATAGACTATAGAAAACTTAACAACGTAACACGCAGGGATTCATATCCCTTGCCAAGAATAGAAGACATTTTAGAGTCCATTAGAGCCCCAGATTACATCACAGTCATGGATATGAGAAGTGGGTATTGGCAAGTTTCATTACACGATGGCAGTCGTGACACTTGCGCTTTTGTCACGCATAGTGGGATTTATAGACCCAAAGTTATGATGTTTGGACTGACAAACGCCCCAGCAACATTTCAAAGACTAGTCAATAATTTATTCGGTGGGTTAGCGAGAGAGGGAGTATTCGATTATTTCGACGATTTATACATAGTTTCAGACACTTTCGAAGATCATCTCGAAAGTTTAGAAAAAGTTTTAACTATTTTAAAGAACGACGGTCTGACAATAAAATCCTCGAAAACTCAATTCTGCCGCAAAAAGGCACATATCTTGGGACACCTTGTTTCTAGTCAGGGTATAGAAGTAGACCCAGAAAAAGTGAGTTCAATTAGAGAATACCCTATCCCTCGTACAGTACGACAACTAAGACGGTTCTTGGGAATGGCCGGCTTCTACCGGCGTTTCATCCCCAAGTTCGCGGACATAGCAACCCCTTTACATCACTTGACTCATGATAATGTTAGTTGGCAGTGGGGGCCTGAACAACAAAGCGCGTTCGAGACGCTGAAGAATAGACTCAGCTCCGCCCCAATAATAGCCTCGCCAAACTTTAAAGCCCCGTTCACTCTCTATACTGACGCGTCCAATTGTGGGCTTGGCGCCGTATTAACCCAAATAGTAGATGGGAAAAGTAGAGTAGTGCAATACGCGAGTAAGACTTTAGACTCCGCGCAGAGAAAGCTTTCTGTCACAGAAAGAGAATGTTTAGCCATAGTATGGGCGGTAGAAAAATTCAGGGTTTACTTGGAGGGCGCTCCTTTTGAAATCATTACTGACCACAAATCGCTAGAGTGGCTGAAAAATGCAAAAGATCCAACCGGAAAATTCACTAGATGGAGCACAAAGTTGCAGTCTTTTGATTTTAAAATTGTTTACATTCCGGGGAAAAATAATATAGTAGCAGACGCCCTCTCACGTATCCCAGAAGCTACAGAAACGGAAGAACCCGTTATAGGATTAGTAGAAATAGAAAAGACGGAACCAATAATTCTAGATAGAGAATTAATTATTGAAGAACAGCGCTTGGACGCAAAAATCAGTCGCCTCTTGAAGTTTCTGGAGGAACGTTCATTAGGTACTAAAGATAGTATAGGTAAATGGGTAGAACGAGTTGCACCCTCCTGTAAAATAATTGACGGTATTGTTTATAGAAACATTCCAATAGTAGGTCAGTTAGGAGGCGAAAATAGTAGTCGCAATAGTTGCAATAATAGTAGTAGTAGCAACGGTTGTAGAAATAGTAGTAGTAGCAACAACAATAGTAGTAGTACTAGTCAGGATAACAATGGTGATAGTGCCATATGCCCTAACATAGTAGAATCGTTCATGGTAGTAGTTCCCGATAACCTAGTCAATATAGTAATGTCCGCCTGTCATGATATTCCGTCAGCTGGCCATCAAGGAGCCAGTAAAACTTTAGAAAGGATTAGAAAATATTACACCTGGGAAGGTATGGCAAAAGATGTTTGTAGATTTGTCAAAACATGCACAATTTGTCAAGAACATAAATCCCCACCCGTTAAGCAGGCAGGATTTATGAAATCTGCAGAACCTTCTCAACCTTGGGAAATAATTGGGATAGATCTGAAGGGTGAGTACCCTAGAAGTAGAAAGGGGAACACTCATATTTTAGTAGTTATAGACTATTCCACCAAGTGGGTTGAAGCTTTTCCATTAAAGAAAGCGACAACTAAAAACATAGCAAACATCCTGGTGAATCAAGTATTTTCTCGATTTGGCGTACCAAAAAGAATAGTCTCGGACAATGGGTCACAATTTGTGTCTAACCTAATGCGAGAAGTTTGTAGCCTGTTTAACATCAAACAGAGATTCACATCATTCTATAGCCCTCAGAGTAATCAAACCGAGCGAGCTAATAAGACCTTAGGAATGATGATTAAATGCTACGTCAAAGAGAGCCACCAGTATTGGGATGAAGGGCTTCAACAGTTCGTTATGGCATTGCGCGCGTCTAAAAACGAATCGACAGGGTTTACGCCTTCGTTTTTAAATTTTGGTAGAGAAATAAGAGAAGCGCCCATCATGAACGTTGACCACAACCAACTATCGAAAGCTTGCGAGCAAATCGACCCCCTTAGCAAGGCAGAATTAATTAGTAGCGCCATAAAGAAAGCCCAGGCTAATTTAGTAGAAAGCCAGCAAAAGAATAAGGCTATTTATGATGAAAAGAAGCGAGAGTTTGAATTTGTAGAGGGAGAGTTAGTTTTGAAGAAAACTCACTTCCAATCTTCAGCAGGAAATAGGTTCTCCGCGAAGTTAGCACCATCTTGGGAAGGACCCTTTGTAATAGACACAAAGTTATCCCCTTACACCTACAAAATTCGCCCGCGAAATAGTAAACAAGCCCTGAAGGGAACATTCAACTTAAGAGAACTAAAGCTCTATAATGAGCGTGACCAACTTGTTGAAGAGGCTATAAACCTCAAACCTAGAGGGAAACCCGATATTGTCCGTCCTCCAGCAGACAGTAGTTTCCACATGAACTTGCGATCTCGCAAGGACTAAATACGGTCTTAGGGACTCTGTGTGAGAAGAAAGCATATTTCGCACGACTTACTTTCTGGGAAAGGTACACTCCCGGTTATAGTAATCATCGTCGTAGCATAGTTTACCCGAAGCCATTGTGATTAATTTTATGTATATATTTGTATATTAGTTTGCTTTGTTTTAGTATTAGTAATTCCTAGTTAGTGATCAGTTTATTTGCCTCTCAGGGTCGTTCGGCTCTGAGGAGTGGGGAGTGTAACGAAATATTTCTAAATTCCAAGAAATATTCCTTTCCATCTGCGTATGATTGCTTTTGCCCATGCCTACGGCGTATAATTGCTTTTGCCCATGCCTACGTATAGTTTAGAAAGATAGTAGAGATCCGTAGCGAATAGTAGATAAAGCCTAATGCGAAAGGGTGAAAATCGTATACCGGCGAAGTTCAATACCTTAGCGTCGCCATTAGACCCCCGTAAATTGTCACGGCTCCTTTTTCCCGTTATACCATAAAAGCCATACCTGGGGTCATAAATTAAGATAGAAAATATTGTATCCAATGTATTTTTATTTAAGTGCATGCCATTTCTATTGAACTCGTTCCTTTGCCAGAATCTACCGACCAATGCAAATAATAGTTTAAGCCGATAGTAGTGCGTTTTCGTGGAAGACGGTTTTTAGCGCGTTACCGCGAAAGCCATCAACTAAAAAGGAACGCCATCCGTTCTTAATTGGAGGGCTCATGTGGGACCGACATTGGTGGTCATATGAAGCCGAAATAGAAGCACGGTTGTATATAACAGCATTAAGAAGACCCAGGTTAAAACGGGGTTTCAAGATTTTAACCATAAAGAAAAATTCATTCTGAGCTCGAGAGCCGAAGCACCAACAGCTAACTTAAAAACTTCTTCTGGACCAAGGATGGACAAAAAGACTTAGTCTCCGCGCTGGCCGCAAAAACTAATACTTAGAATCCTGAATTGAGACCAGCTCTCCTCACACCAGAAGTTCCTCATGGACAGCCGTTGCCTTCTACCATCGTAGTAGCCCGTAGTAGCCCACGCCGTATAAACTCTCGTATCGTTACATCTCATCTCTTCAACTCTATGGCCACTGTTCTCCGAATCTACATTCTTCAATTCTTCAAGTCTCGAGACCAACGATAAGTGATGAGTACAATTGACTTAACGCGTAGTAGTAGTAGCCGTGTATATAGTAGTGTTAATATTAGTAGTATATAATTTTAGTAGTAATATTTAATCTGGCATTGGTCGAGTAGCGCATGCTGCATGTTATTATTTTGGGGGTAATGTAATTTTATAATAGTAGTATAATTTAGTAGTAGTAGTAACCATTTAATTGACTAGTAGTCTAATTTAATATTAAGCAAATACTTTGTTTTTGTGTATTGTCGAAGTAATACTTCATAGTATTAATAATAGTTTAATAATTATGTTTCATAATAAACATGACTCTTGGTATGGCAAAAACCTGTCCTTATTATAACCTATTTTAATCCATTTATAAGTTTAATAGTAGTTGTAGTAGATAATGTCAACGCTAGGCGTAGTAGTCCGCCGGTAGTAGCAAAATAGCGTTACACTTTGGAGGCTCATAACTCTTGTTCTACAAGAGATACTGGGATCTCCTTTGGATATGTTATAGTACTCTTTGCTCCCCATACAAGGATACTTTAAACTTGAGGCTACCTCAATATCGTCGTCAACTTACTTTTTGTCTCACTTATTGTTAGAAGGTTACTTTTGATTTTTGAAAATATACTTTGCAGGCTCGTAACTCTGTTTCTACTGGAGATACGGGTATGTCCTTTGAGTATGTTATAGACCAATTTGTCCCCCATCTAACCATACTAAAAACATTGAGCTACGACAAACAGGGGCCGAGTAATTAAGCTAAACGTAAACAAACAACCCGTCCATAGGAAATGCATTAGACTATACTTTGCAGGCCCATAACTCTGTGTCTATTAGAGATACGGGGATGTCCTTAGGATATGATATAGTCCAAATTGTCCCCCATCTAACCATACTAAATACTTTGGGCTACGACAAACAGGGGCCGAGTAATTAAGCTAAACGTAAACAAACAACCCCTCCATAGGAAATGCATTAGACTATACTTTGCAGGCTCGTAACTCTGTCTCTACATGAGATACGGGGATGTCCTTTGAGTATGTTATAGTCCAATTTGTCCCCCATCTAACCATTCTAAAAACATTGAGCTACGACAAACAGTAGTCGAGTAATTAAGCTAATCGTAAACAAACAAACCCCTCCATAGGAAATGCATTAGACTATACTTTGCAGGCCCATAACTCTGTGTCTACTAGAGATACGGGGATGTCCTTAGGATATGTTATAGTCCAAATTGTCCCCCATCTAACCATACTAAAAACTTTGGGCTACGACAAACAGGGGCCGAGTACTTAAGCAAAACGTAACGAAACAAACCCCCTCCATAGGAAATGCATTAGACTATACTTTGCAGGCTCGTAACTCTGTTTCTACTGGAGATACGGGGATGTCCTTAGAGTATGTTATAGACCAATTTGTCCCCCATCTAGCCACACTAAGAATTAGGGCTACGACAAACAGTAGTCGAGTAATTAAGCTAATCGTAAACAAACAAACCCCTCCGAAGGAAATACATTAGACTAAATTCTGGAGGCTCGTAACTCTGGTTCTACCAGAGATACGGGGATGTAAATAATGTGACCTTGACACAAATGTTCGGATAATTATAAAGGTCTTTGCATGTTCCAAGCAAAAAAAAAACTTCGCGGTTTCGAACCTGTGGCCTTCCGGGAGTGAGGCGGATGCGATAACCGTTACACTAAAGATATGTTATTATTTTTAATCGAAAGAACAGGGTCAAGTAATTAAGCAATACGTGAACAAACAAACCCCTCCATAGAAAATGCATTAGACTATACTTTGCAGGCCCATAACTCTGTGTTTACTAGAGATACGGGGATGTCCTTAAGATATGTTATAGTCCAATTTGTCGTCCATCTAACCATACTAAAAACATTGAGCTACGACAAACAGGGGCCGAGATATTAAGCAAAATGTTCGTCAACTTTGGTATCGTCTCACTTATTTTTATTATGTTACTTATGATTTTTGCACTAAACTTTGGAGGCTCATAACTCTTGTTCTACAAGAGATACTGGGATCTCCTTTGGATATGTTATAGTACTCTTTGCTCCCCATACAAGGATACTTTAAACTTGAGGCTACCTCAATATCGTCGTCAACTTATTTTTTGTCTCACTTATTGTTAGAAGGTTACTTTTGATTTTTGAAAATAAAGTTTGCAGGCTCGTAACTCTGTTTCTACTGGAGATACCGGGATGTCCTTAGGATATGTTATAGTCCAATTTGTCCTTCATCTAACCATACTAAAAACTTTGGGCTACGACAAACAGGGGCCGAGTACTTAAGCAAAACGTAAAGAAACAAACCCCCTCCATAGGAAATGAGTTAGACTATACTTTGCAGGCTCGTAACTCTGTTTCTACTGGAGATACGGGGATGTCCTTTGAGTATGTTTTAGTCCAATTTGTCCCCCATCTAACCATACTAAAAACATTGAGCTACGACAAACAGTAGTCGAGTAATTAAGCTAATCGTAAACAAACAAACCCCTCCATAGGAAATGCATTAGACTATACTTTGCAGGCCCATAACTCTGTGTCTACAAGAGATACGGGGATGTCCTTAGGATATGATATAGTCCAAATTGTCCCCCATCTAACCATACTAAAAACATTGAGCTACGACAAACAGGGGCCGAGATATTAAGCAAAATGTTCGTCAACTTTGGTATCGTCTCACTTATTTTTATTATGTTACTTATGATTTTTGCACTAAACTTTGGAGGCTCATAACTCTTGTTCTACAAGAGATACTTTGATCTCCTTTGGATATGTTATAGTACTCTTTGCTCCCCATACAAGGATACTTTAAACTTGAGGCTACCTCAATATCGTCGTCAACTTACTTTTTGTCTCATTTATTGTTAGAAGGTTACTTTTGATTTTTGAAAATAAAGTTTGCAGGCTCGTAACTCTGGTTCTACCAGAGATACGGGGATGTAAGTAATGTGACCTTGACACAAATGTTCGGATAATTATAAAGGTCTTTGCATGTTCCAAGCAAAAAAAAAACTTCGCGGTTTCGAACCTGTGGCCTTCCGGGAGTGAGGCGGATGCGATAACCGTTACACTAAAGATATGTTATTATTTTTAATCGAAAGAACAGGTTCAAGTAATTAAGCAATACATGAACAAACAAACCCCTCCATAGAAAATGCATTAGACTATACTTTGCAGGCTCGTAACTCTGTTTCTACTGTAGATACGGCGAGGTCCTTTGAGTATGTTATATTCCAATTTGTCCCCCATCTAACCATACTAAAAACATTGAGCTACGACAAACAGGGGCCGAGTAATTAAGCTAAACGTAAACAAACAACCCGTCCATAGGAAATGCATTAGACTATACTTTGCAGGCCCATAACTCTGTGTCTATTAGAGATACGGGGATGTCCTTAGGATATGATATAGTCCAAATTGTCCCCCATCTAACCATACTAAAAACTTTGGGCTACGACAAACAGGGGCCGAGTAATTAAGCTAAACGTAACGAAACAAACCCCCTCCATAGGAAATGCATTAGACTATACTTTGCAGGCTCGTAACTCTGTTTCTACTGGAGATACGGGGATGTCCTTTGAGTATGTTATAGTCCAATTTGTCCCCCATCTAACCATACTAAAAATATTGAGCTACGACAAACAGGGGCCGAGTAATTAAGCTAAACGTAAACACACAACCCGTCCATAGGAAATGCATTAGACTATATTTTGCAGGCCCATAACTCTGTGTCTACTAGAGATACGGGGATGTCCTTAGGATATGATATAGTCCAAATTGTCCCCCATCTAACCATTTTAAAAACATTGAGCTACGACAAACAGGGGCCGAGATATTAAGCAAAATGTTCGTCAACTTTGGTATCGTCTCACTTATTTTTATTATGTTACTTATGATTTTTGCACTAAACTTTGGAGGCTCATAACTCTTGTTCTACAAGAGGTACTGGGATCTCCTTTGGATATGTTATAGTACTCTTTGCTCCCCATACAAGGATACTTTAAACTTGAGGCTACCTCAATATCGTCGTCAACTTACTTTTTGTCTCACTTATTGTTAGAAGGTTACTTTTGACTTTTGAAAATATACTTTGCAGGCTCGTAACTCTGTTTCTACTGGAGATACGGGGATGTCCTTAGAGTATGTTATAGACCAATTTGTCCCCCATCTAGCCACACTAAGAATTAGGGCTACGACAAACAGTAGTCGAGTAATTAAGCTAATCGTAAACAAACAAACCCCTCCATAGGAAATACATTAGACTAAATTCTGGAGGCTCGTAACTCTGGTTCTACCAGAGATACGGGGATGTAAATAATGTGACCTTGACACAAATGTTCGGATAATTATAAAGGTCTTTGCATGTTCCAAGCAAAAAAAAGCTTCGCGGTTTCGATCCTGTGGCCTTCCGGGAGTGAGGCGGATGCGATAACCGTTACACTAAAGATATGTTATTATTTTTAATCGAAAGAACAGGTTCAAGTAATTAAGCAATACATGAACAAACAAACCCCTCCATAGAAAATGCATTAGACTATACTTTGCAGGCTCGTAACTCTGTTTCTACTGTAGATACGGCGAGGTCCTTTGAGTATGTTATATTCCAATTTGTCCCCCATCTAACCATACTAAAAACATTGAGCTACGACAAACAGGGGCCGAGTAATTAAGCTAAACGTAAACAAACAACCCGTCCATAGGAAATGCATTAGACTATACTTTGCAGGCCCATAACTCTGTGTCTATTAGAGATACGGGGATGTCCTTAGGATATGATATAGTCCAAATTGTCCCCCATCTAACCATACTAAAAACTTTGGGCTACGACAAACAGGGGCCGAGTAATTAAGCTAAACGTAAACAAACAACCCCTCCATAGGAAATGCATTAGACTATACTTTGCAGGCTCGTAACTCTGTCTCTACTGGAGATACGGGGATGTCCTTTGAGTATGTTATAGTCCAATTTGTCCCCCATCTAACCATACTAAAAACATTGAGCTACGACAAACAGTAGTCGAGTAATTAAGCTAATCGTAAACAAACAAACCCCTCCATAGGAAATGCATTAGACTATACTTTGCAGGCCCATAACTCTGTGTCTACTAGAGATACGGGGATGTCCTTAGGATATGTTATAGTCCAAATTGTCCCCCATCTAACCATACTAAAAACTTTGGGCTACGACAAACAGGGGCCGAGTACTTAAGCAAAACGTAACGAAACAAACCCCCTCCATAGGAAATGCATTAGACTATACTTTGCAGGCTCGTAACTCTGTTTCTACTGGAGATACGGGGATGTCCTTTGAGTATGTTATAGTCCAATTTGTCCCCCATCTAACCATACTAAAAATATTGAGCTACGACAAACAGGGGCCGAGTAATTAAGCTAAACGTAAACACACAACCCGTCCATAGGAAATGCATTAGACTATATTTTGCAGGCCCATAACTCTGTGTCTACTAGAGATACGGGGATGTCCTTAGGATATGATATAGTCCAAATTGTCCCCCATCTAACCATTTTAAAAACATTGAGCTACGACAAACAGGGGCCGAGATATTAAGCAAAATGTTCGTCAACTTTGGTATCGTCTCACTTATTTTTATTATGTTACTTATGATTTTTGCACTAAACTTTGGAGGCTCATAACTCTTGTTCTACAAGAGGTACTGGGATCTCCTTTGGATATGTTATAGTACTCTTTGCTCCCCATACAAGGATACTTTAAACTTGAGGCTACCTCAATATCGTCGTCAACTTACTTTTTGTCTCACTTATTGTTAGAAGGTTACTTTTGACTTTTGAAAATATACTTTGCAGGCTCGTAACTCTGTTTCTACTGGAGATACGGGGATGTCCTTAGAGTATGTTATAGACCAATTTGTCCCCCATCTAGCCACACTAAGAATTAGGGCTACGACAAACAGTAGTCGAGTAATTAAGCTAATCGTAAACAAACAAACCCCTCCATAGGAAATACATTAGACTAAATTCTGGAGGCTCGTAACTCTGGTTCTACCAGAGATACGGGGATGTAAATAATGTGACCTTGACACAAATGTTCGGATAATTATAAAGGTCTTTGCATGTTCCAAGCAAAAAAAAAAGCTTCGCGGTTTCAAACCTGTGGCCCTCCGGGAGTGAGGCGGATGCGATAACCGCTACACTAAAGATATGTTATTATTTTTAATCGAAAGAACAGGGTCAAGTAATTAAGCAATACGTGAACAAACAAACCCCTCCATAGAAAATGCATTAGACTATACTTTGCAAGGCCCATAACTCTGTGTCTACTAGAGATACCGGGATGTCCTTGGGATATGTTATAGTCCAATTTGTCCCCCATCTAACCATACTAAAAACATTGAGCTACGACAAACAGGGGCCGAGTAATTAAGCTAAACGTAAACAAACAACCCGTCCATAGGAAATGCATTAGACTATACTTTGCAGGCCCATAACTCTGTGTCTATTAGAGATACGGGGATGTCCTTAGGATATGATATAGTCCAATTTGTCCCCCATCTAACCATACTAAAAACATTGAGCTACGACAAACAGTAGTCGAGTAATTAAGCTAATCGTAAACAAACAAACCCCTCCATAGGAAATGCATTAGACTATACTTTGCAGGCCCATAACTCTGTGTCTACTAGAGATACGGGGATGTCCTTAGGATATGTTATAGTCCAAATTGTCCCCCATCTAACCATACTAAAAACTTTGGGCTACGACAAACAGGGGCCGAGTACTTAAGCAAAACGTAACGAAACAAACCCCCTCCATAGGAAATGCATTAGACTATACTTTGCAGGCTCGTAACTCTGTTTCTACTGGAGATACGGGGATGTCCTTTGAGTATGTTATAGTCCAATTTGTCCCCCATCTAACCATACTAAAAACATTGAGCTACGACAAACAGTAGTCGAGTAATTAAGCTAAACGTAAACAAACAAACCCCTCCATAGGAAATGCATTAGACTATACTTTGCAGGCCCATAACTCTGTGTCTACTAGAGATACGGGGATGTCCTTAGGATATGTTATAGTCCAAATTGTCCCCCATCTAACCATACTAAAAACATTGAGCTACGACAAACAGGGGCCGAGTAATTAAGCTAAACGTAAACAAACAACCCCTCCATAGGAAATGCATTAGACTATACTTTGCAGGCTCGTAACTCTGTCTCTACTGGAGATACGGGGATGTCCTTTGAGTATGTTATAGTCCAATTTGTCCCCCATCTAACCATACTAAAAATATTGAGCTACGACAAACAGGGGCCGAGTAATTAAGCTAAACGTAAACAAACAACCCGTCCATAGGAAATGCATTAGACTATATTTTGCAGGCCCATAACTCTGTGTCTACTAGAGATACGGGGATGTCCTTAGGATATGATATAGATATGATATAGTCCAAATTGTCCCCCATCTAACCATTTTAAAAACATTGAGCTACGACAAACAGGGGCCGAGATATTAAGCAAAATGTTCGTCAACTTTGGTATCGTCTCACATATTTTTATTATGTTACTTATGATTTTTGCACTAAACTTTGGAGGCTCATAACTCTTGTTCTACAAGAGGTACTGGGATCTCCTTTGGATATGTTATAGTACTCTTTGCTCCCCATACAAGGATACTTTAAACTTGAGGCTACCTCAATATCGTCGTCAACTTACTTTTTGTCTCACTTATTGTTAGAAGGTTACTTTTGACTTTTGAAAATATACTTTGCAGGCTCGTAACTCTGTTTCTACTGGAGATACGGGGATGTCCTTAGAGTATATTATAGACCAATTTGTCCCCCATCTAGCCACACTAAGAATTAGGGCTACGACAAACAGTAGTCGAGTAATTAAGCTAATCGTAAACAAACAAACCCCTCCATAGGAAATACATTAGACTAAATTCTGGAGGCTCGTAACTCTGGTTCTACCAGAGATACGGGGATGTAAATAATGTGACCTTGACACAAATGTTCGGATAATTATAAAGGTCTTTGCATGTTCCAAGCAAAAAAAAAAGCTTCGCGGTTTCGAACCTGTGGCCTTCCGGGAGTGAGGCGGATGCGATAACCGCTACACTAAAGATATGTTATTATTTTTAATCGAAAGAACAGGGTCAAGTAATTAAGCAATACGTGAACAAACAAACCCCTCCATAGAAAATGCATTAGACTATACTTTGCAAGGCCCATAACTCTGTGTCTACTAGAGATACCGGGATGTCCTTGGGATATGTTATAGTCCAATTTGTCATTCATCTAACCATACTAAAAACTTTGGGCTACGACAAACAGGGGCCGAGTACTTAAGCGAAACGTAAAGAAACAAACCCCCTCCATAGGAAATGAGTTAGACTATACTTTGCAGGCTCGTAACTCTGTTTCTACTGGAGATACAGGAATGTCCTTTGAGTATTTTATAGTCCAATTTGTCCCCCATCTAACCATATTAAAAACATTTAGCTACGACAAACAGGGGCCGAGTAATTAAGCTAAACGTAAACAAACAACCCGTCCAAAGGAAATGCATTAGACTATGCTTTGCAGGCCCATAACTCTGTGTTTACTAGAGATACGGGGATGTCCTTAAGATATGTTATAGTCCAAATTGTCGTCCATCTAACCATACTAAAAACATTGAGCTACGACAAACAGGGGCCGAGATATTAAGCAAAATGTTCGTCAACTTTGGTATCGTCTCACTTATTTTTATTATGTTACTTATGATTTTTGCACTAAACTTTGGAGGCTCATAACTCTTGTTCTACAAGAGATACTGGGATCTCCTTTGGATATGTTATAGTACTCTTTGCTCCCCATACAAGGATACTTTAAACTTGAGGCTACCTCAATATCGTCGTCAACTTACTTTTTGTCTCACTTATTGTTAGAAGGTTACTTTTGACTTTTGAAAATATACTTTGCAGGCTCGTAACTCTGTTTCTACTGGAGATACGGGGATGTCCTTAGAGTATATTATAGACCAATTTGTCCCCCATCTAGCCACACTAAGAATTAGGGCTACGACAAACAGTAGTCGAGTAATTAAGCTAATCGTAAACAAACAAACCCCTCCATAGGAAATACATTAGACTAAATTCTGGAGGCTCGTAACTCTGGTTCTACCAGAGATACGGGGATGTAAATAATGTGACCTTGACACAAATGTTCGGATAATTATAAAGGTCTTTGCATGTTCCAAGCAAAAAAAAAAGCTTCGCGGTTTCGAACCTGTGGCCTTCCGGGAGTGAGGCGGATGCGATAACCGCTACACTAAAGATATGTTATTATTTTTAATCGAAAGAACAGGGTCAAGTAATTAAGCAATACGTGAACAAACAAACCCCTCCATAGAAAATGCATTAGACTATACTTTGCAAGGCCCATAACTCTGTGTCTACTAGAGATACCGGGATGTCCTTGGGATATGTTATAGTCCAATTTGTCATTCATCTAACCATTCTAAAAACTTTGGGCTACGACAAACAGGGGCCGAGTACTTAAGCGAAACGTAAAGAAACAAACCCCCTCCATAGGAAATGAGTTAGACTATACTTTGCAGGCTCGTAACTCTGTTTCTACTGGAGATACAGGAATGTCCTTTGAGTATTTTATAGTCCAATTTGTCCCCCATCTAACCATATTAAAAACATTTAGCTACGACAAACAGGGGCCGAGTAATTAAGCTAAACGTAAACAAACAACCCGTCCAAAGGAAATGCATTAGACTATGCTTTGCAGGCCCATAACTCTGTGTTTACTAGAGATACGGGGATGTCCTTAAGATATGTTATAGTCCAAATTGTCGTCCATCTAACCATACTAAAAACATTGAGCTACGACAAACAGGGGCCGAGATATTAAGCAAAATGTTCGTCAACTTTGGTATCGTCTCACTTATTTTTATTATGTTACTTATGATTTTTGCACTAAACTTTGGAGGCTCATAACTCTTGTTCTACAAGAGATACTGGGATCTCCTTTGGATATGTTATAGTACTCTTTGCTCCCCATACAAGGATACTTTAAACTTGAGGCTACCTCAATATCGTCGTCAACTTATTTTTTGTCTCACTTATTGTTAGAAGGTTACTTTTGATTTTTGAAAATAAAGTTTGCAGGCTCGTAACTCTGGTTCTACCAGAGATACGGGGATGTAAATAATGTGACCTTGACACAAATGTTCGGATAATTATAAAGGTCTTTGCATGTTCCAAGCAAAAAAGAAAACTTCGCGGTTTCGAACCTGTGGCCTTCCGGGAGTGAGGCGGATGCGATAACCGCTACACTAAAGATATGTTATTATCTTTAATCGAAAGAACAGGTTCAAGTAATTAAGCAATACATGAACAAACAAACCCCTCCATATAAAATGCATTAGACTATACTTTGCAGGCTCGTAACTCTGTTTCTACTGTAGATACGGCGAGGTCCTTTGAGTATGTTATATTCCAATTTGTCCCCCATCTAACCATACTAAAAACATTGAGCTACGACAAACAGGGGCCGAGTAATTAAGCTAAACGTAAACAAACAACCCGTTCATAGGAAATGCATTAGACTATACTTTGCAGGCCCATAACTCTGTGTCTATTAGAGATACGGGGATGTCCTTAGGATATGATATAGTCCAAATTGTCCCCCATCTAACCATACTAAAAACTTTGGGCTACGACAAACAGGGGCCGAGTAATTAAGCTAAACGTAAACAAACAACCCCTCCATAGGAAATGCATTAGACTATACTTTGCAGGCTCGTAACTCTGTTTCTACTGGAGATACGGGGATGTCCTTTGAGTATGTTATAGTCCAATTTGTCCCCCATCTAACCATACTAAAAACATTGAGCTACGACAAACAGTAGTCGAGTAATTAAGCTAATCGTAAACAAACAAACCCCTCCATAGGAAATGCATTAGACTATACTTTGCAGGCCCATAACTCTGTGTCTACTAGAGATACGGGGATGTCCTTAGGATATGTTATAGTCCAAATTGTCCCCCATCTAACCATACTAAAAACTTTGGGCTACGACAAACAGGGGCCGAGTACTTAAGCAAAACGTAACGAAACAAACCCCCTCCATAGGAAATGCATTAGACTATACTTTGCAGGCTCGTAACTCTGTTTCTACTGGAGATACGGGGAAGTCCTTTGAGTATGTTATAGTCCAATTTGTCCCCCATCTAACCATACTAAAAATATTGAGCTACGACAAACAGGGGCCGAGTAATTAAGCTAAACGTAAACAAACAACCCGTCCATAGGAAATGCATTAGACTATATTTTGCAGGCCCATAACTCTGTGTCTACTAGAGATACGGGGATGTCCTTAGGATATGTTATAGTCCAAATTGTCCCCCATCTAACCATACTAAAAACATTGAGCTACGACAAACAAGGGCCGAGATATTAAGCAAAATGTTCGTCAACTTTGGTATCGTCTCACTTATTTTAGTTATGTTACTTATGATTTTTGCACTAAACTTTGGAGGCTCATAACTCTTGTTCTACAAGAGATACTGGGATCTCCTTTGGAAATGTTATAGTACTCTTTGCTCCCCATACAAGGATACTTTAAACTTGAGGCTACCTCAATATCGTCGTCAACTTATTTTTTGTCTCACTTATTGTTAGAAGGTTACTTTTGATTTTTGAAAATAAACTTTGCAGGCTCGTAACTCTGGTTCTACCAGAGATACGGGGATGTAAATAATGTGACCTTGACACAAATGTTCGGATAATTATAAAGGTCTTTGCATGTTCCAAGCAAAAAAAAAGCTTCGCGGTTTCGAACCTGTGGCCTTCCGGGAGTGAGGCGGATGCGATAACCGCTACACTAAAGATATGTTATTATTTTTAATCGAAAGAACAGGGTCAAGTAATTAAGCAATACGTGAACAAACAAACCCCTCCATAGAAAATGCATTAGACTATACTTTGCAAGGCCCATAACTCTGTGTCTACTAGAGATACCGGGATGTCCTTAGGATATGTTATAGTCCAATTTGTCATTCATCTAACCATACTAAAAACTTTGGGCTACGACAAACAGGGGCCGAGTACTTAAGCGAAACGTAAAGAAACAAACCCCCTCCATAGGAAATGAGTTAGACTATACTTTGCAGGCTCGTAACTCTGTTTCCACTGGAGATACGGGGATGTCCTTTGAGTATGTTATAGTCCAATTTGTCCCCATCTAACCATACTAAAAACATTGAGCTACGACAAACAGGGGCCGAGTAATTAAGCTAAACGTAAACAAACAACCCGTCCAAAGGAAATGCATTAGACTATGCTTTGCAGGCCCATAACTCTGTGTTTACTAGAGATACGGGGATGTCCTTAAGATATGTTATAGTCCAAATTGTCGTCCATCTAACCATACTAAAACATTGAGCTACGACAAACAGGGGCCGAGATATTAAGCAAAATGTTCGTCAACTTTGGTATCGTCTCACTTATTTTTATTATGTTACTTATGATTTTTGCACTAAACTTTGGAGGCTCATAACTCTTGTTCTACAAGAGATACTGGGATCTCCTTTGGATATGTTATAGTACTCTTTGCTCCCCATACAAGGATACTTTAAACTTGAGGCTACCTCAATATCGTCGTCAACTTATTTTTTGTCTCACTTATTGTTAGAAGGTTACTTTTGATTTTTGAAAATAAAGTTTGCAGGCTCGTAACTCTGGTTCTACCAGAGATACGGGGATGTAAATAATGTGACCTTGACACAAATGTTCGGATAATTATAAAGGTCTTTGCATGTTCCAAGCAAAAAAAAACTTCGCGGTTTCGAACCTGTGGCCTTCCGGGAGTGAGGCGGATGCGATAACCGCTACACTAAAGATATGTTATTATTTTTAATCGAAAGAACAGGGTCAAGTAATTAAGCAATACGTGAACAAACAAACCCCTCCATAGAAAATGCATTAGACTAGTCTTTGCAAGGCCCATAACTCTGTGTCTACTAGAGATACCGGGATGTCCTTAGGATATGTTATAGTCCAATTTGTCATTCATCTAACCATACTAAAAACTTTGGGCTACGACAAACAGGGGCCGAGTACTTAAGCGAAACGTAAAGAAACAAACCCCCTCCATAGGAAATGAGTTAGACTATACTTTGCAGGCTCGTAACTCTGTTTCCACTGGAGATACGGGGATGTCCTTTGAGTATGTTATAGTCCAATTTGTCCCCATCTAATCATACTAAAAACATTGAGCTACGACAAACAGGGGCCGAGTAATTAAGCTAAACGTAAACAAACAACCCGTCCAAAGGAAATGCATTAGACTATGCTTTGCAGGCCCATAACTCTGTGTTTACTAGAGATACGGGGATGTCCTTAAGATATGTTATAGTCCAAATTGTCGTCCATCTAACCATACTAAAACATTGAGCTACGACAAACAGGGGCCGAGATATTAAGCAAAATGTTCGTCAACTTTGGTATCGTCTCACTTATTTTTATTAATCAAAAATGTCTTGATTAGAATCAAGTCCTAAAAAGTATCGATAAGACTGAGGTTATCACTTGTCTGAAGGATCAGATATTAATTTTTCTTTTTAATTGAAACTTAAAGGCATGCTTAAGAAAAAAACAACGTTCCATTACCGTTTTCCGTTGAAATAACTTATTTTACAGGTAATAAATTTCAAAAATTTACTTATCTCGGGTTTTCGGGCACAATTCCATTCCCCCAAAACATTGTATCATTACATTAATTACTTTTGAGAGAGTACGTGTATGACATTGAGTTTTAAAAGGTTCCCTCATTTGTGCCCGGTATGCTTCGCAGTGGATACGTTTTAAAACAATGGCGGAAAATTAAGTAGGGACAGTTAGATTTTTACTCGTGGTTATGCAAAATGATGTAATGTCTAGTGTACTTCAGTCAACAGTCATACTGTTCATTCTCATAGCTCAGGACATGATTAATGCTGCTCACTATTTCTCTCTCTAGTTTCAAACAATGGTTAGAGACCATTCAGTGCCGCAGGTCGCACATGAATATATTTCAACTACAGTTTACATCAATTCTCCGTGGTCGTACTATTAGACCACTAATTTGTTCAGAACATGTCTCGAAAGTGTGCTTGTTGTAAGTTTTTAAAGCAATGTTGCCAATGTGTGGGTAATTTCCCACATCGTGGGAGATTTAGGTTTGGTTTTAGGCTCTGTGGGGAAAAAGTAATATTTTTCCGAAATCAATCAAATGTCGGAATTTTCCTGTTCAAGGGTTAATAGTGCAAAATTTTCAAAAATGCACTAATTTTAACTGCACAGTTAAAATTAGTGCATTTTCGAAAATTTTATCCGGTTTAATAATTTCAAGCGACATTTTGAAATAAATTCGGTGATTTTAAGTTTGGCACTGAAAAAAAAGAAAGCATATTTTGAGAATTTTAAAGCTTTATAGCATTTGTACATATTGTCAAAGCCATGCGGAGTGATATTCCATATTAAACTTAGTATGATAAAATAGTCCAGATAAATATGACTGTAAAAAAGGGGGTGTGGGAAATGCGGCAAATTTTTAAAATGGAAGTGGGAACATCCACTTTCTAACATTAGCAACACTGATTTGAAGGTTTTGGTCATGGCTAAACAGACCGCTCATTCAGTTTTTTATTGTTTTAAAGCTTATTTTGACACGTTATCTCTCAAAAGTAATTAATGTAATGATAAAATGTTTTGGGGGAATGGAATTGTGCCCGAAAACCCGAGATAAGTAAATTTTTGAAATTGATTACCTGTAAAATAAGTTATTTCAACGGAAAACGGTAATGGAACGTTGTTTTTTTCTTAAGCATGCCTTTAAGTTTCAATTAAAAAGAAAAATTAATATCTGATCCTTCAGACAAGTGATAACCTCAGTCTTATCGATACTTTTTAGGACTTGATTCTAATCAAGACATTTTTGATTAATATCTGCTCCTTCAGTCTTCATTTTAATTAAGATTGTTAAGAAACTGTTTTACATTTTCAAAATCTACACTAAGCAGAAACATATAAAAAGGGGACCGTAACTTTAGCTCAATCAGTCATTTATTTATAATGATACTCCAAAAAATAAAAACGTAACTCATTGAAAGTTTGTATTCTTATTGTAATTAACATAATACAATTTTTTACAACCCTTTATTGAAACGCGAGGCGCTCCCCTAAAAATTCCACAAATAGGACCAAATTGACAGTTTTACACAATTTTTTAAAACGCTGATTTATGTCTGTTTAAAGGGGCTGACCGACCCCCTCTCCTTTTTTACCCACCCGCTATGCTAAGATCTATGAGGAAGATCGTCGTTTGTCCCACGGTCCGGACAGCCCCTTTAACCTTTAGCTCAAACTTTTCATAAGCCCAATATGAAATTCGGATATCCTTAAAACTTCTCAAAGACGATCCGAGATTATCAATTTCGAACTTTTTTTGTAGCATTAACTAACGTCTGTTTGATATTAAGCTTATAAACCTTAAACACAAAATAGTCAGGGCAATGCCGGCTCAGTTTATAAGGGCTACCCTAAAAGTCCACAAAGGTGATCCAAGATTGTTAATAAATACGCCTAAAAAGTGCCCTCTTCAAAATATGTAGCCGGGGAAAAGAGAGCGTGATCGAGTGGGCTATGCTAGTGGGTATTTTGGTAGTAAGTAACGGGGGTTGGGACTCCAGGCATAGCCCGCTCCATCACGCACTCGACAACGCAAAGCAACTCGCGCCAGCGTGGGAAATAAGGCGGTAACAAAGGGCAAATGACGAGTTTAAAAATTGCCTGATACAGTTCAAAAATTAAATCGGAGGGGGGTCAGTGGTCCACGAGACTACTAAAAAATTCAAGGGTAACCAGAGTCCACACATTAAAATTCTAATATTTTAATTATCCCCTTCCTTAGCTTAGCAGACGACGTGCTCTGGCCAATTGTCACGGACCAGTTTATTTATTCCAAGTCAGGAGGGTCTCAGGCCTAATGTCCAGTTTAAAAAAATCCTTATTTCCCACCCTGACTCGCGCTATAGCGCAAGCAGCTTGCGACGTGTTGCGCGTGATCGAGTAGGCTATGGTCCGGTCAAAAGAAATCTTCAGTTCAGCGTTGCAAATAAGGCGGTGGCACAGGGAAAATGACCATAGGCGTAGAGTTTCGTAAATGTTTGGTGGGGCCCAGCTCAACCGGCCTGGACCAATACATAGATAGCATCATGCATGATCCATGCATATGATGTATATAAATTCCCAACGAATATAATTTTAGGCTTTGATATTCTAACTTATATTTTTTAAATTATTATATGTAGAATTACTTACTCATGTTTTACTATTTTTGTTTCCTGTTTATCCTGTAATGTTAATATTGCTGGTTTTCGTTAAATTAAATATAAAATAACTAAATACAAGTACAGCAAGTGTGGGGCTTACAAGTCACGAAGTAACTTAGCCCCACGCCACCCAATGTATAAATGCTATATTAAAATAAATTTGGAATTTGAAATTTATATATACTACATTGTATAGTATATTTATTAAGAATATCCATGTACTATGTTTTCCTCTAAAGATAATCAAGGCCGTTTTAAAACAAATTTATCCGTATTTGTGAATTACAATACGAAAGTAAAAATCCTTACAAAAATTTCGAGACCACTTTCAAAACTCGGGAAAATCACCAACTTAGGAAACCATGAGAGCGACTTAACCCATAAGACTAATTTATACTTGTGCCTCGAAAAACATTATGAAAATTGTTTATCTACTCTATGGAGTTGACCAGCGCCGCGCCTTACCAGGGATACTAGATGTTTAAAGAGGGATGATCAGCTCGAGCCGTTTCACGTACGTTCAGACGAGACTGCGGCAGAGGTGTTTTTAACGGGGATCTATAACGCGCGCCGTCTTGTTTTCCCTATAAAGGACAAATTGAATTCCTATTCCGAGTATTCCCCCATTTTTTTGCGTTCCACCGGACCTAAGCCGTTCCACAGCGCGTCTAATTCTCTCAGATTTCGCATCCTCCTGCCATCATCCTTGATTTGGCTTTGAATTGCTCTAAAATCTAGAAGTCCGGTAGACTGTACTGCATATGACACGCCGATAACTCTGTCGCAATTTCCGTCTCCCTTCGAAAACCTCTTAAAGCATCTAGTATCCCTGGCCTTACATTCGTCGCACTGTTCCAAAAGCGGATTATGCTTCACACATAAAGTACGTAAGTCCCACTTTTCCATAGCTTTAGCCATAGATCATGACATTCCCGAAGTAAAAACTAAACAGACGAACAAAAAAGCTTTTAACCAATCGTAAGTCCCCTAACCGTAGATAGCCTCTTTAATGCCAGACCAATCGGTGACGGCTATTACTATTTTCTTGCCTGGGACCTCGACTCGACCTCGCCGGCGACATAACAAGGAAGCTCGAAAAGCAAATTTGCGGTATCGTTCGTTAGTCGTTATATTATATTAAACGTTTTAAAGCTCAAGTTTCGAAAATTTTCGAGTAATTTAATAAGTCTTCAACTCAATATTATAAGAATTTTTTTCTAGGTATCGGCGGTATCCCGATTCCATAGCCGACAGCGGCTGGGCTCGCCGTAGCCGCGAGAACAGAAAACAATCCTCGTAAAAAAACCGATACACGGCGTCTTAAATAGTCTAAGCAAAAGCTACCCAGATTGATAAGATCTTCGTGCCTTACTCCCAAAAAATCTTTGCTATTGTCAAAAACGGATTTATGGGATAAGAACGTCGGATCGTAGCTTTAGCCTCTAGTACCATCCTCCCATACTTTATTGAGAAACTTCGTCTGCTTATATTTTGACTCCACCCACAAATTCTATCTCTAGAATACAGAATTTGTGGGTGGAGTCAAAATATAAGCAGACGAAGTTTCTCAATAAAGTATGCGAGGATGGGGAGTGAATTCGCTAACTCCGACGTTCTTATCCCATAAATCCGTTTTTGCTATTGTGTATAGTTCTAACTAAAGAATATTCGGTCTTTATAGTAGTTCCCTAATTTATGTATACCTGGTAAATCGGTTCTTGAAGCGAAAGGATCCGAAGGAGCCGCCTTACCGAATTATGTTCCTCCGCATAAGGGGGTTATTTCCCATGAGCTTAGAGAATATCGTGTAGCTCCTCCAGGCACAATGGCACATGTTACGTACTTCATGTGTAGAGCCTAATCGGCTCAGTTGCAATTTTCAATCCCATCCCTCATTCCTTCCATTCTTTGTGTCAACGGTCAACGAAAATTTTGCAGAACCATGAAAACCAGCCAATCTGGTTAGGATAGGCTGTCAGCCGCTGCTGCCTTGACCGGTCAACTCACTTTTTCAACGAAATGGAAAAAAAATCTCTTAGAAACTACACTTTTTAGCCATATCGTATGATTTACATCTACGATGTGGACATTAGTATGACCTGCCCTGTTGGCGGTGGCATTGAAGGAGTATCTCTGTACTGCCTTCTTTGTACTGCCTTTGGCAGTATAAAATTTTTCGTTCCTCAATGAAAGGAGAGTCAATGGGAGCTGATGGGAGAGGATTGTGGTGAGGTGATATTTTTCGTTCGTCATTGAAGTAAGAGTGAATATGAGAGGATTAAGCATTGCATTAAATTGTACTAGTTTCACATTTCCTCTATGTTTCAAGCGAGAGAGAGAGGATTATGATATAGCCTTAAAATGGAAGGTTTTTATACTCCCTTTAAAATTCCTATCACCCGTGGGCAAGTATTTCACGCTTTCAAACCCACTCCCCTATTTCAACATTCAAAGAAATCGTTGGGAATTTTAAAAGCAAAAGCTTCTCGGAAGCGGAATATTACAATTATAACAGAAGTAAATTTCAAGTTCTCTGTTGGCCCAGCCCTTAGGTAGTCTTGTTTACATTTAAAACAAATAAAACTATTCTGTTCGGAAAACACTGCTCTGTAGTGGTTTTAATGGTTTTTTGCAGTCAGTTAAACACAAAAATTATTTTTATGAGGTCACTATCTTCATGACTTCGGTATTATGGATGACAAATTTTTGGAGGGGCCCGTGGCCACTTCTAAAATTTTTGGGGGGGCTCGGGCCCCACGGGCCTATAGAACTCTACGCCTATGAAAATGACCAGTTTAAAAATTAAATCGGAGGGGGAGCAGTGGACCACAGGACCACTAAGGAAATTCTAGGGTAACCAGGGTCCAGACATTCTCTCAACTATTTTAATTACCCACTTCTTTAGTTTAGCAAACGCCGCGCCCTGGTCAATGGTCATGGACCAGTTCATTTATTCCTGGGCAGGGGGGTCGCTGGCCCAATGTCTAGTTTTAAAAAAATCCCTATTTCCCACCCTGCTTCAGTTGGGAGTCTGACTCCTGGAGCTCCTAAAGTACAGAGATGCATATGACAAGGATTCATTTCTCATAAGCGAGAATGGCCAACTCTGTTGTGTTAGAGTCAGCCTGGCAGCCTGGTATTTTTTTGCTTCTAAAGTTCTAAGTCAGCTGGGTTTTCACCTTTAAAAGTTAATACAGCCCTTTAAAAATGTTATTAAATGAATGAATCTATACGGTTGCAGTTATGTCGAAATGAGAGCAATTAAATATGTGTCTTTGATATTTAGCTCTGATAATTTCAGAAAATTAATAAAAAGTAGTGTTATGTATTTAACCAGAATTTATTTTATTGAAATTTATTAATAATTATTTAATTAAAAAAATTGTAATACTATTTTATGTTTTAAATTTTACAAATAAAATTCAAAACAGTAAACATAGGGCAAAGGTTATATTGTAATATAAATAGCCAGTGGGATTGATTTTAGCTATATCGCAATTAGAGCTCGACATTTTCTATCCATTATCCACAAATTAGTAATTAATTTGAATGAAAATAGGTGGATATCTTTTATTAATTGGGAAATAATGCACACATTTTACATTTAAATTTTAGAAGTTAATTTATTATTTACTTTTTGTATGTAATATTCAGCATTAATTTGACTAAGACAATTAACTAATTACCTACGAGGAATTAACTAGTATATATGTTTAAAATTATAATTTAATCGTTTCAAAACTAATATGGTTTTGAACCGGTTTTAATAATTTAGTTATTAAAATTTGTGATTATCGATTGGTCAATATTGAAAATTAACCAATGGTGGAACTAATTTTTTTTAAACTCAATGAAACTGAAATATCAATGAATCATCTACTGAAAGAGGTATCAACCTATTATTTTTTTTTTTCAAAAGAAGGTAAATAAGGATTAGATGGCTTGCTGCTTCAAACAAGATTTTTAACCATGAATAGAATATTTTGTTAATTTTAGTCAAATTTAGATATTCGGTAATCGAGTTGATATGAATAAAGCCCTTTTTGCTCATGTCTATTTTAAACTTTAATCACAGATTTCGATTACCATTTCACAAGCATAATAAACACTACTGAAGGGCGCAAATCTATCTGCAATCGGTAATGGTGACCAATATAGCAATTTGCCCAATTAATCAGTTAGAACTTCATTTGCACATTTCTATTCGTTAATTTGAAATGTTGCGAGAAATTTGAATGGAATATAAGTAGATATCTCTATCAGAAGATAATTTTTGATGTTGATATGTAAGATTCATTGAGTTAAAAAAATTGGTATTGGTATTTCAAGTAAGCTTAGATATCAACATCGGTGAATTTACGATATGGGCTTATGATGTTAGTCTGTTTATAAGATTAAGTCGTTACTTTAAGTGTCACTAGACAGTATCTACCTCCAAAATCGAGAGTTAGTAACTTTATAACCATCTCCTAGTCAGAGGATATCCGAGGGTCAATTTCTTATATCATTGACTGACGAAGGCTAAGCTTAGTCAACTTTTGGCAAGGCCTAATACCGTTTTTGCATGACTGTCGCCGTCATATTCCTTTTAAAGCATAGATCATTAGATCATATAGTATCCACCCTTGATTTTCATTACGCAACACACGTTGGATTCGTAAACCTCGACGTGCACCACGATTAGAAGCATTAAAATGCAAAAACAACACACTGACCGCATACATTTTTGGTAAATAACAGACTCAAACAGAGTCACTACAGCTGTTTTCAGGGATGAACGAGCGACCGAGAGGGCTTTAAAGAAAAAGCCTCCGGCGGCCGGTCTCTTAAAGGGGGTAGTTTCGAGGGAACGAAATTCAAATGCAAGGCGCGTCCCTTCAACAAAAAACATTGAATTCGTTAATACGGACGTTTTAGGCAATTATAATATTGAAATTTTATACAATTAAGTAATATTTAAGAAAACTAAGCACTACTTTCAAAGTCTAAACTTTAAAAACACGACGATACGAGAAGGCGAAGTAACAACAAGAGGTAAACATTTTTATAAATGGCAAAAATTAAAGGAAAGCCAAGGCTTAGCGCAATTTCACCGCCTTAAAGAAAGTGCCAAGTTTAGAAATAGATTGTGGGACAATAAAAAGGTGGAAAATTATGAAATTTGGCTTATATTAAAGCTTGAAACCTACTTTATATTATATTTAAAATCCATCCATGAGCAAATCCTCAAAAAATATGAAAATGGCAACGAAAAAGGACCCACTCTCAAATTTTTTTCCCCTTAAAAAAATGGCGGCCACAAACGGGGTAATTTGTCACGGCGGCAATATTAAAGCAGTCTTATCTCACTATCGATAGGCCATTTCAACCAAAAGGCATTAAGAAAAAACAATCGGATTATTATGACGCAACTATACGTAAAAAAAGGCCAATATTGGTCTCGCTGATATTTACCAATAAAACAGCGTATCCATGCTAAAATATCGCAGATTGGGGTAGTTTTTAAAATTTAAAATTAAACATACTTAAAATTAATTTTTCTCAAAAACCTTAAAAATGGTCCTAGAAAAAGGTTTAAATTTTGATATAAAACCGTTCCCAAACGTAACAAACGAATATTTCATTTCAAAAGGGTTGCGACAAAATGGCTAAATTTGAAAAAAACTCCATGTTATTTCTATGGGAAAATTTAACTTTTTCACCAAAAGGGCTGAATCATTTTATGCAAATGAAAACCACCCTTAGCAACTTTATTTTTTATAAAATAAACTAATGAGTGGATCTTTTTGAAATTTTAACCACATATTGAGGGCCCGAATTGTAGTTCTGTGGAATTTTTTCAAAGCAGTTAATACGATACAAAAAAAGTTATAACCAATCAAAAAACCATCCTTATACATTAAAGTCGGTATGAGGTCTTATCTAAGAGAGCTATCGCTCTCCTAGAATTATGTTACTTATGATTTTTGCACTAAACTTTGGAGGCTCATAACTCTTGTTCTACAAGAGATACTGGGATCTCCTTTGGATATGTTATAGTACTCTTTGCTCCCCATACAAGGATACTTTAAACTTGAGGCTACCTCAATATCGTCGTCAACTTATTTTTTGTCTCACTTATTGTTAGAAGGTTACTTTTGATTTTTGAAAATAAAGTTTGCAGGCTCGTAACTCTGGTTCTACCAGAGATACGGGGATGTAAATAATGTGACCTTGACACAAATGTTCGGATAATTATAAAGGTCTTTGCATGTTCCAAGCAAAAAAAAAACTTCGCGGTTTCGAACCTGTGGCCTTCCGGGAGTGAGGCGGATGCGATAACCGCTACACTAAAGATATGTTATTATTTTTAATCGAAAGAACAGGTTCAAGTAATTAAGCAATACATGAACAAACAAACCCTTCCATAGAAAATGCTTTAGACTATACTTTGCAGGCTCGTAACTCTGTTTCTACTGTAGATACGGCGAGGTCCTTTGAGTATGTTATATTCCAATTTGTCCCCCATCTAACCATACTAAAAACATTGAGCTACGACAAACAGGGGCCGAGTAATTAAGCTAAACGTAAACAAACAACCTGTTCATAGGAAATGCATTAGACTATACTTTGCAGGCCCATAACTCTTTCTCTATTAGAGATACGGGGATGTCCTTAGGATATGATATAGTCCAAATTGTCCCCCATCTAACCATACTAAAAACTTTGGGCTACGACAAACAGGGGCCGAGTAATTAAGCTAAACGTAAACAAACAACCCCTCCATAGGAAATGCATTAGACTATACTTTGCAGGCTCGTAACTCTGTTTCTACTGGAGATACGGGGATGTCCTTTGAGTATGTTATAGTCCAATTTGTCCCCCATCTAACCATACTAAAAACATTGAGCTACGACAAACAGTAGTCGAGTAATTAAGCTAATCGTAAACAAACAAACCCCTCCATAGGAAATGCATTAGACTATACTTTGCAGGCCCATAACTCTGTGTCTACTAGAGATACGGGGATGTCCTTAGGATATGTTATAGTCCAAATTGTCCCCCATCTAACCATACTAAAAACTTTGGGCTACGACAAACAGGGGCCGAGTACTTAAGCAAAACGTAACGAAACAAACCCCCTCCATAGGAAATGCATTAGACTATACTTTGCAGGCTCGTAACTCTGTTTCTACTGGAGATACGGGGAAGTCCTTTGAGTATGTTATAGTCCAATTTGTCCCCCATCTAACCATACCAAAAATATTGAGCTACGACAAACAGGGGCCGAGTAATTAAGCTAAACGTAAACAAACAACCCGTCCATAGGAAATGCATTAGACTATATTTTGCAGGCCCATAACTCTGTGTCTACTAGAGATACGGGGATGTCCTTAGGATATGTTATAGTCCAAATTGTCCCCCATCTAACCATACTAAAAACATTGAGCTACGACAAACAAGGGCCGAGATATTAGGCAAAATGTTCGTCAACTTTGGTATCGTCTCACTTATTTTAGTTATGTTACTTATGATTTTTGCACTAAACTTTGGAGGCTCATAACTCTTGTTCTACAAGAGATACTGGGATCTCCTTTGGAAATGTTATAGTACTCTTTGCTCCCCATACAAGGATACTTTAAACTTGAGGCTACCTCAATATCGTCGTCAACTTATTTTTTGTCTCACTTATTGTTAGAAGGTTACTTTTGATTTTTGAAAATAAACTTTGCAGGCTCTAACTCTGGTTCTACCAGAGATACGGGGATGTAAATAATGTGACCTTGACACAAATGTTCGGATAATTATAAAGGTCTTTGCATGTTCAAAGCAAAAAAAAAACCTCGCGGTTTCGAACGTGTGGCCTTCCGGGAGTGAGGCGGATGCGATAACCGCTACACTAAAGATATGTTATTATTTTTAATCGAAAGAACAGGGTCAAGTAATTAAGCAATACGTGAACAAACAAATCCCTCCATAGAAAATGCATAAGACTATAGTTTGCAGGCTCGTAACTCTGTTTCTACTGGAGATACGGGGATGTCCTTTGAGTATTTTATAGTCCAATTTGTCCCCCATCTAACCATACTAAAAACATTGAGCTACGACAAACAGGGGCCGAGTAATTAAGCTAAACGTAAACAAACAACCCGTCCATAGGAAATGCATTAGACTATACTTTGCAGGCCCATAACTCTGTGTCTACAAGAGATACGGGGATGTCCTTAGGATATGATATAGTCCAAATTGTCCCCCATCTAACCATACTAAAAACATTGAGCTACG
This sequence comes from Phalangium opilio, assembly GCF_054372755.1. Lineage (NCBI taxonomy): Eukaryota > Metazoa > Arthropoda > Arachnida > Opiliones > Phalangiidae > Phalangium > Phalangium opilio. The sequence goes on from NW_028324144.1 coordinate 17,279,713, forward strand.
ACAAACAGGGGCCGAGATATTAAGCAAAATGTTCGTCAACTTTGGTATCGTCTCACTTATTTTTATTATGTTACTTATGATTTTTGCACTAAACTTTGGAGGCTCATAACTTTTGTTCTACAAGAGATACTGGGATCTCCTTTGGATATGTTATAGTACTCTTTGATCCCCATACAAGGATACTTTAAACTTGAGGCTACCTCAATATCGTCGTCAACTTATTTTTTGTCTCACTTATTGTTAGAAGGTTACTTTTGATTTTTGAAAATAAAGTTTGCAGGCTCGTAACTCTGGTTCTACCAGAGATACGGGGATGTAAATAATGTGACCTTGACACAAATGTTCGGATAATTATAAAGGTCTTTGCATGTTCCAAGCAAAAAAAAAAACCTCGCGGTTTCGAACGTGTGGCCTTCCGGGAGTGAGGCGGATGCGATAACCGCTACACTAAAGATATGTTATTATTTTTAATCGAAAGAACAGGGTCACGTAATTAAGCAATACGTGAACAAACAAATCCCTCCATAGAACATGCATAAGACTATAGTTTGCAGGCTCGTAACTCTGTTTCTACTGGAGATACGGGGATGTCCTTTGAGTATTTTATAGTCCAATTTGTCCCCCATCTAACCATACTAAAAACATTGAGCTACGACAAACAGGGGCCGAGTAATTAAGCTAAACGTAAACAAACAACCCGTCCATAGGAAATGCATTAGACTATACTTTGCAGGCTCGTAACTCTGTTTCTACTGGAGATACGGGGATGTCCTTTGAGTATGTTATAGTCCAATTTGTCCCCCATCTAACCATACTAAAAACATTGAGCTACGACAAACAGTAGTCGAGTAATTAAGCTAATCGTAAACAAACAAACCCCTCCATAGGAAATGCATTAGACTATACTTTGCAGGCCCATAACTCTGTGTCTACTAGAGATACGGGGATGTCCTTAGGATATGTTATAGTCCAAATTGTCCCCCATCTAACCATACTAAAAACTTTGGGCTACGACAAACAGGGGCCGAGTACTTAAGCAAAACGTAACGAAACAAACCCCCTCCATAGGAAATGCATTAGACTATACTTTGCAGGCTCGTAACTCTGTTTCTACTGGAGATACGGGGAAGTCCTTTGAGTATGTTATAGTCCAATTTGTCCCCCATCTAACCATACCAAAAATATTGAGCTACGACAAACAGGGGCCGAGTAATTAAGCTAAACGTAAACAAACAACCTGTTCATAGGAAATGCATTAGACTATACTTTGCAGGCCCATAACTCTTTCTCTATTAGAGATACGGGGATGTCCTTAGGATATGATATAGTCCAAATTGTCCCCCATCTAACCATACTAAAAACTTTGGGCTACGACAAACAGGGGCCGAGTAATTAAGCTAAACGTAAACAAACAACCCCTCCATAGGAAATGCATTAGACTATACTTTGCAGGCTCGTAACTCTGTTTCTACTGGAGATACGGGGATGTCCTTTGAGTATGTTATAGTCCAATTTGTCCCCCATCTAACCATACTAAAAACATTGAGCTACGACAAACAGTAGTCGAGTAATTAAGCTAATCGTAAACAAACAAACCCCTCCATAGGAAATGCATTAGACTATACTTTGCAGGCCCATAACTCTGTGTCTACTAGAGATACGGGGATGTCCTTAGGATATGTTATAGTCCAAATTGTCCCCCATCTAACCATACTAAAAACTTTGGGCTACGACAAACAGGGGCCGAGTACTTAAGCAAAACGTAACGAAACAAACCCCCTCCATAGGAAATGCATTAGACTATACTTTGCAGGCTCGTAACTCTGTTTCTACTGGAGATACGGGGATGTCCTTTGAGTATGTTATAGTCCAATTTGTCCCCCATCTAACCATACTAAAAACATTGAGCTACGACAAACAGTAGTCGAGTAATTAAGCTAATCGTAAACAAACAAACCCCTCCATAGGAAATGCATTAGACTATACTTTGCAGGCCCATAACTCTTTCTCTATTAGAGATACGGGGATGTCCTTAGGATATGATATAGTCCAAATTGTCCCCCATCTAACCATACTAAAAACTTTGGGCTACGACAAACAGGGGCCGAGTAATTAAGCTAAACGTAAACAAACAACCCCTCCATAGGAAATGCATTAGACTATACTTTGCAGGCTCGTAACTCTGTTTCTACTGGAGATACGGGGATGTCCTTTGAGTATGTTATAGTCCAATTTGTCCCCCATCTAACCATACTAAAAACATTGAGCTACGACAAACAGTAGTCGAGTAATTAAGCTAATCGTAAACAAACAAACCCCTCCATAGGAAATGCATTAGACTATACTTTGCAGGCCCATAACTCTGTGTCTACTAGAGATACGGGGATGTCCTTAGGATATGTTATAGTCCAAATTGTCCCCCATCTAACCATACTAAAAACTTTGGGCTACGACAAACAGGGGCCGAGTACTTAAGCAAAACGTAACGAAACAAACCCCCTCCATAGGAAATGCATTAGACTATACTTTGCAGGCTCGTAACTCTGTTTCTACTGGAGATACGGGGAAGTCCTTTGAGTATGTTATAGTCCAATTTGTCCCCCATCTAACCATACCAAAAATATTGAGCTACGACAAACAGGGGCCGAGTAATTAAGCTAAACGTAAACAAACAACCCGTCCATAGGAAATGCATTAGACTATATTTTGCAGGCCCATAACTCTGTGTCTACTAGAGATACGGGGATGTCCTTAGGATATGTTATAGTCCAAATTGTCCCCCATCTAACCATACTAAAAACATTGAGCTACGACAAACAAGGGCCGAGATATTAAGCAAAATGTTCGTCAACTTTGGTATCGTCTCACTTATTTTAGTTATGTTACTTATGATTTTTGCACTAAACTTTGGAGGCTCATAACTCTTGTTCTACAAGAGATACTGGGATCTCCTTTGGAAATGTTATAGTACTCTTTGCTCCCCATACAAGGATACTTTAAACTTGAGGCTACCTCAATATCGTCGTCAACTTATTTTTTGTCTCACTTATTGTTAGAAGGTTACTTTTGATTTTTGAAAATAAACTTTGCAGGCTCTAACTCTGGTTCTACCAGAGATACGGGGATGTAAATAATGTGACCTTGACACAAATGTTCGGATAATTATAAAGGTCTTTGCATGTTCAAAGCAAAAAAAAAACCTCGCGGTTTCGAACGTGTGGCCTTCCGGGAGTGAGGCGGATGCGATAACCGCTACACTAAAGATATGTTATTATTTTTAATCGAAAGAACAGGGTCAAGTAATTAAGCAATACGTGAACAAACAAATCCCTCCATAGAAAATGCATAAGACTATAGTTTGCAGGCTCGTAACTCTGTTTCTACTGGAGATACGGGGATGTCCTTTGAGTATTTTATAGTCCAATTTGTCCCCCATCTAACCATACTAAAAACATTGAGCTACGACAAACAGGGGCCGAGTAATTAAGCTAAACGTAAACAAACAACCCGTCCATAGGAAATGCATTAGACTATACTTTGCAGGCCCATAACTCTGTGTCTACAAGAGATACGGGGATGTCCTTAGGATATGATATAGTCCAAATTGTCCCCCATCTAACCATACTAAAAACATTGAGCTACGACAAACAGGGGCCGAGATATTAAGCAAAATGTTCGTCAACTTTGGTATCGTCTCACTTATTTTTATTATGTTACTTATGATTTTTGCACTAAACTTTGGAGGCTCATAACTTTTGTTCTACAAGAGATACTGGGATCTCCTTTGGATATGTTATAGTACTCTTTGATCCCCATACAAGGATACTTTAAACTTGAGGCTACCTCAATATCGTCGTCAACTTATTTTTTGTCTCACTTATTGTTAGAAGGTTACTTTTGATTTTTGAAAATAAAGTTTGCAGGCTCGTAACTCTGGTTCTACCAGAGATACGGGGATGTAAATAATGTGACCTTGACACAAATGTTCGGATAATTATAAAGGTCTTTGCATGTTCCAAGCAAAAAAAAAAACCTCGCGGTTTCGAACGTGTGGCCTTCCGGGAGTGAGGCGGATGCGATAACCGCTACACTAAAGATATGTTATTATTTTTAATCGAAAGAACAGGGTCACGTAATTAAGCAATACGTGAACAAACAAATCCCTCCATAGAACATGCATAAGACTATAGTTTGCAGGCTCGTAACTCTGTTTCTACTGGAGATACGGGGATGTCCTTTGAGTATTTTATAGTCCAATTTGTCCCCCATCTAACCATACTAAAAACATTGAGCTACGACAAACAGGGGCCGAGTAATTAAGCTAAACGTAAACAAACAACCCGTCCATAGGAAATGCATTAGACTATACTTTGCAGGCTCGTAACTCTGTTTCTACTGGAGATACGGGGATGTCCTTTGAGTATGTTATAGTCCAATTTGTCCCCCATCTAACCATACTAAAAACATTGAGCTACGACAAACAGTAGTCGAGTAATTAAGCTAATCGTAAACAAACAAACCCCTCCATAGGAAATGCATTAGACTATACTTTGCAGGCCCATAACTCTGTGTCTACTAGAGATACGGGGATGTCCTTAGGATATGTTATAGTCCAAATTGTCCCCCATCTAACCATACTAAAAACTTTGGGCTACGACAAACAGGGGCCGAGTACTTAAGCAAAACGTAACGAAACAAACCCCCTCCATAGGAAATGCATTAGACTATACTTTGCAGGCTCGTAACTCTGTTTCTACTGGAGATACGGGGAAGTCCTTTGAGTATGTTATAGTCCAATTTGTCCCCCATCTAACCATACCAAAAATATTGAGCTACGACAAACAGGGGCCGAGTAATTAAGCTAAACGTAAACAAACAACCTGTTCATAGGAAATGCATTAGACTATACTTTGCAGGCCCATAACTCTTTCTCTATTAGAGATACGGGGATGTCCTTAGGATATGATATAGTCCAAATTGTCCCCCATCTAACCATACTAAAAACTTTGGGCTACGACAAACAGGGGCCGAGTAATTAAGCTAAACGTAAACAAACAACCCCTCCATAGGAAATGCATTAGACTATACTTTGCAGGCTCGTAACTCTGTTTCTACTGGAGATACGGGGATGTCCTTTGAGTATGTTATAGTCCAATTTGTCCCCCATCTAACCATACTAAAAACATTGAGCTACGACAAACAGTAGTCGAGTAATTAAGCTAATCGTAAACAAACAAACCCCTCCATAGGAAATGCATTAGACTATACTTTGCAGGCCCATAACTCTGTGTCTACTAGAGATACGGGGATGTCCTTAGGATATGTTATAGTCCAAATTGTCCCCCATCTAACCATACTAAAAACTTTGGGCTACGACAAACAGGGGCCGAGTACTTAAGCAAAACGTAACGAAACAAACCCCCTCCATAGGAAATGCATTAGACTATACTTTGCAGGCTCGTAACTCTGTTTCTACTGGAGATACGGGGAAGTCCTTTGAGTATGTTATAGTCCAATTTGTCCCCCATCTAACCATACCAAAAATATTGAGCTACGACAAACAGGGGCCGAGTAATTAAGCTAAACGTAAACAAACAACCCGTCCATAGGAAATGCATTAGACTATATTTTGCAGGCCCATAACTCTGTGTCTACTAGAGATACGGGGATGTCCTTAGGATATGTTATAGTCCAAATTGTCCCCCATCTAACCATACTAAAAACATTGAGCTACGACAAACAAGGGCCGAGATATTAAGCAAAATGTTCGTCAACTTTGGTATCGTCTCACTTATTTTAGTTATGTTACTTATGATTTTTGCACTAAACTTTGGAGGCTCATAACTCTTGTTCTACAAGAGATACTGGGATCTCCTTTGGAAATGTTATAGTACTCTTTGCTCCCCATACAAGGATACTTTAAACTTGAGGCTACCTCAATATCGTCGTCAACTTATTTTTTGTCTCACTTATTGTTAGAAGGTTACTTTTGATTTTTGAAAATAAACTTTGCAGGCTCTAACTCTGGTTCTACCAGAGATACGGGGATGTAAATAATGTGACCTTGACACAAATGTTCGGATAATTATAAAGGTCTTTGCATGTTCAAAGCAAAAAAAAAACCTCGCGGTTTCGAACGTGTGGCCTTCCGGGAGTGAGGCGGATGCGATAACCGCTACACTAAAGATATGTTATTATTTTTAATCGAAAGAACAGGGTCAAGTAATTAAGCAATACGTGAACAAACAAATCCCTCCATAGAAAATGCATAAGACTATAGTTTGCAGGCTCGTAACTCTGTTTCTACTGGAGATACGGGGATGTCCTTTGAGTATTTTATAGTCCAATTTGTCCCCCATCTAACCATACTAAAAACATTGAGCTACGACAAACAGGGGCCGAGTAATTAAGCTAAACGTAAACAAACAACCCGTCCATAGGAAATGCATTAGACTATACTTTGCAGGCCCATAACTCTGTGTCTACAAGAGATACGGGGATGTCCTTAGGATATGATATAGTCCAAATTGTCCCCCATCTAACCATACTAAAAACATTGAGCTACGACAAACAGGGGCCGAGATATTAAGCAAAATGTTCGTCAACTTTGGTATCGTCTCACTTATTTTTATTATGTTACTTATGATTTTTGCACTAAACTTTGGAGGCTCATAACTTTTGTTCTACAAGAGATACTGGGATCTCCTTTGGATATGTTATAGTACTCTTTGATCCCCATACAAGGATACTTTAAACTTGAGGCTACCTCAATATCGTCGTCAACTTATTTTTTGTCTCACTTATTGTTAGAAGGTTACTTTTGATTTTTGAAAATAAAGTTTGCAGGCTCGTAACTCTGGTTCTACCAGAGATACGGGGATGTAAATAATGTGACCTTGACACAAATGTTCGGATAATTATAAAGGTCTTTGCATGTTCCAAGCAAAAAAAAAACCTCGCGGTTTCGAACGTGTGGCCTTCCGGGAGTGAGGCGGATGCGATAACCGCTACACTAAAGATATGTTATTATTTTTAATCGAAAGAACAGGGTCAAGTAATTAAGCAATACGTGAACAAACAAATCCCTCCATAGAAAATGCATAAGACTATAGTTTGCAGGCTCGTAACTCTGTTTCTACTGGAGATACGGGGATGTCCTTTGAGTATTTTATAGTCCAATTTGTCCCCCATCTAACCATACTAAAAACATTGAGCTACGACAAACAGGGGCCGAGTAATTAAGCTAAACGTAAACAAACAACCCGTCCATAGGAAATGCATTAGACTATACTTTGCAGGCTCGTAACTCTGTTTCTACTGGAGATACGGGGATGTCCTTTGAGTATGTTATAGTCCAATTTGTCCCCCATCTAACCATACTAAAAACATTGAGCTACGACAAACAGTAGTCGAGTAATTAAGCTAATCGTAAACAAACAAACCCCTCCATAGGAAATGCATTAGACTATACTTTGCAGGCCCATAACTCTGTGTCTACTAGAGATACGGGGATGTCCTTAGGATATGTTATAGTCCAAATTGTCCCCCATCTAACCATACTAAAAACTTTGGGCTACGACAAACAGGGGCCGAGTACTTAAGCAAAACGTAACGAAACAAACCCCCTCCATAGGAAATGCATTAGACTATAATTTGCAGGCTCGTAACTCTGTTTCTACTGGAGATACGGGGAAGTCCTTTGAGTATGTTATAGTCCAATTTGTCCCCCATCTAACCATACCAAAAATATTGAGCTACGACAAACAGGGGCCGAGTAATTAAGCTAAACGTAAACAAACAACCTGTTCATAGGAAATGCATTAGACTATACTTTGCAGGCCCATAACTCTTTCTCTATTAGAGATACGGGGATGTCCTTAGGATATGATATAGTCCAAATTGTCCCCCATCTAACCATACTAAAAACTTTGGGCTACGACAAACAGGGGCCGAGTAATTAAGCTAAACGTAAACAAACAACCCCTCCATAGGAAATGCATTAGACTATACTTTGCAGGCTCGTAACTCTGTTTCTACTGGAGATACGGGGATGTCCTTTGAGTATGTTATAGTCCAATTTGTCCCCCATCTAACCATACTAAAAACATTGAGCTACGACAAACAGTAGTCGAGTAATTAAGCTAATCGTAAACAAACAAACCCCTCCATAGGAAATGCATTAGACTATACTTTGCAGGCCCATAACTCTGTGTCTACTAGAGATACGGGGATGTCCTTAGGATATGTTATAGTCCAAATTGTCCCCCATCTAACCATACTAAAAACTTTGGGCTACGACAAACAGGGGCCGAGTACTTAAGCAAAACGTAACGAAACAAACCCCCTCCATAGGAAATGCATTAGACTATACTTTGCAGGCTCGTAACTCTGTTTCTACTGGAGATACGGGGAAGTCCTTTGAGTATGTTATAGTCCAATTTGTCCCCCATCTAACCATACCAAAAATATTGAGCTACGACAAACAGGGGCCGAGTAATTAAGCTAAACGTAAACAAACAACCCGTCCATAGGAAATGCATTAGACTATATTTTGCAGGCCCATAACTCTGTGTCTACTAGAGATACGGGGATGTCCTTAGGATATGTTATAGTCCAAATTGTCCCCCATCTAACCATACTAAAAACATTGAGCTACGACAAACAAGGGCCGAGATATTAAGCAAAATGTTCGTCAACTTTGGTATCGTCTCACTTATTTTAGTTATGTTACTTATGATTTTTGCACTAAACTTTGGAGGCTCATAACTCTTGTTCTACAAGAGATACTGGGATCTCCTTTGGAAATGTTATAGTACTCTTTGCTCCCCATACAAGGATACTTTAAACTTGAGGCTACCTCAATATCGTCGTCAACTTATTTTTTGTCTCACTTATTGTTAGAAGGTTACTTTTGATTTTTGAAAATAAACTTTGCAGGCTCTAACTCTGGTTCTACCAGAGATACGGGGATGTAAATAATGTGACCTTGACACAAATGTTCGGATAATTATAAAGGTCTTTGCATGTTCAAAGCAAAAAAAAAACCTCGCGGTTTCGAACGTGTGGCCTTCCGGGAGTGAGGCGGATGCGATAACCGCTACACTAAAGATATGTTATTATTTTTAATCGAAAGAACAGGGTCAAGTAATTAAGCAATACGTGAACAAACAAATCCCTCCATAGAAAATGCATAAGACTATAGTTTGCAGGCTCGTAACTCTGTTTCTACTGGAGATACGGGGATGTCCTTTGAGTATTTTATAGTCCAATTTGTCCCCCATCTAACCATACTAAAAACATTGAGCTACGACAAACAGGGGCCGAGTAATTAAGCTAAACGTAAACAAACAACCCGTCCATAGGAAATGCATTAGACTATACTTTGCAGGCCCATAACTCTGTGTCTACAAGAGATACGGGGATGTCCTTAGGATATGATATAGTCCAAATTGTCCCCCATCTAACCATACTAAAAACATTGAGCTACGACAAACAGGGGCCGAGATATTAAGCAAAATGTTCGTCAACTTTGGTATCGTCTCACTTATTTTTATTATGTTACTTATGATTTTTGCACTAAACTTTGGAGGCTCATAACTTTTGTTCTACAAGAGATACTGGGATCTCCTTTGGATATGTTATAGTACTCTTTGATCCCCATACAAGGATACTTTAAACTTGAGGCTACCTCAATATCGTCGTCAACTTATTTTTTGTCTCACTTATTGTTAGAAGGTTACTTTTGATTTTTGAAAATAAAGTTTGCAGGCTCGTAACTCTGGTTCTACCAGAGATACGGGGATGTAAATAATGTGACCTTGACACAAATGTTCGGATAATTATAAAGGTCTTTGCATGTTCCAAGCAAAAAAAAAAACCTCGCGGTTTCGAACGTGTGGCCTTCCGGGAGTGAGGCGGATGCGATAACCGCTACACTAAAGATATGTTATTATTTTTAATCGAAAGAACAGGGTCAAGTAATTAAGCAATACGTGAACAAACAAATCCCTCCATAGAAAATGCATAAGACTATAGTTTGCAGGCTCGTAACTCTGTTTCTACTGGAGATACGGGGATGTCCTTTGAGTATTTTATAGTCCAATTTGTCCCCCATCTAACCATACTAAAAACATTGAGCTACGACAAACAGGGGCCGAGTAATTAAGCTAAACGTAAACAAACAACCCGTCCATAGGAAATGCATTAGACTATACTTTGCAGGCTCGTAACTCTGTTTCTACTGGAGATACGGGGATGTCCTTTGAGTATGTTATAGTCCAATTTGTCCCCCATCTAACCATACTAAAAACATTGAGCTACGACAAACAGTAGTCGAGTAATTAAGCTAATCGTAAACAAACAAACCCCTCCATAGGAAATGCATTAGACTATACTTTGCAGGCCCATAACTCTGTGTCTACTAGAGATACGGGGATGTCCTTAGGATATGTTATAGTCCAAATTGTCCCCCATCTAACCATACTAAAAACTTTGGGCTACGACAAACAGGGGCCGAGTACTTAAGCAAAACGTAACGAAACAAACCCCCTCCATAGGAAATGCATTAGACTATACTTTGCAGGCTCGTAACTCTGTTTCTACTGGAGATACGGGGAAGTCCTTTGAGTATGTTATAGTCCAATTTGTCCCCCATCTAACCATACCAAAAATATTGAGCTACGACAAACAGGGGCCGAGTAATTAAGCTAAACGTAAACAAACAACCTGTTCATAGGAAATGCATTAGACTATACTTTGCAGGCCCATAACTCTTTCTCTATTAGAGATACGGGGATGTCCTTAGGATATGATATAGTCCAAATTGTCCCCCATCTAACCATACTAAAAACTTTGGGCTACGACAAACAGGGGCCGAGTAATTAAGCTAAACGTAAACAAACAACCCCTCCATAGGAAATGCATTAGACTATACTTTGCAGGCTCGTAACTCTGTTTCTACTGGAGATACGGGGATGTCCTTTGAGTATGTTATAGTCCAATTTGTCCCCCATCTAACCATACTAAAAACATTGAGCTACGACAAACAGTAGTCGAGTAATTAAGCTAATCGTAAACAAACAAACCCCTCCATAGGAAATGCATTAGACTATACTTTGCAGGCCCATAACTCTGTGTCTACTAGAGATACGGGGATGTCCTTAGGATATGTTATAGTCCAAATTGTCCCCCATCTAACCATACTAAAAACTTTGGGCTACGACAAACAGGGGCCGAGTACTTAAGCAAAACGTAACGAAACAAACCCCCTCCATAGGAAATGCATTAGACTATACTTTGCAGGCTCGTAACTCTGTTTCTACTGGAGATACGGGGAAGTCCTTTAAGTATGTTATAGTCCAATTTGTCCCCCATCTAACCATACCAAAAATATTGAGCTACGACAAACAGGGGCCGAGTAATTAAGCTAAACGTAAACAAACAACCCGTCCATAGGAAATGCATTAGACTATATTTTGCAGGCCCATAACTCTGTGTCTACTAGAGATACGGGGATGTCCTTAGGATATGTTATAGTCCAAATTGTCCCCCATCTAACCATACTAAAAACATTGAGCTACGACAAACAAGGGCCGAGATATTAAGCAAAATGTTCGTCAACTTTGGTATCGTCTCACTTATTTTAGTTATGTTACTTATGATTTTTGCACTAAACTTTGGAGGCTCATAACTCTTGTTCTACAAGAGATACTGGGATCTCCTTTGGAAATGTTATAGTACTCTTTGCTCCCCATACAAGGATACTTTAAACTTGAGGCTACCTCAATATCGTCGTCAACTTATTTTTTGTCTCACTTATTGTTAGAAGGTTACTTTTGATTTTTGAAAATAAACTTTGCAGGCTCTAACTCTGGTTCTACCAGAGATACGGGGATGTAAATAATGTGACCTTGACACAAATGTTCGGATAATTATAAAGGTCTTTGCATGTTCAAAGCAAAAAAAAAACCTCGCGGTTTCGAACGTGTGGCCTTCCGGGAGTGAGGCGGATGCGATAACCGCTACACTAAAGATATGTTATTATTTTTAATCGAAAGAACAGGGTCAAGTAATTAAGCAATACGTGAACAAACAAATCCCTCCATAGAAAATGCATAAGACTATAGTTTGCAGGCTCGTAACTCTGTTTCTACTGGAGATACGGGGATGTCCTTTGAGTATTTTATAGTCCAATTTGTCCCCCATCTAACCATACTAAAAACATTGAGCTACGACAAACAGGGGCCGAGTAATTAAGCTAAACGTAAACAAACAACCCGTCCATAGGAAATGCATTAGACTATACTTTGCAGGCCCATAACTCTGTGTCTACAAGAGATACGGGGATGTCCTTAGGATATGATATAGTCCAAATTGTCCCCCATCTAACCATACTAAATACTTTGGGCTACGACAAACAGGGGCCGAGTAATTAAGCTAAACGTAAACAAACAACCCCTCCATAGGAAATGCATTAGACTATACTTTGCAGGCTCGTAACTCTGTCTCTACATGAGATACGGGGATGTCCTTTGAGTATGTTATAGTCCAATTTGTCCCCCATCTAACCATTCTAAAAACATTGAGCTACGACAAACAGTAGTCGAGTAATTAAGCTAATCGTAAACAAACAAACCCCTCCATAGGAAATGCATTAGACTATACTTTGCAGGCCCATAACTCTGTGTCTACTAGAGATACGGGGATGTCCTTAGGATATGTTATAGTCCAAATTGTCCCCCATCTAACCATACTAAAAACTTTGGGCTACGACAAACAGGGGCCGAGTACTTAAGCAAAACGTAACGAAACAAACCCCCTCCATAGGAAATGCATTAGACTATACTTTGCAGGCTCGTAACTCTGTTTCTACTGGAGATACGGGGATGTCCTTAGAGTATGTTATAGACCAATTTGTCCCCCATCTAGCCACACTAAGAATTAGGGCTACGACAAACAGTAGTCGAGTAATTAAGCTAATCGTAAACAAACAAACCCCTCCGAAGGAAATACATTAGACTAAATTCTGGAGGCTCGTAACTCTGGTTCTACCAGAGATACGGGGATGTAAATAATGTGACCTTGACACAAATGTTCGGATAATTATAAAGGTCTTTGCATGTTCCAAGCAAAAAAAAAACTTCGCGGTTTCGAACCTGTGGCCTTCCGGGAGTGAGGCGGATGCGATAACCGTTACACTAAAGATATGTTATTATTTTTAATCGAAAGAACAGGGTCAAGTAATTAAGCAATACGTGAACAAACAAACCCCTCCATAGAAAATGCATTAGACTATACTTTGCAGGCCCATAACTCTGTGTTTATTAGAGATACGGGGATGTCCTTAAGATATGTTATAGTCCAATTTGTCGTCCATCTAACCATACTAAAAACATTGAGCTACGACAAACAGGGGCCGAGATATTAAGCAAAATGTTCGTCAACTTTGGTATCGTCTCACTTATTTTTATTATGTTACTTATGATTTTTGCACTAAACTTTGGAGGCTCATAACTCTTGTTCTACAAGAGATACTGGGATCTCCTTTGGATATGTTATAGTACTCTTTGCTCCCCATACAAGGATACTTTAAACTTGAGGCTACCTCAATATCGTCGTCAACTTATTTTTTGTCTCACTTATTGTTAGAAGGTTACTTTTGATTTTTGAAAATAAAGTTTGCAGGCTCGTAACTCTGTTTCTACTGGAGATACCGGGATGTCCTTAGGATATGTTATAGTCCAATTTGTCCTTCATCTAACCATACTAAAAACTTTGGGCTACGACAAACAGGGGCCGAGTACTTAAGCAAAACGTAAAGAAACAAACCCCCTCCATAGGAAATGAGTTAGACTATACTTTGCAGGCTCGTAACTCTGTTTCTACTGGAGATACGGGGATGTCCTTTGAGTATGTTTTAGTCCAATTTGTCCCCCATCTAACCATACTAAAAACATTGAGCTACGACAAACAGTAGTCGAGTAATTAAGCTAATCGTAAACAAACAAACCCCTCCATAGGAAATGCATTAGACTATACTTTGCAGGCCCATATCTCTGTGTCTACAAGAGATACGGGGATGTCCTTAGGATATGATATAGTCCAAATTGTCCCCCATCTAACCATACTAAAAACATTGAGCTACGACAAACAGGGGCCGAGATATTAAGCAAAATGTTCGTCAACTTTGGTATCGTCTCACTTATTTTTATTATGTTACTTATGATTTTTGCACTAAACTTTGGAGGCTCATAACTCTTGTTCTACAAGAGATACTTTGATCTCCTTTGGATATGTTATAGTACTCTTTGCTCCCCATACAAGGATACTTTAAACTTGAGGCTACCTCAATATCGTCGTCAACTTACTTTTTGTCTCACTTATTGTTAGAAGGTTACTTTTGATTTTTGAAAATAAAGTTTGCAGGCTCGTAACTCTGGTTCTACCAGAGATACGGGGATGTAAGTAATGTGACCTTGACACAAATGTTCGGATAATTATAAAGGTCTTTGCATGTTCCAAGCAAAAAAAAAACTTCGCGGTTTCGAACCTGTGGCCTTCCGGGAGTGAGGCGGATGCGATAACCGTTACACTAAAGATATGTTATTATTTTTAATCGAAAGAACAGGTTCAAGTAATTAAGCAATACATGAACAAACAAACCCCTCCATAGAAAATGCATTAGACTATACTTTGCAGGCTCGTAACTCTGTTTCTACTGTAGATACGGCGAGGTCCTTTGAGTATGTTATATTCCAATTTGTCCCCCATCTAACCATACTAAAAACATTGAGCTACGACAAACAGGGGCCGAGTAATTAAGCTAAACGTAAACAAACAACCCGTCCATAGGAAATGCATTAGACTATACTTTGCAGGCCCATAACTCTGTGTCTATTAGAGATACGGGGATGTCCTTAGGATATGATATAGTCCAAATTGTCCCCCATCTAACAATACTAAAAACTTTGGGCTACGACAAACAGGGGCCGAGTAATTAAGCTAAACGTAACGAAACAAACCCCCTCCATAGGAAATGCATTAGACTATACTTTGCAGGCTCGTAACTCTGTTTCTACTGGAGATACGGGGATGTCCTTTGAGTATGTTATAGTCCAATTTGTCCCCCATCTAACCATACTAAAAATATTGAGCTACGACAAACAGGGGCCGAGTAATTAAGCTAAACGTAAACACACAACCCGTCCATAGGAAATGCATTAGACTATATTTTGCAGGCCCATAACTCTGTGTCTACTAGAGATACGGGGATGTCCTTAGGATATGATATAGTCCAAATTGTCCCCCATCTAACCATTTTAAAAACATTGAGCTACGACAAACAGGGGCCGAGATATTAAGCAAAATGTTCGTCAACTTTGGTATCGTCTCACTTATTTTTATTATGTTACTTATGATTTTTGCACTAAACTTTGGAGGCTCATAACTCTTGTTCTACAAGAGGTACTGGGATCTCCTTTGGATATGTTATAGTACTCTTTGCTCCCCATACAAGGATACTTTAAACTTGAGGCTACCTCAATATCGTCGTCAACTTACTTTTTGTCTCACTTATTGTTAGAAGGTTACTTTTGACTTTTGAAAATATACTTTGCAGGCTCGTAACTCTGTTTCTACTGGAGATACGGGGATGTCCTTAGAGTATGTTATAGACCAATTTGTCCCCCATCTAGCCACACTAAGAATTAGGGCTACGACAAACAGTAGTCGAGTAATTAAGCTAATCGTAAACAAACAAACCCCTCCATAGGAAATACATTAGACTAAATTCTGGAGGCTCGTAACTCTGGTTCTACCAGAGATACGGGGATGTAAATAATGTGACCTTGACACAAATGTTCGGATAATTATAAAGGTCTTTGCATGTTCCAAGCAAAAAAAAGCTTCGCGGTTTCGATCCTGTGGCCTTCCGGGAGTGAGGCGGATGCGATAACCGTTACACTAAAGATATGTTATTATTTTTAATCGAAAGAACAGGTTCAAGTAATTAAGCAATACATGAACAAACAAACCCCTCCATAGAAAATGCATTAGACTATACTTTGCAGGCTCGTAACTCTGTTTCTACTGTAGATACGGCGAGGTCCTTTGAGTATGTTATATTCCAATTTGTCCCCCATCTAACCATACTAAAAACATTGAGCTACGACAAACAGGGGCCGAGTAATTAAGCTAAACGTAAACAAACAACCCGTCCATAGGAAATGCATTAGACTATACTTTGCAGGCCCATAACTCTGTGTCTATTAGAGATACGGGGATGTCCTTAGGATATGATATAGTCCAAATTGTCCCCCATCTAACCATACTAAAAACTTTGGGCTACGACAAACAGGGGCCGAGTAATTAAGCTAAACGTAAACAAACAACCCCTCCATAGGAAATGCATTAGACTATACTTTGCAGGCTCGTAACTCTGTCTCTACTGGAGATACGGGGATGTCCTTTGAGTATGTTATAGTCCAATTTGTCCCCCATCTAACCATACTAAAAACATTGAGCTACGACAAACAGTAGTCGAGTAATTAAGCTAATCGTAAACAAACAAACCCCTCCATAGGAAATGCATTAGACTATACTTTGCTGGCCCATAACTCTGTGTCTACTAGAGATACGGGGATGTCCTTAGGATATGTTATAGTCCAAATTGTCCCCCATCTAACCATACTAAAAACTTTGGGCTACGACAAACAGGGGCCGAGTACTTAAGCAAAACGTAACGAAACAAACCCCCTCCATAGGAAATGCATTAGACTATACTTTGCAGGCTCGTAACTCTGTTTCTACTGGAGATACGGGGATGTCCTTTGAGTATGTTATAGTCCAATTTGTCCCCCATCTAACCATACTAAAAATATTGAGCTACGACAAACAGGGGCCGAGTAATTAAGCTAAACGTAAACACACAACCCGTCCATAGGAAATGCATTAGACTATATTTTGCAGGCCCATAACTCTGTGTCTACTAGAGATACGGGGATGTCCTTAGGATATGATATAGTCCAAATTGTCCCCCATCTAACCATTTTAAAAACATTGAGCTACGACAAACAGGGGCCGAGATATTAAGCAAAATGTTCGTCAACTTTGGTATCGTCTCACTTATTTTTATTATGTTACTTATGATTTTTGCACTAAACTTTGGAGGCTCATAACTCTTGTTCTACAAGAGGTACTGGGATCTCCTTTGGATATGTTATAGTACTCTTTGCTCCCCATACAAGGATACTTTAAACTTGAGGCTACCTCAATATCGTCGTCAACTTACTTTTTGTCTCACTTATTGTTAGAAGGTTACTTTTGACTTTTGAAAATATACTTTGCAGGCTCGTAACTCTGTTTCTACTGGAGATACGGGGATGTCCTTAGAGTATTTTATAGACCAATTTGTCCCCCATCTAGCCACACTAAGAATTAGGGCTACGACAAACAGTAGTCGAGTAATTAAGCTAATCGTAAACAAACAAACCCCTCCATAGGAAATACATTAGACTAAATTCTGGAGGCTCGTAACTCTGGTTCTACCAGAGATACGGGGATGTAAATAATGTGACCTTGACACAAATGTTCGGATAATTATAAAGGTCTTTGCATGTTCCAAGCAAAAAAAAAAGCTTCGCGGTTTCAAACCTGTGGCTCTCCGGGAGTGAGGCGGATGCGATAACCGCTACACTAAAGATATGTTATTATTTTTAATCGAAAGAACAGGGTCAAGTAATTAAGCAATACGTGAACAAACAAACCCCTCCATAGAAAATGCATTAGACTATACTTTGCAAGGCCCATAACTCTGTGTCTACTAGAGATACCGGGATGTCCTTGGGATATGTTATAGTCCAATTTGTCCCCCATCTAACCATACTAAAAACATTGAGCTACGACAAACAGGGGCCGAGTAATTAAGCTAAACGTAAACAAACAACCCGTCCATAGGAAATGCATTAGACTATACTTTGCAGGCCCATAACTCTGTGTCTATTAGAGATACGGGGATGTCCTTAGGATATGATATAGTCCAATTTGTCCCCCATCTAACCATACTAAAAACATTGAGCTACGACAAACAGTAGTCGAGTAATTAAGCTAATCGTAAACAAACAAACCCCTCCATAGGAAATGCATTAGACTATACTTTGCAGGCCCATAACTCTGTGTCTACTAGAGATACGGGGATGTCCTTAGGATATGTTATAGTCCAAATTGTCCCCCATCTAACCATACTAAAAACTTTGGGCTACGACAAACAGGGGCCGAGTACTTAAGCAAAACGTAACGAAACAAACCCCCTCCATAGGAAATGCATTAGACTATACTTTGCAGGCTCGTAACTCTGTTTCTACTGGAGATACGGGGATGTCCTTTGAGTATGTTATAGTCCAATTTGTCCCCCATCTAACCATACTAAAAATATTGAGCTACGACAAACAGGGGCCGAGTAATTAAGCTAAACGTAAACACACAACCCGTCCATAGGAAATGCATTAGACTATATTTTGCAGGCCCATAACTCTGTGTCTACTAGAGATACGGGGATGTCCTTAGGATATGATATAGTCCAAATTGTCCCCCATCTAACCATTTTAAAAACATTGAGCTACGACAAACAGGGGCCGAGATATTAAGCAAAATGTTCGTCAACTTTGGTATCGTCTCACTTATTTTTATTATGTTACTTATGATTTTTGCACTAAACTTTGGAGGCTCATAACTCTTGTTCTACAAGAGGTACTGGGATCTCCTTTGGATATGTTATAGTACTCTTTGCTCCCCATACAAGGATACTTTAAACTTGAGGCTACCTCAATATCGTCGTCAACTTACTTTTTGTCTCACTTATTGTTAGAAGGTTACTTTTGACTTTTGAAAATATACTTTGCAGGCTCGTAACTCTGTTTCTACTGGAGATACGGGGATGTCCTTAGAGTATGTTATAGACCAATTTGTCCCCCATCTAGCCACACTAAGAATTAGGGCTACGACAAACAGTAGTCGAGTAATTAAGCTAATCGTAAACAAACAAACCCCTCCATAGGAAATACATTAGACTAAATTCTGGAGGCTCGTAACTCTGGTTCTACCAGAGATACGGGGATGTAAATAATGTGACCTTGACACAAATGTTCGGATAATTATAAAGGTCTTTGCATGTTCCAAGCAAAAAAAAGCTTCGCGGTTTCGATCCTGTGGCCTTCCGGGAGTGAGGCGGATGCGATAACCGTTACACTAAAGATATGTTATTATTTTTAATCGAAAGAACAGGTTCAAGTAATTAAGCAATACATGAACAAACAAACCCCTCCATAGAAAATGCATTAGACTATACTTTGCAGGCTCGTAACTCTGTTTCTACTGTAGATACGGCGAGGTCCTTTGAGTATGTTATATTCCAATTTGTCCCCCATCTAACCATACTAAAAACATTGAGCTACGACAAACAGGGGCCGAGTAATTAAGCTAAACGTAAACAAACAACCCGTCCATAGGAAATGCATTAGACTATACTTTGCAGGCCCATAACTCTGTGTCTATTAGAGATACGGGGATGTCCTTAGGATATGATATAGTCCAAATTGTCCCCCATCTAACCATACTAAAAACTTTGGGCTACGACAAACAGGGGCCGAGTAATTAAGCTAAACGTAAACAAACAACCCCTCCATAGGAAATGCATTAGACTATACTTTGCAGGCTCGTAACTCTGTCTCTACTGGAGATACGGGGATGTCCTTTGAGTATGTTATAGTCCAATTTGTCCCCCATCTAACCATACTAAAAACATTGAGCTACGACAAACAGTAGTCGAGTAATTAAGCTAATCGTAAACAAACAAACCCCTCCATAGGAAATGCATTAGACTATACTTTGCAGGCCCATAACTCTGTGTCTACTAGAGATACGGGGATGTCCTTAGGATATGTTATAGTCCAAATTGTCCCCCATCTAACCATACTAAAAACTTTGGGCTACGACAAACAGGGGCCGAGTACTTAAGCAAAACGTAACGAAACAAACCCCCTCCATAGGAAATGCATTAGACTATACTTTGCAGGCTCGTAACTCTGTTTCTACTGGAGATACGGGGATGTCCTTTGAGTATGTTATAGTCCAATTTGTCCCCCATCTAACCATACTAAAAATATTGAGCTACGACAAACAGGGGCCGAGTAATTAAGCTAAACGTAAACACACAACCCGTCCATAGGAAATGCATTAGACTATATTTTGCAGGCCCATAACTCTGTGTCTACTAGAGATACGGGGATGTCCTTAGGATATGATATAGTCCAAATTGTCCCCCATCTAACCATTTTAAAAACATTGAGCTACGACAAACAGGGGCCGAGATATTAAGCAAAATGTTCGTCAACTTTGGTATCGTCTCACTTATTTTTATTATGTTACTTATGATTTTTGCACTAAACTTTGGAGGCTCATAACTCTTGTTCTACAAGAGGTACTGGGATCTCCTTTGGATATGTTATAGTACTCTTTGCTCCCCATACAAGGATACTTTAAACTTGAGGCTACCTCAATATCGTCGTCAACTTACTTTTTGTCTCACTTATTGTTAGAAGGTTACTTTTGACTTTTGAAAATATACTTTGCAGGCTCGTAACTCTGGTTCTACCAGAGATACGGGGATGTAAATAATGTGACCTTGACACAAATGTTCGGATAATTATAAAGGTCTTTGCATGTTCCAAGCAAAAAAAAAAGCTTCGCGGTTTCAAACCTGTGGCCCTCCGGGAGTGAGGCGGATGCGATAACCGCTACACTAAAGATATGTTATTATTTTTAATCGAAAGAACAGGGTCAAGTAATTAAGCAATACGTGAACAAACAAACCCCTCCATAGAAAATGCATTAGACTATACTTTGCAAGGCCCATAACTCTGTGTCTACTAGAGATACCGGGATGTCCTTGGGATATGTTATAGTCCAATTTGTCCCCCATCTAACCATACTAAAAACTTTGGGCTACGACAAACAGGGGCCGAGTACTTAAGCGAAACGTAAAGAAACAAACCCCCTCCATAGGAAATGAGTTAGACTATACTTTGCAGGCTCGTAACTCTGTTTCCACTGGAGATACGGGGATGTCCTTTGAGTATGTTATAGTCCAATTTGTCCCCATCTAACCATACTAAAAACATTGAGCTACGACAAACAGGGGCCGAGTAATTAAGCTAAGCGTAAACAAACAACCCGTCCAAAGGAAATGTATTAGACTATGCTTTGCAGGTCCATAACTCTGTGCTTACTAGAGATACGGGGATGTCCTTAGGATATGTTATAGTCCAAATTGTCCCCCATCTAACCATACTAAAAACATTGAGCTACGACAAACAGGGGCCGAGATATTAAGCAAAATGTTCGTCAACTTTGGTATCGTCTCACTTATTTTTATTATGTTACTTATGATTTTTGCACTAAACTTTGGAGGCTCATAACTCTTGTTCTACAAGAGATACTGGGATCTCCTTTGGAAATGTTACAGTACTCTTTGCTCCCCATACAAGGATACTTTAAACTTGAGGCTACCTCAATATCGTCGTCAACTTATTTTTTGTCTCACTTATTGTTAGAAGGTTACTTTTGATTTTTGAAAATAAAGTTTGCAGGCTCGTAACTCTGGTTCTACCAGAGATACGGGGATGTAAGTAATGTGACCTTGACACAAATGTTCGGATAATTATAAAGGTCTTTGCATGTTCCAAGCAAAAAAAAAACTTCGCGGTTTCGAACCTGTGGCCTTCCGGGAGTGAGGCGGATGCGATAACCGTTACACTAAAGATATGTTATTATTTTTAATCGAAAGAACAGGGTCAAGTAATTAAGCAATACGTGAACAAACAAACCCCTCCATAGAAAATGCATTAGACTATACTTTGCAGGCCCATAACTCTGTGTCTACTAGAGATACCGGGATGTCCTTAGGATATGTTATAGTCCAATTTGTCCTTCATCTAAATATACTAAAAACTTTGGGCTACGACAAACAGGGGCCGAGTACTTAAGCAAAACGTAAAGAAACAAACCCCCTCCATAGGAAATGAGTTAGACTATACTTTGCAGGCTCGTAACTCTGTTTCTACTGGAGATACAGGAATGTCCTTTGAGTATTTTATAGTCCAATTTGTCCCCCATCTAACCATACTAAAAACATTGAGCTACGACAAACAGGGGCCGAGTAATTAAGCTAAACGTAAACAAACAACCCGTCCAAAGGAAATGCATTAGACTATGCTTTGCAGGCCCATAACTCTGTGTTTACTAGAGATACGGAGATGTCCTTAAGATATGTTATAGTCCAAATTGTCGTCCATCTAACCATACTAAAAACATTGAGCTACGACAAACAGGGGCCGAGATATTAAGCAAAATGTTCGTCAACTTTGGTATCGTCTCACTTATTTTTATTATGTTACTTATGATTTTTGCACTAAACTTTGGAGGCTCATAACTCTTGTTCTACAAGAGATACTGGGATCTCCTTTGGATATGTTATAGTACTCTTTGCTCCCCATACAAGGATACTTTAAACTTGAGGCTACCTCAATATCGTCGTCAACTTATTTTTTGTCTCACTTATTGTTAGAAGGTTACTTTTGATTTTTGAAAATAAAGTTTGCAGGCTCGTAACTCTGTTTCTACTGGAGATACCGGGATGTCCTTAGGATATGTTATAGTCCAATTTGTCCTTCATCTAACCATACTAAAAACATTGAGCTACGACAAACAGTAGTCGAGTAATTAAGCTAATCGTAAACAAACAAACCCCTCCATAGGAAATGCATTAGACTATACTTTGCAGGCCCATAATTCTGTGTCTACAAGAGATACGGGGATGTCCTTAGGATATGATATAGTCCAAATTGTCCTTCATCTAACCATACTAAAAACATTGAGCTACGACAAACAGGGGCCGAGATATTAAGCAAAATGTTCGTCAACTTTGGTATCGTCTCACTTATTTTAGTTATGTTACTTATGATTTTTGCACTAAACTTTGGAGGCTCATAACTCTTGTTCTACAAGAGATACTGGGATCTCCTTTGGAAATGTTATAGTACTCTTTGCTCCCCATACAAGGATACTTTAAACTTGAGGCTACCTCAATATCGTCGTCAACTTATTTTTTGTCTCACTTATTGTTAGAAGGTTACTTTTGATTTTTGAAAATAAACTTTGCAGGTTCGTAACTCTGGTTCTACCAGAGATACGGGGATGTAAATAATGTGACCTTGACACAAATGTTCGGATAATTATAAAGGTCTTTGCATGTTCCAAGCAAAAAAAAAAACCTCGCGGTTTCGAACGTGTGGCCTTCCGGGAGTGAGGCGGATGCGATAACCGCTACACTAAAGATATGTTATTATTTTTAATCGAAAGAACAGGGTCAAGTAATTAAGCAATACGTGAACAAACAAATCCCTCCATAGAAAATGCATAAGACTATAGTTTGCAGGCTCGTAACTCTGTTTCTACTGGAGATACGGGGATGTCCTTTGAGTATTTTATAGTCCAATTTGTCCCCCATCTAACCATACTAAAAACATTGAGCTACGACAAACAGGGGCCGAGTAATTAAGCTAAACGTAAACAAACAACCCGTCCATAGGAAATGCATTAGACTATACTTTGCAGGCCCATAACTCTGTGTCTACAAGAGATACGGGGATGTCCTTAGGATATGATATAGTCCAAATTGTCCCCCATCTAACCATACTAAAAACATTGAGCTACGACAAACAGGGGCCGAGTAATTAAGCTAAACGTAAACAAACAACCCCTCCATAGGAAATGCATTAGACTATACTTTGCAGGCTCGTAACTCTGTCTCTACTGGAGATACGGGGATGTCCTTTGAGTATGTTATAGTCCAATTTGTCCCCCATCTAACCATACTAAAAACATTGAGCTACGACAAACAGTAGTCGAGTAATTAAGCTAATCGTAAACAAACAAACCCCTCCATAGGAAATGCATTAGACTATACTTTGCAGGCCCATAACTCTGTGTCTACTAGAGATACGGGGATGTCCTTAGGATATGTTATAGTCCAAATTGTCCCCCATCTAACCATACTAAAAACATTGAGCTACGACAAACAGGGGCCGAGTAATTAAGCTAAACGTAAACAAACAACCCCTCCATAGGAAATGCATTAGACTATACTTTGCAGGCTCGTAACTCTGTCTCTACTGGAGATACGGGGATGTCCTTTGAGTATGTTATAGTCCAATTTGTCCCCCATCTAACCATACTAAAAATATTGAGCTACGACAAACAGGGGCCGAGTAATTAAGCTAAACGTAAACAAACAACCCGTCCATAGGAAATGCATTAGACTATATTTTGCAGGCCCATAACTCTGTGTCTACTAGAGATACGGGGATGTCCTTAGGATATGATATAGATATGATATAGTCCAAATTGTCCCCCATCTAACCATTTTAAAAACATTGAGCTACGACAAACAGGGGCCGAGATATTAAGCAAAATGTTCGTCAACTTTGGTATCGTCTCACATATTTTTATTATGTTACTTATGATTTTTGCACTAAACTTTGGAGGCTCATAACTCTTGTTCTACAAGAGGTACTGGGATCTCCTTTGGATATGTTATAGTACTCTTTGCTCCCCATACAAGGATACTTTAAACTTGAGGCTACCTCAATATCGTCGTCAACTTACTTTTTGTCTCACTTATTGTTAGAAGGTTACTTTTGACTTTTGAAAATATACTTTGCAGGCTCGTAACTCTGTTTCTACTGGAGATACGGGGATGTCCTTAGAGTATATTATAGACCAATTTGTCCCCCATCTAGCCACACTAAGAATTAGGGCTACGACAAACAGTAGTCGAGTAATTAAGCTAATCGTAAACAAACAAACCCCTCCATAGGAAATACATTAGACTAAATTCTGGAGGCTCGTAACTCTGGTTCTACCAGAGATACGGGGATGTAAATAATGTGACCTTGACACAAATGTTCGGATAATTATAAAGGTCTTTGCATGTTCCAAGCAAAAAAAAAAAGCTTCGCGGTTTCGAACCTGTGGCCTTCCGGGAGTGAGGCGGATGCGATAACCGCTACACTAAAGATATGTTATTATTTTTAATCGAAAGAACAGGGTCAAGTAATTAAGCAATACGTGAACAAACAAACCCCTCCATAGAAAATGCATTAGACTATACTTTGCAAGGCCCATAACTCTGTGTCTACTAGAGATACCGGGATGTCCTTGGGATATGTTATAGTCCAATTTGTCATTCATCTAACCATACTAAAAACTTTGGGCTACGACAAACAGGGGCCGAGTACTTAAGCGAAACGTAAAGAAACAAACCCCCTCCATAGGAAATGAGTTAGACTATACTTTGCAGGCTCGTAACTCTGTTTCTACTGGAGATACAGGAATGTCCTTTGAGTATTTTATAGTCCAATTTGTCCCCCATCTAACCATATTAAAAACATTTAGCTACGACAAACAGGGGCCGAGTAATTAAGCTAAACGTAAACAAACAACCCGTCCAAAGGAAATGCATTAGACTATGCTTTGCAGGCCCATAACTCTGTGTTTACTAGAGATACGGGGATGTCCTTAAGATATGTTATAGTCCAAATTGTCGTCCATCTAACCATACTAAAAACATTGAGCTACGACAAACAGGGGCCGAGATATTAAGCAAAATGTTCGTCAACTTTGGTATCGTCTCACTTATTTTTATTATGTTACTTATGATTTTTGCACTAAACTTTGGAGGCTCATAACTCTTGTTCTACAAGAGATACTGGGATCTCCTTTGGATATGTTATAGTACTCTTTGCTCCCCATACAAGGATACTTTAAACTTGAGGCTACCTCAATATCGTCGTCAACTTACTTTTTGTCTCACTTATTGTTAGAAGGTTACTTTTGACTTTTGAAAATATACTTTGCAGGCTCGTAACTCTGTTTCTACTGGAGATACGGGGATGTCCTTAGAGTATATTATAGACCAATTTGTCCCCCATCTAGCCACACTAAGAATTAGGGCTACGACAAACAGTAGTCGAGTAATTAAGCTAATCGTAAACAAACAAACCCCTCCATAGGAAATACATTAGACTAAATTCTGGAGGCTCGTAACTCTGGTTCTACCAGAGATACGGGGATGTAAATAATGTGACCTTGACACAAATGTTCGGATAATTATAAAGGTCTTTGCATGTTCCAAGCAAAAAAAAAAAGCTTCGCGGTTTCGAACCTGTGGCCTTCCGGGAGTGAGGCGGATGCGATAACCGCTACACTAAAGATATGTTATTATTTTTAATCGAAAGAACAGGGTCAAGTAATTAAGCAATACGTGAACAAACAAACCCCTCCATAGAAAATGCATTAGACTATACTTTGCAAGGCCCATAACTCTGTGTCTACTAGAGATACCGGGATGTCCTTGGGATATGTTATAGTCCAATTTGTCATTCATCTAACCATACTAAAAACTTTGGGCTACGACAAACAGGGGCCGAGTACTTAAGCGAAACGTAAAGAAACAAACCCCCTCCATAGGAAATGAGTTAGACTATACTTTGCAGGCTCGTAACTCTGTTTCTACTGGAGATACAGGAATGTCCTTTGAGTATTTTATAGTCCAATTTGTCCCCCATCTAACCATATTAAAAACATTTAGCTACGACAAACAGGGGCCGAGTAATTAAGCTAAACGTAAACAAACAACCCGTCCAAAGGAAATGCATTAGACTATGCTTTGCAGGCCCATAACTCTGTGTTTACTAGAGATACGGGGATGTCCTTAAGATATGTTATAGTCCAAATTGTCGTCCATCTAACCATACTAAAAACATTGAGCTACGACAAACAGGGGCCGAGATATTAAGCAAAATGTTCGTCAACTTTGGTATCGTCTCACTTATTTTTATTATGTTACTTATGATTTTTGCACTAAACTTTGGAGGCTCATAACTCTTGTTCTACAAGAGATACTGGGATCTCCTTTGGATATGTTATAGTACTCTTTGCTCCCCATACAAGGATACTTTAAACTTGAGGCTACCTCAATATCGTCGTCAACTTACTTTTTGTCTCACTTATTGTTAGAAGGTTACTTTTGACTTTTGAAAATATACTTTGCAGGCTCGTAACTCTGTTTCTACTGGAGATACGGGGATGTCCTTAGAGTATATTATAGACCAATTTGTCCCCCATCTAGCCACACTAAGAATTAGGGCTACGACAAACAGTAGTCGAGTAATTAAGCTAATCGTAAACAAACAAACCCCTCCATAGGAAATACATTAGACTAAATTCTGGAGGCTCGTAACTCTGGTTCTACCAGAGATACGGGGATGTAAATAATGTGACCTTGACACAAATGTTCGGATAATTATAAAGGTCTTTGCATGTTCCAAGCAAAAAAAAAAAGCTTCGCGGTTTCGAACCTGTGGCCTTCCGGGAGTGAGGCGGATGCGATAACCGCTACACTAAAGATATGTTATTATTTTTAATCGAAAGAACAGGGTCAAGTAATTAAGCAATACGTGAACAAACAAACCCCTCCATAGAAAATGCATTAGACTATACTTTGCAAGGCCCATAACTCTGTGTCTACTAGAGATACCGGGATGTCCTTGGGATATGTTATAGTCCAATTTGTCATTCATCTAACCATACTAAAAACTTTGGGCTACGACAAACAGGGGCCGAGTACTTAAGCGAAACGTAAAGAAACAAACCCCCTCCATAGGAAATGAGTTAGACTATACTTTGCAGGCTCGTAACTCTGTTTCTACTGGAGATACAGGAATGTCCTTTGAGTATTTTATAGTCCAATTTGTCCCCCATCTAACCATATTAAAAACATTTAGCTACGACAAACAGGGGCCGAGTAATTAAGCTAAACGTAAACAAACAACCCGTCCAAAGGAAATGCATTAGACTATGCTTTGCAGGCCCATAACTCTGTGTTTACTAGAGATACGGGGATGTCCTTAAGATATGTTATAGTCCAAATTGTCGTCCATCTAACCATACTAAAAACATTGAGCTACGACAAACAGGGGCCGAGATATTAAGCAAAATGTTCGTCAACTTTGGTATCGTCTCACTTATTTTTATTATGTTACTTATGATTTTTGCACTAAACTTTGGAGGCTCATAACTCTTGTTCTACAAGAGATACTGGGATCTCCTTTGGATATGTTATAGTACTCTTTGCTCCCCATACAAGGATACTTTAAACTTGAGGCTACCTCAATATCGTCGTCAACTTATTTTTTGTCTCACTTATTGTTAGAAGGTTACTTTTGATTTTTGAAAATAAAGTTTGCAGGCTCGTAACTCTGGTTCTACCAGAGATACGGGGATGTAAATAATGTGACCTTGACACAAATGTTCGGATAATTATAAAGGTCTTTGCATGTTCCAAGCAAAAAAGAAAACTTCGCGGTTTCGAACCTGTGGCCTTCCGGGAGTGAGGCGGATGCGATAACCGCTACACTAAAGATATGTTATTATCTTTAATCGAAAGAACAGGTTCAAGTAATTAAGCAATACATGAACAAACAAACCCCTCCATATAAAATGCATTAGACTATACTTTGCAGGCTCGTAACTCTGTTTCTACTGTAGATACGGCGAGGTCCTTTGAGTATGTTATATTCCAATTTGTCCCCCATCTAACCATACTAAAAACATTGAGCTACGACAAACAGGGGCCGAGTAATTAAGCTAAACGTAAACAAACAACCCGTTCATAGGAAATGCATTAGACTATACTTTGCAGGCCCATAACTCTGTGTCTATTAGAGATACGGGGATGTCCTTAGGATATGATATAGTCCAAATTGTCCCCCATCTAACCATACTAAAAACTTTGGGCTACGACAAACACGGGCCGAGTAATTAAGCTAAACGTAAACAAACAACCCCTCCATAGGAAATGCATTAGACTATACTTTGCAGGCTCGTAACTCTGTTTCTACTGGAGATACGGGGATGTCCTTTGAGTATGTTATAGTCCAATTTGTCCCCCATCTAACCATACTAAAAACATTGAGCTACGACAAACAGTAGTCGAGTAATTAAGCTAATCGTAAACAAACAAACCCCTCCATAGGAAATGCATTAGACTATACTTTGCAGGCCCATAACTCTGTGTCTACTAGAGATACGGGGATGTCCTTAGGATATGTTATAGTCCAAATTGTCCCCCATCTAACCATACTAAAAACTTTGGGCTACGACAAACAGGGGCCGAGTACTTAAGCAAAACGTAACGAAACAAACCCCCTCCATAGGAAATGCATTAGACTATACTTTGCAGGCTCGTAACTCTGTTTCTACTGGAGATACGGGGAAGTCCTTTGAGTATGTTATAGTCCAATTTGTCCCCCATCTAACCATACTAAAAATATTGAGCTACGACAAACAGGGGCCGAGTAATTAAGCTAAACGTAAACAAACAACCCGTCCATAGGAAATGCATTAGACTATATTTTGCAGGCCCATAACTCTGTGTCTACTAGAGATACGGGGATGTCCTTAGGATATGTTATAGTCCAAATTGTCCCCCATCTAACCATACTAAAAACATTGAGCTACGACAAACAAGGGCCGAGATATTAAGCAAAATGTTCGTCAACTTTGGTATCGTCTCACTTATTTTAGTTATGTTACTTATGATTTTTGCACTAAACTTTGGAGGCTCATAACTCTTGTTCTACAAGAGATACTGGGATCTCCTTTGGAAATGTTATAGTACTCTTTGCTCCCCATACAAGGATACTTTAAACTTGAGGCTACCTCAATATCGTCGTCAACTTATTTTTTGTCTCACTTATTGTTAGAAGGTTACTTTTGATTTTTGAAAATAAACTTTGCAGGCTCGTAACTCTGGTTCTACCAGAGATACGGGGATGTAAATAATGTGACCTTGACACAAATGTTCGGATAATTATAAAGGTCTTTGCATGTTCCAAGCAAAAAAAAAGCTTCGCGGTTTCGAACCTGTGGCCTTCCGGGAGTGAGGCGGATGCGATAACCGCTACACTAAAGATATGTTATTATTTTTAATCGAAAGAACAGGGTCAAGTAATTAAGCAATACGTGAACAAACAAACCCCTCCATAGAAAATGCATTAGACTATACTTTGCAAGGCCCATAACTCTGTGTCTACTAGAGATACCGGGATGTCCTTAGGATATGTTATAGTCCAATTTGTCATTCATCTAACCATACTAAAAACTTTGGGCTACGACAAACAGGGGCCGAGTACTTAAGCGAAACGTAAAGAAACAAACCCCCTCCATAGGAAATGAGTTAGACTATACTTTGCAGGCTCGTAACTCTGTTTCCACTGGAGATACGGGGATGTCCTTTGAGTATGTTATAGTCCAATTTGTCCCCATCTAACCATACTAAAAACATTGAGCTACGACAAACAGGGGCCGAGTAATTAAGCTAAACGTAAACAAACAACCCGTCCAAAGGAAATGCATTAGACTATGCTTTGCAGGCCCATAACTCTGTGTTTACTAGAGATACGGGGATGTCCTTAAGATATGTTATAGTCCAAATTGTCGTCCATCTAACCATACTAAAACATTGAGCTACGACAAACAGGGGCCGAGATATTAAGCAAAATGTTCGTCAACTTTGGTATCGTCTCACTTATTTTTATTATGTTACTTATGATTTTTGCACTAAACTTTGGAGGCTCATAACTCTTGTTCTACAAGAGATACTGGGATCTCCTTTGGATATGTTATAGTACTCTTTGCTCCCCATACAAGGATACTTTAAACTTGAGGCTACCTCAATATCGTCGTCAACTTATATTTTGTCTCACTTATTGTTAGAAGGTTACTTTTGATTTTTGAAAATAAAGTTTGCAGGCTCGTAACTCTGGTTCTACCAGAGATACGGGGATGTAAATAATGTGACCTTGACACAAATGTTCGGATAATTATAAAGGTCTTTGCATGTTCCAAGCAAAAAAAAACTTCGCGGTTTCGAACCTGTGGCCTTCCGGGAGTGAGGCGGATGCGATAACCGCTACACTAAAGATATGTTATTATTTTTAATCGAAAGAACAGGGTCAAGTAATTAAGCAATACGTGAACAAACAAACCCCTCCATAGAAAATGCATTAGACTAGTCTTTGCAAGGCCCATAACTCTGTGTCTACTAGAGATACCGGGATGTCCTTAGGATATGTTATAGTCCAATTTGTCATTCATCTAACCATACTAAAAACTTTGGGCTACGACAAACAGGGGCCGAGTACTTAAGCGAAACGTAAAGAAACAAACCCCCTCCATAGGAAATGAGTTAGACTATACTTTGCAGGCTCGTAACTCTGTTTCCACTGGAGATACGGGGATGTCCTTTGAGTATGTTATAGTCCAATTTGTCCCCATCTAACCATACTAAAAACATTGAGCTACGACAAACAGGGGCCGAGTAATTAAGCTAAACGTAAACAAACAACCCGTCCAAAGGAAATGCATTAGACTATGCTTTGCAGGCCCATAACTCTGTGTTTACTAGAGATACGGGGATGTCCTTAAGATATGTTATAGTCCAAATTGTCGTCCATCTAACCATACTAAAACATTGAGCTACGACAAACAGGGGCCGAGATATTAAGCAAAATGTTCGTCAACTTTGGTATCGTCTCACTTATTTTTATTAATCAAAAATGTCTTGATTAGAATCAAGTCCTAAAAAGTATCGATAAGACTGAGGTTATCACTTGTCTGAAGGATCAGATATTAATTTTTCTTTTTAATTGAAACTTAAAGGCATGCTTAAGAAAAAAACAACGTTCCATTACCGTTTTCCGTTGAAATAACTTATTTTACAGGTAATAAATTTCAAAAATTTACTTATCTCGGGTTTTCGGGCACAATTCCATTCCCCCAAAACATTGTATCATTACATTAATTACTTTTGAGAGAGTACGTGTATGACATTGAGTTTTAAAAGGTTCCCTCATTTGTGCCCGGTATGCTTCGCAGTGGATACGTTTTAAAACAATGGCGGAAAATTAAGTAGGGACAGTTAGATTTTTACTCGTGGTTATGCAAAATGATGTAATGTCTAGTGTACTTCAGTCAACAGTCATACTGTTCATTCTCATAGCTCAGGACATGATTAATGCTGCTCACTATTTCTCTCTCTAGTTTCAAACAATGGTTAGAGACCATTCAGTGCCGCAGGTCGCACATGAATATATTTCAACTACAGTTTACATCAATTCTCCGTGGTCGTACTATTAGACCACTAATTTGTTCAGAACATGTCTCGAAAGTGTGCTTGTTGTAAGTTTTTAAAGCAATGTTGCCAATGTGTGGGTAATTTCCCACATCGTGGGAGATTTAGGTTTGGTTTTAGGCTCTGTGGGGAAAAAGTAATATTTTTCCGAAATCAATCAAATGTCGGAATTTTCCTGTTCAAGGGTTAATAGTGCAAAATTTTCAAAAATGCACTAATTTTAACTGCACAGTTAAAATTAGTGCATTTTCGAAAATTTTATCCGGTTTAATAATTTCAAGCGACATTTTGAAATAAATTCGGTGATTTTAAGTTTGGCACTGAAAAAAAAGAAAGCATATTTTGAGAATTTTAAAGCTTTATAGCATTTGTACATATTGTCAAAGCCATGCGGAGTGATATTCCATATTAAACTTAGTATGATAAAATAGTCCAGATAAATATGACTGTAAAAAAGGGGGTGTGGGAAATGCGGCAAATTTTTAAAATGGAAGTGGGAACATCCACTTTCTAACATTAGCAACACTGATTTGAAGGTTTTGGTCATGGCTAAACAGACCGCTCATTCAGTTTTTTATTGTTTTAAAGCTTATTTTGACACGTTATCTCTCAAAAGTAATTAATGTAATGATAAAATGTTTTGGGGGAATGGAATTGTGCCCGAAAACCCGAGATAAGTAAATTTTTGAAATTGATTACCTGTAAAATAAGTTATTTCAACGGAAAACGGTAATGGAACGTTGTTTTTTTCTTAAGCATGCCTTTAAGTTTCAATTAAAAAGAAAAATTAATATCTGATCCTTCAGACAAGTGATAACCTCAGTCTTATCGATACTTTTTAGGACTTGATTCTAATCAAGACATTTTTGATTAATATCTGCTCCTTCAGTCTTCATTTTAATTAAGATTGTTAAGAAACTGTTTTACATTTTCAAAATCTACACTAAGCAGAAACATATAAAAAGGGGACCGTAACTTTAGCTCAATCAGTCATTTATTTATAATGATACTCCAAAAAATAAAAACGTAACTCATTGAAAGTTTGTATTCTTATTGTAATTAACATAATACAATTTTTTACAACCCTTTATTGAAACGCGAGGCGCTCCCCTAAAAATTCCACAAATAGGACCAAATTGACAGTTTTACACAATTTTTTAAAACGCTGATTTATGTCTGTTTAAAGGGGCTGACCGACCCCCTCTCCTTTTTTACCCACCCGCTATGCTAAGATCTATGAGGAAGATCGTCGTTTGTCCCACGGTCCGGACAGCCCCTTTAACCTTTAGCTCAAACTTTTCATAAGCCCAATATGAAATTCGGATATCCTTAAAACTTCTCAAAGACGATCCGAGATTATCAATTTCGAACTTTTTTTGTAGCATTAACTAACGTCTGTTTGATATTAAGCTTATAAACCTTAAACACAAAATAGTCAGGGCAATGCCGGCTCAGTTTATAAGGGCTACCCTAAAAGTCCACAAAGGTGATCCAAGATTGTTAATAAATACGCCTAAAAAGTGCCCTCTTCAAAATATGTAGCCGGGGAAAAGAGAGCGTGATCGAGTGGGCTATGCTAGTGGGTATTTTGGTAGTAAGTAACGGGGGTTGGGACTCCAGGCATAGCCCGCTCCATCACGCACTCGACAACGCAAAGCAACTCGCGCCAGCGTGGGAAATAAGGCGGTAACAAAGGGCAAATGACGAGTTTAAAAATTGCCTGGTACAGTTCAAAAATTAAATCGGAGGGGGGTCAGTGGTCCACGAGACTACTAAAAAATTCAAGGGTAACCAGAGTCCACACATTAAAATTCTAATATTTTAATTATCCCCTTCCTTAGCTTAGCAGACGACGTGCTCTGGCCAATTGTCACGGACCAGTTTATTTATTCCAAGTCAGGAGGGTCTCAGGCCTAATGTCCAGTTTAAAAAAATCCTTATTTCCCACCCTGACTCGCGCTATAGCGCAAGCAGCTTGCGACGTGTTGCGCGTGATCGAGTAGGCTATGGTCCGGTCAAAAGAAATCTTCAGTTCAGCGTTGCAAATAAGGCGGTGGCACAGGGAAAATGACCATAGGCGTAGAGTTTCGTAAATGTTTGGTGGGGCCCAGCTCAACCGGCCTGGACCAATACATAGATAGCATCATGCATGATCCATGCATATGATGTATATAAATTCCCAACGAATATAATTTTAGGCTTTGATATTCTAACTTATATTTTTTAAATTATTATATGTAGAATTACTTACTCATGTTTTACTATTTTTGTTTCCTGTTTATCCTGTAATGTTAATATTGCTGGTTTTCGTTAAATTAAATATAAAATAACTAAATACAAGTACAGCAAGTGTGGGGCTTACAAGTCACGAAGTAACTTAGCCCCACGCCACCCAATGTATAAATGCTATATTAAAATAAATTTGGAATTTGAAATTTATATATACTACATTGTATAGTATATTTATTAAGAATATCCATGTACTATGTTTTCCTCTAAAGATAATCAAGGCCGTTTTAAAACAAATTTATCCGTATTTGTGAATTACAATACGAAAGTAAAAATCCTTACAAAAATTTCGAGACCACTTTCAAAACTCGGGAAAATCACCAACTTAGGAAACCATGAGAGCGACTTAACCCATAAGACTAATTTATACTTGTGCCTCGAAAAACATTATGAAAATTGTTTATCTACTCTATGGAGTTGACCAGCGCCGCGCCTTACCAGGGATACTAGATGTTTAAAGAGGGATGATCAGCTCGAGCCGTTTCACGTACGTTCAGACGAGACTGCGGCAGAGGTGTTTTTAACGGGGATCTATAACGCGCGCCGTCTTGTTTTCCCTATAAAGGACAAATTGAATTCCTATTCCGAGTATTCCCCCATTTTTTTGCGTTCCACCGGACCTAAGCCGTTCCACAGCGCGTCTAATTCTCTCAGATTTCGCATCCTCCTGCCATCATCCTTGATTTGGCTTTGAATTGCTCTAAAATCTAGAAGTCCGGTAGACTGTACTGCATATGACACGCCGATAACTCTGTCGCAATTTCCGTCTCCCTTCGAAAACCTCTTAAAGCATCTAGTATCCCTGGCCTTACATTCGTCGCACTGTTCCAAAAGCGGATTATGCTTCACACATAAAGTACGTAAGTCCCACTTTTCCATAGCTTTAGCCATAGATCATGACATTCCCGAAGTAAAAACTAAACAGACGAACAAAAAAGCTTTTAACCAATCGTAAGTCCCCTAACCGTAGATAGCCTCTTTAATGCCAGACCAATCGGTGACGGCTATTACTATTTTCTTGCCTGGGACCTCGACTCGACCTCGCCGGCGACATAACAAGGAAGCTCGAAAAGCAAATTTGCGGTATCGTTCGTTAGTCGTTATATTATATTAAACGTTTTAAAGCTCAAGTTTCGAAAATTTTCGAGTAATTTAATAAGTCTTCAACTCAATATTATAAGAATTTTTTTCTAGGTATCGGCGGTATCCCGATTCCATAGCCGACAGCGGCTGGGCTCGCCGTAGCCGCGAGAACAGAAAACAATCCTCGTAAAAAAACCGATACACGGCGTCTTAAATAGTCTAAGCAAAAGCTACCCAGATTGATAAGATCTTCGTGCCTTACTCCCAAAAAATCTTTGCTATTGTCAAAAACGGATTTATGGGATAAGAACGTCGGATCGTAGCTTTAGCCTCTAGTACCATCCTCCCATACTTTATTGAGAAACTTCGTCTGCTTATATTTTGACTCCACCCACAAATTCTATCTCTAGAATACAGAATTTGTGGGTGGAGTCAAAATATAAGCAGACGAAGTTTCTCAATAAAGTATGCGAGGATGGGGAGTGAATTCGCTAACTCCGACGTTCTTATCCCATAAATCCGTTTTTGCTATTGTGTATAGTTCTAACTAAAGAATATTCGGTCTTTATAGTAGTTCCCTAATTTATGTATACCTGGTAAATCGGTTCTTGAAGCGAAAGGATCCGAAGGAGCCGCCTTACCGAATTATGTTCCTCCGCATAAGGGGGTTATTTCCCATGAGCTTAGAGAATATCGTGTAGCTCCTCCAGGCACAATGGCACATGTTACGTACTTCATGTGTAGAGCCTAATCGGCTCAGTTGCAATTTTCAATCCCATCCCTCATTCCTTCCATTCTTTGTGTCAACGGTCAACGAAAATTTTGCAGAACCATGAAAACCAGCCAATCTGGTTAGGATAGGCTGTCAGCCGCTGCTGCCTTGACCGGTCAACTCACTTTTTCAACGAAATGGAAAAAAAATCTCTTAGAAACTACACTTTTTAGCCATATCGTATGATTTACATCTACGATGTGGACATTAGTATGACCTGCCCTGTTGGCGGTGGCATTGAAGGAGTATCTCTGTACTGCCTTCTTTGTACTGCCTTTGGCAGTATAAAATTTTTCGTTCCTCAATGAAAGGAGAGTCAATGGGAGCTGATGGGAGAGGATTGTGGTGAGGTGATATTTTTCGTTCGTCATTGAAGTAAGAGTGAATATGAGAGGATTAAGCATTGCATTAAATTGTACTAGTTTCACATTTCCTCTATGTTTCAAGCGAGAGAGAGAGGATTATGATATAGCCTTAAAATGGAAGGTTTTTATACTCCCTTTAAAATTCCTATCACCCGTGGGCAAGTATTTCACGCTTTCAAACCCACTCCCCTATTTCAACATTCAAAGAAATCGTTGGGAATTTTAAAAGCAAAAGCTTCTCGGAAGCGGAATATTACAATTATAACAGAAGTAAATTTCAAGTTCTCTGTTGGCCCAGCCCTTAGGTAGTCTTGTTTACATTTAAAACAAATAAAACTATTCTGTTCGGAAAACACTGCTCTGTAGTGGTTTTAATGGTTTTTTGCAGTCAGTTAAACACAAAAATTATTTTTATGAGGTCACTATCTTCATGACTTCGGTATTATGGATGACAAATTTTTGGAGGGGCCCGTGGCCACTTCTAAAATTTTTGGGGGGGCTCGGGCCCCACGGGCCTATAGAACTCTACGCCTATGAAAATGACCAGTTTAAAAATTAAATCGGAGGGGGAGCAGTGGACCACAGGACCACTAAGGAAATTCTAGGGTAACCAGGGTCCAGACATTCTCTCAACTATTTTAATTACCCACTTCTTTAGTTTAGCAAACGCCGCGCCCTGGTCAATGGTCATGGACCAGTTCATTTATTCCTGGGCAGGGGGGTCGCTGGCCCAATGTCTAGTTTTAAAAAAATCCCTATTTCCCACCCTGCTTCAGTTGGGAGTCTGACTCCTGGAGCTCCTAAAGTACAGAGATGCATATGACAAGGATTCATTTCTCATAAGCGAGAATGGCCAACTCTGTTGTGTTAGAGTCAGCCTGGCAGCCTGGTATTTTTTTGCTTCTAAAGTTCTAAGTCAGCTGGGTTTTCACCTTTAAAAGTTAATACAGCCCTTTAAAAATGTTATTAAATGAATGAATCTATACGGTTGCAGTTATGTCGAAATGAGAGCAATTAAATATGTGTCTTTGATATTTAGCTCTGATAATTTCAGAAAATTAATAAAAAGTAGTGTTATGTATTTAACCAGAATTTATTTTATTGAAATTTATTAATAATTATTTAATTAAAAAAATTGTAATACTATTTTATGTTTTAAATTTTACAAATAAAATTCAAAACAGTAAACATAGGGCAAAGGTTATATTGTAATATAAATAGCCAGTGGGATTGATTTTAGCTATATCGCAATTAGAGCTCGACATTTTCTATCCATTATCCACAAATTAGTAATTAATTTGAATGAAAATAGGTGGATATCTTTTATTAATTGGGAAATAATGCACACATTTTACATTTAAATTTTAGAAGTTAATTTATTATTTACTTTTTGTATGTAATATTCAGCATTAATTTGACTAAGACAATTAACTAATTACCTACGAGGAATTAACTAGTATATATGTTTAAAATTATAATTTAATCGTTTCAAAACTAATATGGTTTTGAACCGGTTTTAATAATTTAGTTATTAAAATTTGTGATTATCGATTGGTCAATATTGAAAATTAACCAATGGTGGAACTAATTTTTTTTAAACTCAATGAAACTGAAATATCAATGAATCATCTACTGAAAGAGGTATCAACCTATTATTTTTTTTTTCAAAAGAAGGTAAATAAGGATTAGATGGCTTGCTGCTTCAAACAAGATTTTTAACCATGAATAGAATATTTTGTTAATTTTAGTCAAATTTAGATATTCGGTAATCGAGTTGATATGAATAAAGCCCTTTTTGCTCATGTCTATTTTAAACTTTAATCACAGATTTCGATTACCATTTCACAAGCATAATAAACACTACTGAAGGGCGCAAATCTATCTGCAATCGGTAATGGTGACCAATATAGCAATTTGCCCAATTAATCAGTTAGAACTTCATTTGCACATTTCTATTCGTTAATTTGAAATGTTGCGAGAAATTTGAATGGAATATAAGTAGATATCTCTATCAGAAGATAATTTTTGATGTTGATATGTAAGATTCATTGAGTTAAAAAAATTGGTATTGGTATTTCAAGTAAGCTTAGATATCAACATCGGTGAATTTACGATATGGGCTTATGATGTTAGTCTGTTTATAAGATTAAGTCGTTACTTTAAGTGTCACTAGACAGTATCTACCTCCAAAATCGAGAGTTAGTAACTTTATAACCATCTCCTAGTCAGAGGATATCCGAGGGTCAATTTCTTATATCATTGACTGACGAAGGCTAAGCTTAGTCAACTTTTGGCAAGGCCTAATACCGTTTTTGCATGACTGTCGCCGTCATATTCCTTTTAAAGCATAGATCATTAGATCATATAGTATCCACCCTTGATTTTCATTACGCAACATACGTTGGATTCGTAAACCTCGACGTGCACCACGATTAGAAGCATTAAAATGCAAAAACAACACACTGACCGCATACATTTTTGGTAAATAACAGACTCAAACAGAGTCACTACAGCTGTTTTCAGGGATGAACGAGCGACCGAGAGGGCTTTAAAGAAAAAGCCTCCGGCGGCCGGTCTCTTAAAGGGGGTAGTTTCGAGGGAACGAAATTCAAATGCAAGGCGCGTCCCTTCAACAAAAAACATTGAATTCGTTAATACGGACGTTTTAGGCAATTATAATATTGAAATTTTATACAATTAAGTAATATTTAAGAAAACTAAGCACTACTTTCAAAGTCTAAACTTTAAAAACACGACGATACGAGAAGGCGAAGTAACAACAAGAGGTAAACATTTTTATAAATGGCAAAAATTAAAGGAAAGCCAAGGCTTAGCGCAATTTCACCGCCTTAAAGAAAGTGCCAAGTTTAGAAATAGATTGTGGGACAATAAAAAGGTGGAAAATTATGAAATTTGGCTTATATTAAAGCTTGAAACCTACTTTATATTATATTTAAAATCCATCCATGAGCAAATCCTCAAAAAATATGAAAATGGCAACGAAAAAGGACCCACTCTCAAATTTTTTTCCCCTTAAAAAAATGGCGGCCACAAACGGGGTAATTTGTCACGGCGGCAATATTAAAGCAGTCTTATCTCACTATCGATAGGCCATTTCAACCAAAAGGCATTAAGAAAAAACAATCGGATTATTATGACGCAACTATACGTAAAAAAAGGCCAATATTGGTCTCGCTGATATTTACCAATAAAACAGCGTATCCATGCTAAAATATCGCAGATTGGGGTAGTTTTTAAAATTTAAAATTAAACATACTTAAAATTAATTTTTCTCAAAAACCTTAAAAATGGTCCTAGAAAAAGGTTTAAATTTTGATATAAAACCGTTCCCAAACGTAACAAACGAATATTTCATTTCAAAAGGGTTGCGACAAAATGGCTAAATTTGAAAAAAACTCCATGTTATTTCTATGGGAAAATTTAACTTTTTCACCAAAAGGGCTGAATCATTTTATGCAAATGAAAACCACCCTTAGCAACTTTATTTTTTATAAAATAAACTAATGAGTGGATCTTTTTGAAATTTTAACCACATATTGAGGGCCCGAATTGTAGTTCTGTGGAATTTTTTCAAAGCAGTTAATACGATACAAAAAAAGTTATAACCAATCAAAAAACCATCCTTATACATTAAAGTCGGTATGAGGTCTTATCTAAGAGAGCTATCGCTCTCCTAGAATTATGTTACTTATGATTTTTGCACTAAACTTTGGAGGCTCATAACTCTTGTTCTACAAGAGATACTGGGATCTCCTTTGGATATGTTATAGTACTCTTTGCTCCCCATACAAGGATACTTTAAACTTGAGGCTACCTCAATATCGTCGTCAACTTATTTTTTGTCTCACTTATTGTTAGAAGGTTACTTTTGATTTTTGAAAATAAAGTTTGCAGGCTCGTAACTCTGGTTCTACCAGAGATACGGGGATGTAAATAATGTGACCTTGACACAAATGTTCGGATAATTATAAAGGTCTTTGCATGTTCCAAGCAAAAAAAAAACTTCGCGGTTTCGAACCTGTGGCCTTCCGGGAGTGAGGCGGATGCGATAACCGCTACACTAAAGATATGTTATTATTTTTAATCGAAAGAACAGGTTCAAGTAATTAAGCAATACATGAACAAACAAACCCCTCCATAGAAAATGCTTTAGACTATACTTTGCAGGCTCGTAACTCTGTTTCTACTGTAGATACGGCGAGGTCCTTTGAGTATGTTATATTCCAATTTGTCCCCCATCTAACCATACTAAAAACATTGAGCTACGACAAACAGGGGCCGAGTAATTAAGCTAAACGTAAACAAACAACCTGTTCATAGGAAATGCATTAGACTATACTTTGCAGGCCCATAACTCTTTCTCTATTAGAGATACGGGGATGTCCTTAGGATATGATATAGTCCAAATTGTCCCCCATCTAACCATACTAAAAACTTTGGGCTACGACAAACAGGGGCCGAGTAATTAAGCTAAACGTAAACAAAAAACCCCTCCATAGGAAATGCATTAGACTATACTTTGCAGGCTCGTAACTCTGTTTCTACTGGAGATACGGGGATGTCCTTTGAGTATGTTATAGTCCAATTTGTCCCCCATCTAACCATACTAAAAACATTGAGCTACGACAAACAGTAGTCGAGTAATTAAGCTAATCGTAAACAAACAAACCCCTCCATAGGAAATGCATTAGACTATACTTTGCAGGCCCATAACTCTGTGTCTACTAGAGATACGGGGATGTCCTTAGGATATGTTATAGTCCAAATTGTCCCCCATCTAATCATACTAAAAACTTTGGGCTACGACAAACAGGGGCCGAGTACTTAAGCAAAACGTAACGAAACAAACCCCCTCCATAGGAAATGCATTAGACTATACTTTGCAGGCTCGTAACTCTGTTTCTACTGGAGATACGGGGAAGTCCTTTGAGTATGTTATAGTCCAATTTGTCCCCCATCTAACCATACCAAAAATATTGAGCTACGACAAACAGGGGCCGAGTAATTAAGCTAAACGTAAACAAACAACCCGTCCATAGGAAATGCATTAGACTATATTTTGCAGGCCCATAACTCTGTGTCTACTAGAGATACGGGGATGTCCTTAGGATATGTTATAGTCCAAATTGTCCCCCATCTAACCATACTAAAAACATTGAGCTACGACAAACAAGGGCCGAGATATTAAGCAAAATGTTCGTCAACTTTGGTATCGTCTCACTTATTTTAGTTATGTTACTTATGATTTTTGCACTAAACTTTGGAGGCTCATAACTCTTGTTCTACAAGAGATACTGGGATCTCCTTTGGAAATGTTATAGTACTCTTTGCTCCCCATACAAGGATACTTTAAACTTGAGGCTACCTCAATATCGTCGTCAACTTATTTTTTGTCTCACTTATTGTTAGAAGGTTACTTTTGATTTTTGAAAATAAACTTTGCAGGCTCTAACTCTGGTTCTACCAGAGATACGGGGATGTAAATAATGTGACCTTGACACAAATGTTCGGATAATTATAAAGGTCTTTGCATGTTCAAAGCAAAAAAAAAACCTCGCGGTTTCGAACGTGTGGCCTTCCGGGAGTGAGGCGGATGCGATAACCGCTACACTAAAGATATGTTATTATTTTTAATCGAAAGAACAGGGTCAAGTAATTAAGCAATACGTGAACAAACAAATCCCTCCATAGAAAATGCATAAGACTATAGTTTGCAGGCTCGTAACTCTGTTTCTACTGGAGATACGGGGATGTCCTTTGAGTATTTTATAGTCCAATTTGTCCCCCATCTAACCATACTAAAAACATTGAGCTACGACAAACAGGGGCCGAGTAATTAAGCTAAACGTAAACAAACAACCCGTCCATAGGAAATGCATTAGACTATACTTTGCAGGCCCATAACTCTGTGTCTACAAGAGATACGGGGATGTCCTTAGGATATGATATAGTCCAAATTGTCCCCCATCTAACCATACTAAAAACATTGAGCTACGACAAACAGGGGCCGAGATATTAAGCAAAATGTTCGTCAACTTTGGTATCGTCTCACTTATTTTTATTATGTTACTTATGATTTTTGCACTAAACTTTGGAGGCTCATAACTTTTGTTCTACAAGAGATACTGGGATCTCCTTTGGATATGTTATAGTACTCTTTGATCCCCATACAAGGATACTTTAAACTTGAGGCTACCTCAATATCGTCGTCAACTTATTTTTTGTCTCACTTATTGTTAGAAGGTTACTTTTGATTTTTGAAAATAAAGTTTGCAGGCTCGTAACTCTGGTTCTACCAGAGATACGGGGATGTAAATAATGTGACCTTGACACAAATGTTCGGATAATTATAAAGGTCTTTGCATGTTCCAAGCAAAAAAAAAAACCTCGCGGTTTCGAACGTGTGGCCTTCCGGGAGTGAGGCGGATGCGATAACCGCTACACTAAAGATATGTTATTATTTTTAATCGAAAGAACAGGGTCAAGTAATTAAGCAATACGTGAACAAACAAATCCCTCCATAGAAAATGCATAAGACTATAGTTTGCAGGCTCGTAACTCTGTTTCTACTGGAGATACGGGGATGTCCTTTGAGTATTTTATAGTCCAATTTGTCCCCCATCTAACCATACTAAAAACATTGAGCTACGACAAACAGGGGCCGAGTAATTAAGCTAAACGTAAACAAACAACCCGTCCATAGGAAATGCATTAGACTATACTTTGCAGGCTCGTAACTCTGTTTCTACTGGAGATACGGGGATGTCCTTTGAGTATGTTATAGTCCAATTTGTCCCCCATCTAACCATACTAAAAACATTGAGCTACGACAAACAGTAGTCGAGTAATTAAGCTAATCGTAAACAAACAAACCCCTCCATAGGAAATGCATTAGACTATACTTTGCAGGCCCATAACTCTGTGTCTACTAGAGATACGGGGATGTCCTTAGGATATGTTATAGTCCAAATTGTCCCCCATCTAACCATACTAAAAACTTTGGGCTACGACAAACAGGGGCCGAGTACTTAAGCAAAACGTAACGAAACAAACCCCCTCCATAGGAAATGCATTAGACTATACTTTGCAGGCTCGTAACTCTGTTTCTACTGGAGATACGGGGAAGTCCTTTGAGTATGTTATAGTCCAATTTGTCCCCCATCTAACCATACCAAAAATATTGAGCTACGACAAACAGGGGCCGAGTAATTAAGCTAAACGTAAACAAACAACCCGTCCATAGGAAATGCATTAGACTATATTTTGCAGGCCCATAACTCTGTGTCTACTAGAGATACGGGGATGTCCTTAGGATATGTTATAGTCCAAATTGTCCCCCATCTAACCATACTAAAAACATTGAGCTACGACAAACAAGGGCCGAGATATTAAGCAAAATGTTCGTCAACTTTGGTATCGTCTCACTTATTTTAGTTATGTTACTTATGATTTTTGCACTAAACTTTGGAGGCTCATAACTCTTGTTCTACAAGAGATACTGGGATCTCCTTTGGAAATGTTATAGTACTCTTTGCTCCCCATACAAGGATACTTTAAACTTGAGGCTACCTCAATATCGTCGTCAACTTATTTTTTGTCTCACTTATTGTTAGAAGGTTACTTTTGATTTTTGAAAATAAACTTTGCAGGCTCTAAC
The DNA here is from genome assembly GCF_054372755.1 of Phalangium opilio. Lineage (NCBI taxonomy): Eukaryota > Metazoa > Arthropoda > Arachnida > Opiliones > Phalangiidae > Phalangium > Phalangium opilio. The sequence goes on from NW_028324144.1 coordinate 17,324,205, forward strand.
TCTGGTTCTACCAGAGATACGGGGATGTAAATAATGTGACCTTGACACAAATGTTCGGATAATTATAAAGGTCTTTGCATGTTCAAAGCAAAAAAAAAACCTCGCGGTTTCGAACGTGTGGCCTTCCGGGAGTGAGGCGGATGCGATAACCGCTACACTAAAGATATGTTATTATTTTTAATCGAAAGAACAGGGTCAAGTAATTAAGCAATACGTGAACAAACAAATCCCTCCATAGAAAATGCATAAGACTATAGTTTGCAGGCTCGTAACTCTGTTTCTACTGGAGATACGGGGATGTCCTTTGAGTATTTTATAGTCCAATTTGTCCCCCATCTAACCATACTAAAAACATTGAGCTACGACAAACAGGGGCCGAGTAATTAAGCTAAACGTAAACAAACAACCCGTCCATAGGAAATGCATTAGACTATACTTTGCAGGCCCATAACTCTGTGTCTACAAGAGATACGGGGATGTCCTTAGGATATGATATAGTCCAAATTGTCCCCCATCTAACCATACTAAAAACATTGAGCTACGACAAACAGGGGCCGAGATATTAAGCAAAATGTTCGTCAACTTTGGTATCGTCTCACTTATTTTTATTATGTTACTTATGATTTTTGCACTAAACTTTGGAGGCTCATAACTTTTGTTCTACAAGAGATACTGGGATCTCCTTTGGATATGTTATAGTACTCTTTGATCCCCATACAAGGATACTTTAAACTTGAGGCTACCTCAATATCGTCGTCAACTTATTTTTTGTCTCACTTATTGTTAGAAGGTTACTTTTGATTTTTGAAAATAAAGTTTGCAGGCTCGTAACTCTGGTTCTACCAGAGATACGGGGATGTAAATAATGTGACCTTGACACAAATGTTCGGATAATTATAAAGGTCTTTGCATGTTCCAAGCAAAAAAAAAAACCTCGCGGTTTCGAACGTGTGGCCTTCCGGGAGTGAGGCGGATGCGATAACCGCTACACTAAAGATATGTTATTATTTTTAATCGAAAGAACAGGGTCAAGTAATTAAGCAATACGTGAACAAACAAATCCCTCCATAGAAAATGCATAAGACTATAGTTTGCAGGCTCGTAACTCTGTTTCTACTGGAGATACGGGGATGTCCTTTGAGTATTTTATAGTCCAATTTGTCCCCCATCTAACCATACTAAAAACATTGAGCTACGACAAACAGGGGCCGAGTAATTAAGCTAAACGTAAACAAACAACCCGTCCATAGGAAATGCATTAGACTATACTTTGCAGGCCCATAACTCTGTGTCTACAAGAGATACGGGGATGTCCTTAGGATATGATATAGTCCAAATTGTCCCCCATCTAACCATACTAAAAACATTGAGCTACGACAAACAGGGGCCGAGATATTAAGCAAAATGTTCGTCAACTTTGGTATCGTCTCACTTATTTTTATTATGTTACTTATGATTTTTGCACTAAACTTTGGAGGCTCATAACTTTTGTTCTACAAGAGATACTGGGATCTCCTTTGGATATGTTATAGTACTCTTTGATCCCCATACAAGGATACTTTAAACTTGAGGCTACCTCAATATCGTCGTCAACTTATTTTTTGTCTCACTTATTGTTAGAAGGTTACTTTTGATTTTTGAAAATAAAGTTTGCAGGCTCGTAACTCTGGTTCTACCAGAGATACGGGGATGTAAATAATGTGACCTTGACACAAATGTTCGGATAATTATAAAGGTCTTTGCATGTTCCAAGCAAAAAAAAAAACCTCGCGGTTTCGAACGTGTGGCCTTCCGGGAGTGAGGCGGATGCGATAACCGCTACACTAAAGATATGTTATTATTTTTAATCGAAAGAACAGGGTCAAGTAATTAAGCAATACGTGAACAAACAAATCCCTCCATAGAAAATGCATAAGACTATAGTTTGCAGGCTCGTAACTCTGTTTCTACTGGAGATACGGGGATGTCCTTTGAGTATTTTATAGTCCAATTTGTCCCCCATCTAACCATACTAAAAACATTGAGCTACGACAAACAGGGGCCGAGTAATTAAGCTAAACGTAAACAAACAACCCGTCCATAGGAAATGCATTAGACTATACTTTGCAGGCCCATAACTCTGTGTCTACAAGAGTTACGGGGATGTCCTTAGGATATGATATAGTCCAAATTGTCCCCCATCTAACCATACTAAAAACATTGAGCTACGACAAACAGGGGCCGAGATATTAAGCAAAATGTTCGTCAACTTTGGTATCGTCTCACTTATTTTTATTATGTTACTTATGATTTTTGCACTAAACTTTGGAGGCTCATAACTTTTGTTCTACAAGAGATACTGGGATCTCCTTTGGATATGTTATAGTACTCTTTGATCCCCATACAAGGATACTTTAAACTTGAGGCTACCTCAATATCGTCGTCAACTTACTTTTTGTCTCACTTCTTGTTAGAAGGTTACTTTTGATTTTTGAAAATATACTTTGCAGGCTCGTAACTCTGTTTCTACTGGAGATACGGGGATGTCCTTTGAGTATGTTATAGACCAATTTGTCCCCCATCTAAACATACTAAAAACATTGAGCTACGACAAACAGGGGCCGAGTAATTAAGCTAAACGTAAACAAACAACCCGTCCATAGGAAATGCATTAGACTATACTTTGCAGGCCCATAACTCTGTGTCTATTAGAGATACGGGGATGTCCTTAGGATATGATATAGTCCAAATTGTCCCCCATCTAACCATACTAAAAACTTTGGGCTACGACAAACAGGGGCCGAGTAATTAAGCTAAACGTAAACAAACAACCCCTCCATAGGAAATGCATTAGACTATAATTTGCAGGCTCGTAACTCTGTCTCTACTGGAGATACGGGGATGTCCTTTGAGTATGTTATAGTCCAATTTGTCCCCCATCTAACCATACTAAAAACATTGAGCTACGACAAACAGTAGTCGAGTAATTAAGCTAATCGTAAACAAACAAACCCCTCCATAGGAAATGCATTAGACTATACTTTGCAGGCCCATAACTCTGTGTCTACTAGAGATACGGGGATGTCCTTAGGATATGTTATAGTCCAAATTGTCCCCCATCTAACCATACTAAAAACTTTGGGCTACGACAAACAGGGGCCGAGTACTTAAGCAAAACGTAACGAAACAAACCCCCTCCATAGGAAATGCATTAGACTATACTTTGCAGGCTCGTAACTCTGTTTCTACTGGAGATACGGGGATGTCCTTTGAGTATGTTATAGTCCAATTTGTCCCCCATCTAAACATACTAAAAATATTGAGCTACGACAAACAGGGGCCGAGTAATTAAGCTAATCGTAAACAAACAAACCCCTCCATAGGAAATGCATTAGACTATACTTTGCAGGCCCATAACTCTGTGTCTACTAGAGATACGGGGATGTCCTTAGGATATGTTATAGTCCAAATTGTCCCCCATCTAACCATACTAAAAACTTTGGGCTACGACAAACAGGGGCCGAGTACTTAAGCAAAACGTAACGAAACAAACCCCCTCCATAGGAAATGCATTAGACTATACTTTGCAGGCTCGTAACTCTGTTTCTACTGGAGATACGGGGATGTCCTTTGAGTATGTTATAGTCCAATTTGTCCCCCATCTAAACATACTAAAAATATTGAGCTACGACAAACAGGGGCCGAGTAATTAAGCTAATCGTAAACAAACAAACCCCTCCATAGGAAATGCATTAGACTATACTTTGCAGGCCCATAACTCTGTGTCTACTAGAGATACGGGGATGTCCTTAGGATATGATATAGTCCAAATTGTCCCCCATCTAACCATTTTAAAAACATTGAGCTACGACAAACAGGGGCCGAGATATTAAGCAAAATGTTCGTCAACTTTGGTATCGTCTCACTTATTTTTATTATGTTACTTATGATTTTTGCACTAAACTTTGGAGGCTCATAACTCTTGTTCTACAAGAGGTACTGGAATCTCCTTTGGATATGTTATAGTACTCTTTGCTCCCCATACAAGGATACTTTAAACTTGAGGCTACCTCAATATCGTCGTCAACTTACTTTTTGTCTCACTTATTGTTAGAAGGTTACTTTTCACTTTTGAAAATATACTTTGCAGGCTCGTAACTCTGTTTCTACTGGAGATACGGGGATGTCCTTAGAGTATGTTATAGACCAATTTGTCCCCCATCTAGCCACACTAAGAATTAGGGCTACGACAAACAGTAGTCGAGTAATTAAGCTAATCGTAAACAAACAAACCCCTCCATAGGAAATACATTAGACTAAATTCTGGAGGCTCGTAACTCTGGTTCTACCAGAGATACGGGGATGTAAATAATGTGACCTTGACACAAATGTTCGGATAATTATAAAGGTCTTTGCATGTTCCAAGCAAAAAAAAAAAACTTCGCGGTTTCGAACCTGTGGCCTTCCGGGAGTGAGGCGGATGCGATAACCGTTACACTAAAGATATGTTATTATTTTTAATCGAAAGAACAGGGTCAAGTAATTAAGCAATACGTGAACAAACAAACCCCTCCATAGAAAATGCATTAGACTATACTTTGCAGGCCCATAACTCTGTGTCTACTAGAGATACCGGGATGTCCTTAGGATATGTTATAGTCCAATTTGTCCTTCATCTAAATATACTAAAAACTTTGGGCTACGACAAACAGGGGCCGAGTACTTAAGCAAAACGTAAAGAAACAAACCCCCTCCATAGGAAATGAGTTAGACTATACTTTGCAGGCTCGTAACTCTGTTTCTACTGGAGATACAGGGATGTCCTTTGAGTATTTTATAGTCCAATTTGTCCCCCATCTAACCATACTAAAAACATTGAGCTACGACAAACAGGGGCCGAGTAATTAAGCTAAACGTAAACAAACAACCCGTCCAAAGGAAATGCATTAGACTATGCTTTGCAGGCCCATAACTCTGTGTTTACTAGAGATACGGGGATGTCCTTAAGATATGTTATAGTCCAAATTGTCGTCCATCTAACCATACTAAAAACATTGAGCTACGACAAACAGGGGCCGAGATATTAAGCAAAATGTTCGTCAACTTTGGTATCGTCTCACTTATTTTTATTATGTTACTTATGATTTTTGCACTAAACTTTGGAGGCTCATAACTCTTGTTCTACAAGAGATACTGGGATCTCCTTTGGATATGTTATAGTACTCTTTGCTCCCCATACAAGGATACTTTAAACTTGAGGCTACCTCAATATCGTCGTCAACTTATTTTTTGTCTCACTTATTGTTAGAAGGTTACTTTTGATTTTTGAAAATAAAGTTTGCAGGCTCGTAACTCTGGTTCTACCAGAGATACGGGGATGTAAATAATGTGACCTTGACACAAATGTTCGGATAATTATAAAGGTCTTTGCATGTTCCAAGCAAAAAAAAAAACTTCGCGGTTTCGAACCTGTGGCCTTCCGGGAGTGAGGCGGATGCGATAACCGCTACACTAAAGATATGTTATTATTTTTAATCGAAAGAACAGGTTCAAGTAATTAAGCAATACATGAACAAACAAACCCCTCCATAGAAAATGCATTAGACTATACTTTGCAGGCTCGTAACTCTGTTTCTACTGTAGATACGGCGAGGTCCTTTGAGTATGTTATATTCCAATTTGTCCCCCATCTAACCATACTAAAAACATTGAGCTACGACAAACAGGGGCCGAGTAATTAAGCTAAACGTAAACAAACAACCCGTTCATAGGAAATGCATTAGACTATACTTTGCAGGCCCATAACTCTGTGTCTATTAGAGATACGGGGATTTCCTTAGGATATGATATAGTCCAAATTGTCCCCCATCTAACCATAATAAAAACTTTGGGCTACGACAAACAGGGGCCGAGTAATTAAGCTAAACGTAAACAAACAACCCCTCCATAGGAAATGCATTAGACTATACTTTGCAGGCTCGTAACTCTGTTTCTACTGGAGATACGGGGATGTCCTTTGAGTATGTTATAGTCCAATTTGTCCCCCATCTAACCATACTAAAAACATTGAGCTACGACAAACAGTAGTCGAGTAATTAAGCTAATCGTAAACAAACAAACCCCTCCATAGGAAATGCATTAGACTATACTTTGCAGGCCCATAACTCTGTGTCTACTAGAGATACGGGGATGTCCTTAGGATATATTATAGTCCAAATTGTCCCCCATCTAACCATACTAAAAACTTTGGGCTACGACAAACAGGGGCCGAGTACTTAAGCAAAACGTAACGAAACAAACCCCCTCCATAGGAAATACATTAGACTATACTTTGCAGGCTCGTAACTCTGTTTCTACTGGAGATACGGGGAAGTCCTTTGAGTATGTTATAGTCCAATTTGTCCCCATCTAACCATACTAAAACATTGAGCTACGACAAACAGGGGCCGAGTAATTAAGCTAAACGTAAACAAACAACCCGTCCAAAGGAAATGCATTAGACTATGCTTTGCAGGCCCATAACTCTGTGTTTACTAGAGATACGGGGATGTCCTTAGGATATGTTATAGTCCAAATTGTCCCCCATCTAACCATACTAAAAACATTGAGCTACGACAAACAAGGGCCGAGATATTAAGCAAAATGTTCGTCAACTTTGGTATCGTCTCACTTATTTTTATTATGTTACTTATGATTTTTGCACTAAACTTTGGAGGCTCATAACTCTTGTTCTACTAGAGATACTGGGATCTCCTTTGGAAATGTTATAGTACTCTTTGCTCCCCATACAAGGATACTTTAAACTTGAGGCTACCTCAATATCGTCGTCAACCTATTTTTTGTCTCACTTATTGTTAGAAGGTTACTTTTGATTTTTGAAAATAAAGTTTGCAGGCTCGTAACTCTGGTTCTACCAGAGATACGGGGATGTAAATAATGTGACCTTGACACAAATGTTCGGATAAATATAAAGGTCTTTGCATGTTCCAAGCAAAAAAAAACTTCGCGGTTTCGAACCTGTGGCCTTCCGGGAGTGAGGCGGATGCGATAACCGTTGCAATAAAGATATGTTATTATTTTTAATCGAAAGAACAGGGTCAAGTAATTAAGCAATACGTGAACAAAGAAACCCCTCCATAGAAAATGCATTAGACTATACTTTGCAGGCCCATAACTCTGTGTCTACTAGAGATACCGGGATGTCCTTAGGATATGTTATAGTCCAATTTGTCCATCATCTAAATATACTAAAAACTTTGGGCTACGACAAACAGGGGCCGAGTACTTAAGCAAAACGTAAAGAAACAAACCCCCTCCATAGGAAATGAGTTAGACTATACTTTGCAAGGCCCATAACTCTGTGTCTACTAGAGATACCGGGATGTCCTTAGGATATGTTACCTGACGACCATGTAATTTTTGGGCTTCCGTGGCGCAATGGTTAGCACGTTCGGCTGTTAACCAATAGGTTGGTGGTTCGAGCCCATCCGGGAGCCGTGTTGTGAGGTCTCAGATGTGACGTAAAAAGTCAAGGTTTTCCACAATACCTGACAACCATTTAATTTCGGAGCTTCCGTGGCTCAATGGTTAGCGCGTTCGGCTGTTAACCAATAGGTTGGTGGTTGGAGCCCACCCGGGAGCGGTGTTGTGGGATCTGAAATGTAACGTAGAAAGCCAAAGTTTTTGCACAATAAATGACGACCATTTAATTTTTGGGCTTCCGTGGCGCAATGGTTAGCGCGTTCGGCTGTTAACCAATAGGTTGGTGGTTCGACCCCATCCGGGAGCGGTGTTGTGAGGTCTCAGATGTGACGTAAAAAGTCAAGGTTTTTACACAATACCTAACGAGCATTTAACTTTTGGGCTTCCGTGGCGCAATGGTTAGCGCGTTCGGCTGTTAACAAATAGGTTGGTGGTTCGAGCCCATCCGGGAGCGGTGTTGTGAGGTCTCAGATGTGACGTAAAAAGTCAAGGTTTTTACACAATACCTGACGAGCATTTAACTTTTGGGCTTCCGTGGCGCAATGGTTAGCGCGTTCGGCTGTTAACCAATAGGTTGGTGGTTCGAGCCCACCCGAGAGCGGTGTTGTGGGATCTGAAATGTAACGTAGAAAGCCAAAGTTTTTGCACAATAAATGACGACCATTTAATTTTTGGGCTTCCGTGGCGCAATGGTTAGCGCGTTCGGCTGTTAACCAATAGGTTGGTCGTTCGACCCCATCCGGGAGCGGTGTTGTGAGGTCTCAGATGTGACGTAAAAAGTCAAGGTTTTTACATAATACCTGACGAGCATTTAACTTTTGGGCTTCCGTGGCGCAATGGTTAGCGCGTTCGGCTGTTAACCAATAGGTTGGTGGTTCAAGCCCATCCGGGAGCGGTGTTGTGAGGTCTCAGATGTGACGTAAAAAGTCAAGGTTTTTACACAATACCTAACGAGCATTTAACTTTTGGGCTTCCGTGGCGCAATGGTTAGCGCGTTCGGCTGTTAACCAATAGGTTGGTGGTTCGAGCCCATCCGGGAGCGGTGTTGTGTGATCTCAAATGTAACGTAGAAAGCCAAAGTTTTTCCACAATACCTGACGACCATTTAATTTTTGGGCTTCCGTGGCGCAATGGTTAGCACGTTCGGCTGTTAACCAATAGGTTGGTGGTTCGAGCCCATCCGGGAGCCGTGTTGTGAGGTCTCAGATGTGACGTAAAAAGTCAAGGTTTTCCACAATACCTGACAACCATTTAATTTCGGAGCTTCCGTGGCTCAATGGTTAGCGCGTTCGGCTGTTAACCAATAGGTTGGTGGTTGGAGCCCACCCGGGAGCGGTGTTGTGGGATCTGAAATGTAACGTAGAAAGCCAAAGTTTTTGCACAATAAATGACGACCATTTAATTTTTGGGCTTCCGTGGCGCAATGGTTAGCGCGTTCGGCTGTTAACCAATAGGTTGGTGGTTCGAGCCCATCCGGGAGCGGTGTTGTGAGGTCTCAGATGTGACGTAAAAAGTCAAGGTTTTTACACAATACCTAACGAGCATTTAACTTTTGGGCTTCCGTGGCGCAATGGTTAGCGCGTTCGGCTGTTAACAAATAGGTTGGTGGTTCGAGCCCATCCGGGAGCGGTGTTGTGAGGTCTCAGATGTGACGTAAAAAGTCAAGGTTTTTACACAATACCTGACGAGCATTTAACTTTTGGGCTTCCGTGGCGCAATGGTTAGCGCGTTCGGCTGTTAACCAATAGGTTGGTGGTTCGAGCCCACCCGAGAGCGGTGTTGTGGGATCTGAAATGTAACGTAGAAAGCCAAAGTTTTTGCACAATAAATGACGACCATTTAATTTTTGGGCTTCCGTGGCGCAATGGTTAGCGCGTTCGGCTGTTAACCAATAGGTTGGTCGTTCGACCCCATCCGGGAGCGGTGTTGTGAGGTCTCAGATGTGACGTAAAAAGTCAAGGTTTTTACATAATACCTGACGAGCATTTAACTTTTGGGCTTCCGTGGCGCAATGGTTAGCGCGTTCGGCTGTTAACCAATAGGTTGGTGGTTCAAGCCCATCCGGGAGCGGTGTTGTGAGGTCTCAGATGTGACGTAAAAAGTCAAGGTTTTTACACAATACCTAACGAGCATTTAACTTTTGGGCTTCCGTGGCGCAATGGTTAGCGCGTTCGGCTGTTAACCAATAGGTTGGTGGTTCGAGCCCATCCGGGAGCGGTGTTGTGTGATCTCAAATGTAACGTAGAAAGCCAAAGTTTTTCCACAATACCTGACGACCATTTAATTTTTGGGCTTCCGTGGCGCAATGGTTAGCACGTTCGGCTGTTAACCAATAGGTTGGTGGTTCGAGCCCATCCGGGAGCCGTGTTGTGAGGTCTCAGATGTGACGTAAAAAGTCAAGGTTTTCCACAATACCTGACAACCATTTAATTTCGGAGCTTCCGTGGCTCAATGGTTAGCGCGTTCGGCTGTTAACCAATAGGTTGGTGGTTGGAGCCCACCCGGGAGCGGTGTTGTGGGATCTGAAATGTAACGTAGAAAGCCAAAGTTTTTGCACAATAAATGACGACCATTTAATTTTTGGGCTTCCGTGGCGCAATGGTTAGCGCGTTCGGCTGTTAACCAATAGGTTGGTGGTTCGAGCCCATCCGGGAGCGGTGTTGTGAGGTCTCAGATGTGACGTAAAAAGTCAAGGTTTTTACACAATACCTAACGAGCATTTAACTTTTGGGCTTCCGTGGCGCAATGGTTAGCGCGTTCGGCTGTTAACCAATAGGTTGGTGGTTGGAGCCCACCCGGGAGCGGTGTTGTGGGATCTGAAATGTAACGTAGAAAGCCAAAGTTTTTGCACAATAAATGACGACCATTTAATTTTTGGGCTTCCGTGGCGCAATGGTTAGCGCGTTCGGCTGTTAACCAATAGGTTGGTGGTTGGAGCCCACCCGGGAGCGGTGTTGTGGGATCTGAAATGTAACGTAGAAAGCCAAAGTTTTTGCACAATAAATGACGACCATTTAATTTTTGGGCTTCCGTGGCGCAATGGTTAGCGCGTTCGGCTGTTAACCAATAGGTTGGTGGTTCGAGCCCATCCGGGAGCGGTGTTGTGAGGTCTCAGATGTGACGTAAAAAGTCAAGGTTTTTACACAATACCTAACGAGCATTTAACTTTTGGGCTTCCGTGGCGCAATGGTTAGCGCGTTCGGCTGTTAACAAATAGGTTGGTGGTTCGAGCCCATCCGGGAGCGGTGTTGTGAGGTCTCAGATGTGACGTAAAAAGTCAAGGTTTTTACACAATACCTGACGAGCATTTTATTTTTGGGCTTCCGTGGCGCAATGGTTAGCGCGTTCGGCTGTTAACCAATAGGTTGGTGGTTCGAGCCCATCCGGGAGCGGTGTTGTGAGGTCTCAGATGTGACGTAAAAAGTCAAGGTTTTTACACAATACCTGACGAGCATTTAATTTTTGGGCTTCCGTGGCGCAATGGTTAGCGCGTTCGGCTGTTAACCAATAGGTTGGTCGTTCGACCCCATCCGGGAGCGGTGTTGTGAGGTCTCAGATGTGACGTAAAAAGTCAAGATTTTTACACAATACCTGACGAGCATTTAACTTTTGGGCTTCCGTGGCGCAATGGTTAGCGCGTTCGGCTGTTAACCAATAGGTTGGTGGTTCGAGCCCATCCGGGAGCGGTGTTGTGAGGTCTCAGATGTGACGTAAAAAGTCAAGGTTTTTACACAATACCTGACGAGCATTTAACTTTTGGGCTTCCGTGGCGCAATGGTTAGCGCGTTCGGCTGTTAACCAATAGGTTGGTGGTTCGAGCCCACCCGAGAGCGGTGTTGTGGGATCTGAAATGTAACGTAGAAAGCCAAAGTTTTTGCACAATAAATGACGACCATTTAATTTTTGGGCTTCCGTGGCGCAATGGTTAGCGCGTTCGGCTGTTAACCAATAGGTTGGTCGTTCGACCCCATCCGGGAGCGGTGTTGTGAGGTCTCAGATGTGACGTAAAAAGTCAAGGTTTTTACATAATACCTGACGAGCATTTAACTTTTGGGCTTCCGTGGCGCAATGGTTAGCGCGTTCGGCTGTTAACCAATAGGTTGGTGGTTCAAGCCCATCCGGGAGCGGTGTTGTGAGGTCTCAGATGTGACGTAAAAAGTCAAGGTTTTTACACAATACCTAACGAGCATTTAACTTTTGGGCTTCCGTGGCGCAATGGTTAGCGCGTTCGGCTGTTAACCAATAGGTTGGTGGTTCGAGCCCATCCGGGAGCGGTGTTGTGTGATCTCAAATGTAACGTAGAAAGCCAAAGTTTTTCCACAATACCTGACGACCATTTAATTTTTGGGCTTCCGTGGCGCAATGGTTAGCACGTTCGGCTGTTAACCAATAGGTTGGTGGTTCGAGCCCATCCGGGAGCCGTGTTGTGAGGTCTCAGATGTGACGTAAAAAGTCAAGGTTTTCCACAATACCTGACAACCATTTAATTTCGGAGCTTCCGTGGCTCAATGGTTAGCGCGTTCGGCTGTTAACCAATAGGTTGGTGGTTGGAGCCCACCCGGGAGCGGTGTTGTGGGATCTGAAATGTAACGTAGAAAGCCAAAGTTTTTGCACAATAAATGACGACCATTTAATTTTTGGGCTTCCGTGGCGCAATGGTTAGCGCGTTCGGCTGTTAACCAATAGGTTGGTGGTTCGAGCCCATCCGGGAGCGGTGTTGTGAGGTCTCAGATGTGACGTAAAAAGTCAAGGTTTTTACACAATACCTAACGAGCATTTAACTTTTGGGCTTCCGTGGCGCAATGGTTAGCGCGTTCGGCTGTTAACAAATAGGTTGGTGGTTCGAGCCCATCCGGGAGCGGTGTTGTGAGGTCTCAGATGTGACGTAAAAAGTCAAGGTTTTTACACAATACCTGACGAGCATTTTATTTTTGGGCTTCCGTGGCGCAATGGTTAGCGCGTTCGGCTGTTAACCAATAGGTTGGTGGTTCGAGCCCATCCGGGAGCGGTGTTGTGAGGTCTCAGATGTGACGTAAAAAGTCAAGGTTTTTACACAATACCTGACGAGCATTTAATTTTTGGGCTTCCGTGGCGCAATGGTTAGCGCGTTCGGCTGTTAACCAATAGGTTGGTCGTTCGACCCCATCCGGGAGCGGTGTTGTGAGGTCTCAGATGTGACGTAAAAAGTCAAGATTTTTACACAATACCTGACGAGCATTTAACTTTTGGGCTTCCGTGGCGCAATGGTTAGCGCGTTCGGCTGTTAACCAATAGGTTGGTGGTTCGAGCCCATCCGGGAGCGGTGTTGTGAGGTCTCAGATGTGACGTAAAAAGTCAAGGTTTTTACACAATACCTGACGAGCATTTAACTTTTGGGCTTCCGTGGCGCAATGGTTAGTGCGTTCGGCTGTTAACCAATAGTTTGTTGTTCGAGCCCATCCGGGAGCGTTGTTGTGAGGTCTCAGATGTGACGTAAAAAGTCAAGGTTTTTACACAATACCTGACGAGCATTTAACTTTTGGGCTTCCGTGGCGCAATGGTTAGCGCGTTCGGCTGTTAACCAATAGGTTGGTGGTTCGAGCCCATCCGGGAGCGGTGTTGTGAGGTCTCAGATGTGACGTAAAAAGTCAAGGTTTTTACACAATACCTGACGAGCATTAAACTTTTGGGCTTCCGTGGCGCAATGGTTAGCGCGTTCGGCTGTTAACCAATAGGTTGGTGGTTCGAGCCCATCCGGGAGCGGTGTTGTGAGGTCTCAGATGTGACGTAAAAAGTCAAGGTTTTTACACAATACCTGACGAGCATTTAACTTTTGGGCTTCCGTGGCGCAATGGTTAGCGCGTTCGGCTGTTAACCAAAAGTTTGTTGTTCGAGCCCATCCGGGAGCGTTGTTGTGAGGTCTCAGATGTGACGTAAAAAGTCAAGGTTTTTACACAATACCTGACGAGCATTTAATTTTTGGGATTCCGTGGCGCAATGGTTAGCGCGTTCTGCTGTTAAGCAATAGGTTGGTGGTTCGAGCCCATCCGGGAGCGGTGTTGTGAGGTCTCAGATGTGACGTAAAAAGTCAAGGTTTTTACACAATACCTGACGAGCATTTAAATTTTGGGCTTCCTTGGCGCAATGGTTAGCGCGTTCGGCTGTTAACCAATAGGTTGGTGGTTCGAGCCCACCCGGAAGCGGTGTTGTGTGATCTCAAATGTAACGTAGAAAGCCAAAATTTATCCACAATACCTGACGAACATTTAATTTTTGGGCTTCCGTGGCGCAATGGTTAGCACGTTCGGCTCTTAACCAATAGGTTGGTGGTTCGAGCCCATCCGGGAGCGGTGTTGTGAGGTCTCAGATGTGACGTAAAAAATCAAGGTTTTCCACAATACCTGACAACCATTTAATTTCTGAGCTTCCGTGGCTCAATGGTTAGCGCGTTCGGCTGTTAACCAATAGGTTGGTGGTTCGACCCCATCCCGGAGCGGTGTTGTGAGGACTCAGATGTGACGTAAAAAGTCAAGGTTATAAAGATGAAGGTTAATTTGTCTCACTTAATTTAAATTCGAATTTTTAACTAGCACTCTCGGCAACGGCCATATCTTAGGCCGAGTTACGTCGATTTTGAAAATGTTATTAAAAATCGAGGTACATTTTTATTTATTGTTCAATCGAGATGAAATCACTTTTAATGAGTGTTTTATAGGGAATTAAGCTGAATTCGGTCAAAAATTTCTCCAGAAAAAAATGCATTCAAAAAAGTACCGAAAAAATCGCAGGTTTTTCTTCTTCAAGACACAAAATCCGTGAATACGATTTCTTATTGAAAATTGAATTTTAACAGTTTTTTGAATGAATATCGTTACATTGCTTGAATTAAAGCAAAAAGTATAAAAATAATGGTTTCAGTGGTTATATATGAAAATAGTGTAGAAATACTCAAAATATACTTCTTTGGCCGTGAAACGTCGATTTTGAAAATGTTATTAAAAATCGAGGTACATTTTTATTTATTGTCCTGACGAACATTTAATTTTTGGGCTTCCGTGGCTCAATGTTAGCGCGTTCGGCTGTTAATCGAAAGGTTGGTGGTTCGAGCCCATCCGGGAGCGGTGTTTTGGGATCTCAAATGTAACGTAAATAGCCAAAGTTTTTCCACAATACCTGACGACCATTTAATTTTTGGGCGTCCGTGGCGCAATGGTTAGCGCCTTCGGCTGTTAACCGAAAGGTGGTGGTTCGAGCCCAGCCGGGATCGGTGTTGTTAGGTGTCAGATGTGAAGTAAAAAGACAAAGTTTTACCTCAATACCTGACGACCATTTAATATTTGGGCTTCCGTTGCGCAATGGTTAGCGCGTTCGGCTGTTAACCGAAAGGTTGGTGGTTCGAGCCCACCCGGGAGCGGTGTTGTGGGATCTCTAATGTAACGTAAAAAGCCAAAGTTTTTCCACAATACCTGACGACCATTTTTTTTTGGGCGTCCGTGGCGCAATGGTTAGCGCGTTCGTCTGTTAACCGAAAGGTTGGTGGTTCGAGCCCATCCGGGAGCGGTGTTGTGACGTCTCAGATGTTACGTAAAATGTCAGAGTTTTTCCATAATACCTGACGAACATTTAATTTTTGGGCTTCCGTGGCGCAATAATTAGCGCGTCCAGCTGTTAATCGAAAGGTTGGTGGTTCGAGCCCACCCGGGAGCGGTGTTGTGGGATCTAAAATGTAACGAAGAAAGCCAAAGTTTTTCCACAATACCTGACTACCATTTAATTTTTGGGCTTCCTTGGCGCAATGGTTAGCGCGTTCGGCTGTTAACCGAAAAGATGGTGGTTCGAGCCCACCTGGGAGAGGTGTTGTAGGGTCTCAGATGTAACGTAAAAAGTCATAACTTATTGTTGTGTGTTTGTACGACTACACAGGAGTTGATACTTTAAAACTATGGTTTTATTTACAATGATTTATACATGATCGAGGTCCGAGATAGACTGAATTTTTAACACAGAGAGGGGGCCTTTTTATACACGAGAGATTAGATAAATAATAGACATTAAGCTAATATGGGGCTGTTCATAAACTGGCCTACTAATAATACAAAGCATAATGTCACATCCCCTTTTTTTATACAAATAAGAATGCGTTTTATAAATTTAACTTAGTCGATGGCTTTGAGATTCTTCCGGATCGTGTTACTGTCCCTTTGTCGTCTTTTGGCAATTTGCTTCTTGTCTTTCTCTTATTCGTACTTTCCGGTGACCTCGTGGTATTGGACTCAGATGGATCAGCTCGCAAGTTCTCTCTGTCGGTATCTTGAATGTTTTCAGCATTGCATGGATGATTGTCGTGGGCTGGCTCAGAGACATGTTCCTCTCGATCAATGATGTTTGGTGGATCTATGACGTCCTCTGGGCCAATACTTGATTCCGGAGTGAAAGACTTGATTCCGTGATTTTGATGACTGTCCGGTAGGGGAACTAGATGGAACCGGTTTCTTCGAATCCTTCCTTTAGACGTCTCGATTATATATGATCGGGGCTCCTCTGCTTTCTCGACAACGGTTCCTTCTTTGCGTAAATCGGTTATCCATACCCTTTTCCCAAGATCTAATTTGTGTAGCTCTCTGACTCTATGGCGTTGGTCGTAATTTCGTTTCTGAGTTTTTTTCTGCGTTAGTGATGTTTCTTTGATACGTTCTGCTGATAAGATCGTCGGGACAAGCATGTTTGACGGTAATGGGAGCGTTGTTCGGAGATGGCGACTCATAAGCATTTGTGCTGGACTGAAACCATTGGACGTCGGTGTAGATCGGTACGCCAAGAGTGCCAAAGGGATGTTGTCAGATTTCTTTAAAATGGATTTCGCTGTCTTTACTGCTGCTTCTGCGAACCCATTACTTTGAGGATATCTTGGGCTGCTCGTGATAGATCGAAATCCATATTTCTTGGAGGATGCGATGAATTCCAAGGTTCTTGTCGCTGATAAATTAGTGCCATTATCGTTGCGGACCACCTCTGGAATTCCGTGTCGTGCAAATATATCTTCGATGATCTCGATGACAGTTTTTGTAGTTTGATCTTTCATTCGAGCCAATTCCAGATATTTTGAGTAGTAGTCCATCATGGCCAGGTACCATTTTCCCCCATGATGTAGCATATCTATGGCAACTGCTTGCCATGGTCGTTCGGGTAAGCTTGTTGGCTTTAAGGGCTCATGAAAGTTGACTGATTCTTTGAGACATCGTTCGCATCTTTTCACCTTATCTTCGATTTCCCGTGAAATTCCAGGCCACCAGACGGATTGTTTGGCTCTTTCTCGACATTTGACGATTCCCATGTGACCTTGATGAATTCGATCCATTATTTCTGGACGCATGGAACTTGGAATGAGCAGTCTGCTGCCTTTCATGATGATTCCGTCTTGGATGGTGATTTCATGCCTGTAGCTGAAGTAGTCATTACAACTACT
Organism: Phalangium opilio; assembly: GCF_054372755.1. NCBI lineage: Eukaryota > Metazoa > Arthropoda > Arachnida > Opiliones > Phalangiidae > Phalangium > Phalangium opilio. The sequence goes on from NW_028324144.1 coordinate 17,341,111, forward strand.
GTGTACGCGTTTTTTCTCCGGCCATCCATGTTCGAGGTAACGTTGTAATGTTCTGCATGTAGCATCTTCCTGTTGTTTATGAAGAATTTCCGCAAGCTTTGGATCTGTAGTGGGTAGGTTCATCATTACTAACTGTACGTGAGCAGAAATTTCTTGTTGTAGCTCGTTGTCGTCAACGTCTATCAACGGAGCTCTAGACAATGTATCAGCGGCAACTAAGGATTTTCCAGGCACGTAGGAGACCTTGTACGAGTATCGCATCATGCGTAGACGTAGCCTTTGCAGTCTCGGAGATAAATCGTCCAGTTGTTTCGAATGCAATATGGAAACAAGGGGCTGATGATCAGTTTCTAGCTTTATTGTTATACCCGTTATGAAATCCTCAAATCGCTGGCATGCCCACGTTAATGCTTACGCCTCCTTCTCGATCTGCGCATAGCGTTGTTCTGTCGAGGATAACGTCTTCGAGGCATAGGCAATGACTTTGTAAGTTCCATTGGCTTGTTCTTGTCGAAGTATTGCTCCAATCCCATAGCTTGACGCATCGGCGGATACTACTGTTGGCTTCCTCGGATCGAAGATACCCAAAACAGGCTTGCTTGTGAGCGTCGTCTTGAGGTATTTGAAGGCCATTTCTTGACTTGGGCCCCAAATCCAGCTGTTCTTGGTGCTCAATAGACTACTTAGTGGTTTAAGCTGCTCGGCCATTCGGGGAATGAACTTTCCAAGATAATTTACCATTCCTAATAGACGACGTAGCTCTGCGACATCAGATGGTGATTTCATCGCGACTATGGCTCGAACCTTCTCCTCGTCTGGACTGATCCCGGCACTGTCTATTACGTGCCCCAAAAACTTGATCCTTTTGACTCCAAAGAGGCATTTGCTTTCATTGAGCGTGACTCCTTGGTCTTTCAATCTTTCGAGAACTTCCTTTAGGTTTTCATCATGTTCGGCCATGTCCTTGCCCCATACTAGAATGTCGTCCTGATGACAAACTGTGTTCTTGACGCCTTCAATATACGAAGACATTTGGCTTTGGTAGTGCTCGGATGCAGATGTTAAACCAAAGGGCAGGCAATTGCAGCAATATCTTCCAAATGGCGTCATGAAAGTCGTTAGTAATATGGAGTCCGGATGTAGCGGTATCTGCCAATAACCGGAATTACAATCAAGTTTTGAGAAGATCTCGACTCCAGCCAGTCGTCCAAGCGTATGGTCTACAGCCGGTATCTGGTACCGTTCACGTTGTACGTAGTTATTCAGTTGCGTATAATCCACGCATATCCTTAATTCGCCAGAATCCTTTCTCACGACCACCATGGGAGCGCACCAGTCTGTGGGGTCCTCGACTCTCCGGATTACTCCCAAGTCCACCATTCGTTTCAATTCAGCTTCGACTTGTGACATCAAAGGAATCGCAACTCGACGTGGAGTCGTCACTGCATACGGTACTGCGTTCGGTTTCAGCTTCAGTTTGTAGCTTCGTTTGACTCGTCCTAAGCCGGTAAATAGTTGAGGATAATGGTCCTTTGGTCTTATACTCGTCTCCGTGAGTTGCAGCTCATCGATTCTTTGAACTATTTTCAGGTCTTCACTTGCTCTGAGGCTTAGAAGTGGAACTTGCAATTGGTCGATGACATAGACCTTGTCATGGATGGTGGTATCTCTACTTGACAGGTAGGCTTCAATGAAACCTTTGCAGTTAATCAAGGTCTTCCCTGGTCCAAACAGACGTCCGTCAGATTTATTCAGTGCTAAGTCTTGAAATTTCGCCTTGTACAGCGAGTCTGGTAATACGCAAACGTCCGCGCCGGTATCTATCTTGAATTGAACTTGTTTTGCATTAATCCTAATGTTTACCATCCAACGATCTTGTATCTCGTCGCTGCTGACTTTTCCCAAGAACGTATCCATTGGCGTTGAGTCATCATCATCCACAGAGATCATTTGCGATGTGACCTCACGATTGTAGTTGGTGGTTGACCTTTGACACACACGCTCGTAGTGGCCAATCTTCTTACACTTCCTGCAAACTGCTCTATATGCTGGGCATCGCTCTCGATTGTGTTTCTCGAACATTCCGCATTTCTTGCAGGTATCTGAAGTAACCTTTTGATCGCGTTGAATTGGTCTTGAAGGATGAGTTGCTCTTGGTCGCCTGTTCTCCTTCGTCTGAGAGATGTTTCGAGAGCCAAGCTTTTCGACAACAGCCGGAGTTCCGTTTTTATAACTTCCTGCGTTTAATTCTTGTTGTTGTCGGCGAACTTCTTCGGCATGGCGGGCGGTTGAGATCGCTTTCTCCAGTGTAAGGTTTCCGTCTAATTGCATTTTTTCCGACAGGGCTTTGTCTCGCACCCCGACTACTATTCGGTCTCTCAGCAATTCGTCTTGGAGAGTTCCGTAGGCACATTTCTCAATCTGGGCTCGACACGCGGTGATAAACTCTTCTACCGGTTCGCCATCTTGCTGAACTCGTGAGTTGAAGGTTGCTCGCTCGTAGATAACGTTCCTCCGGAGAATGAAATGTCCTTCGAATTTATTCATAACGACATTGAAGTCAGACTTCTCTGCATCGGTGGCAAACGTAAATGACAAGAATACGTCATCAGCTTTGTCGCCCATCATGTATATTAACGCGTTGACTTGTTCCTCTCCTGTCTTGGAACTAAGACCGGACGCGGATCTGAATATATCGAACCTCCTCCTCCATCGGGGCCACTCATTGGAATTCGAAAAGTTGAATTGGCAAGGCGGTTGCACTTGAAAGGCTGCGGCGTTCTGCATTTTCCGTGTCGAGGTAGACCGCAAATCTAGTCGATTACTGATTAACGAATTAAAGCTAACCGTGATATCGCGCGACTAAATACCAAATTAACGAACTTCTGACACCATGTTGTGTGTTTGTACGACTACACAGGAGTTGATACTTTAAAACTATGGTTTTATTTACAATGATTTATACATGATCGAGGTCCGAGATAGACTGAATTTTTAACACAGAGAGGGGGCCTTTTTATACACGAGAGATTAGATAAATAATAGACATTAAGCTAATATGGGGCTGTTCATAAACTGGCCTACTAATAATACAAAGCATAATGTCACACTTATCCACAAAACCTAACAACCATTTAATTTCTGAGCTTCTGTGGCTCAATGGTTAGCGCGTTCGGCTGTTAAACAATTGGTTGGTGGTTCGAGCCTATCCGGGAGAAGTGTTGTGACGTCTCAGATGTAACGTAAAATGTCAGAGTTTTTCCACAATACCTGACGAACATTTAATTTTTGGGCTTGCGTGGCGCAATGGTTAGCGCGTTCAGCTGTTAATCGAAAGGTTGGTGGTTCGAGCCCACCCGGGAGAGGTGTTGTTGGGTCTCTTATGTAGCGTAAAAAGTCAAAACTTTTCCACAATACGTGACAACCATTTATTTTCTGAGCTTTCGTGGCTCAATGGTTAGCGCGTTCGGCTGTTAACCAATAGGTTGGTGGTTCGAGCCCACCCGGGAGCGGTGTTTTTGGATCTCAAATGTAACGTAAATAGCCAAAGTTTTTCCACAATACCTGACGACCATTTAATTTTTGGGCGTCCGTGGCGAATGGTTAGCGCATTCGGCTGTTAACCGAAAGGTTGGTGGTTCGAGCCCATCCGGGAGCGGTGTTGTGAGGCCTCAGATGTGAAGTAAAAAGTCAAAGTTTTACCTCAATACCTGACGAAAATTTAATTTTTGGGCTTCAGTGGCGCAATGGTTAGCGCGTTCGGCTATTAACCAATAGGTTGGTGGTTCGAGCCCATCCGGGAGAAGTGTTGTGACGTCTCAGATGTAACGTAAAATGTCAGAGTTTTTCCACAATACCTGACGAACATTTAATTTTTGGGCTTCAGTGGCGCAATGGTCAGCGCGTTCAGCTGTTAACCGAAAGGTTGGTGGTTCGAGCCCAAACGAGAGAGGTTTTGTGGGGTCTCATTCATTCTTAGTATGGCTAGATGTTGGACAAATTGGTCTATAACATACTCAAAGGACATCCTCGTATCTCCAGTAGAAACAGAGTTACGAACCTGCAAATTATAGTCTAACTCATTTCCTATGGAGGGGGTTTGTTTCTTTACGTTTTGCTTAAGTACTCGGCCCCTGTTTGTCGTAGCCCAAAGTATTTAGTATGGTTAGATGGGGGACAATTTGGACTATATCATATCCTAAGGACATCCCCGTATCTCTAATAGACACAGAGTTATGGGCCTGCAAAGTATAGTCTAATGCATTTCCTATGGACGGGTTGTTTGTTTACGTTTAGCTTAATTACTCGGCCCCTGTTTGTCGTAGCTCAATGTTTTTAGTATGATTAGATGGGGGACAAATTGGTCTATAACATACTCAAAGGACATCCCCGTATCTCCAGTAGAAACAGAGTTACGAGCCTGCAAAGTATATTTTCAAAAATCAAAAGTAACCTTCTAACAATAAGTGAGACAAAAAGTAAGTTGACGACGATATTGAGGTAGCCTCAAGTTTAAAGTATCCTTGTATGGGGAGCAAAGAGTACTATAACATATCCAAAGGAGATCCCAGTATCTCTTGTAGAACAAGAGTTATGAGCCTCCAAAGTTTAGTGCAAAAATCATAAGTAACATAATAAAAATAAGTGAGACGATACCAAAGTTGACGAACATTTTGCTTAATATCTCGGCCCTTGTTTGTCGTAGCTCAATGTTTTTAGTATGGTTAGATGGGGGACAATTTGGACTATAACATATCCTAAGGACATCCCCGTATCTCTAGTAAACACAGAGTTATGGACCTGCAAAGCATAGTCTAATGCATTTCCTTTGGACGGGTTGTTTGTTTACGTTTAGCTTAATTACTCGGCCCCTGTTTGTCGTAGCTCAATGTTTTTAGTATGGTTAGATGGGGACAAATTGGACTATAACATACTCAAAGGACATCCCCGTTTCTCCAGTGGAAACAGAGTTACGAGCCTGCAAAGTATAGTCTAACTCATTTCCTATGGAGGGGGTTTGTTTGTTCACGTATTGCTTAATTACTTGACCCTGTTCTTTCTATTAAAAATAATAACATAGCTTTAGTGTAGCGGTTATCGCATCCGCCTCACTCTCGGAAGGCCACAGGTTCGAAACCACGAAGTTTTTTTTTTTTTTGCTTGGAACATGCAAAGACCTTTATAATTATCCGAACATTTGTGTCAAGGTCACATTATTTACATCCCCGTATCTCTGGTAGAACCAGAGTTACGAGCCTCCAGAATTTAGTCTAATGTATTTCCTATGGAGGGGTTTGTTTGTATACGATTAGCTTAATTACTCGACTACTGTTTGTCGTAGCCCTAATTCTTAGTATGGCTAGATGGGGGACAAATTGGTCTATAACATACTCAAAGGACATCCCCGTATCTCCAGTAGAAACAGAGTTACGAGCCTGCAAAGTATATTTTCAAAAATCAAAAGTAACCTTCTAACAATAAGTGAGACAAAAAGTAAGTTGACGACGATATTGAGGTAGCCTCAAGTTTAAAGTATCCTTGTATGGGGAGCAAAGAGTACTATAACATATCCAAAGGAGATCCCAGTATCTCTTGTAGAACAAGAGTTATGAGCCTCCAAAGTTTAGTGCAAAAATCATAAGTAACATAATAAAAATAAGTGAGACGATACCGAAGTTGACGAACATTTTGCTTAATATCTCGGCCCCTGTTTGTCGTAGCTCAATGTTTTTAGTATGGTTAGATGGGGGACAATTTGGACTATATCATATCCTAAGGACATCCCCGTATCTCTTGTAGACACAGAGTTATGGGCCTGCAAAGTATAGTCTAATGCATTTCCTATGGACGGGTTGTTTGTTTACGTTTAGCATAATTACTCGGCCCCTGTTTGTCGTAGCTCAATGTTTTTAGTATGGTTAGATGGGGGACAAATTGGACTATCAAATACTCAAAGGACATCCCCGTATCTCCAGTAGAAACAGAGTTACGAGCCTGCAAAGTATAGTCTAACTCATTTCCTATGGAGGGGGTTTGTTTCTTTACGTTTTGCTTAAGTACTGGGCCCCTGTTTGTTGTAGCCCAAAGTTTTTAGTATGGTTAGATGAAGGACAAATTGGACTATAACATATCCTAAGGACATCCCGGTATCTCCAGTAGAAACAGAGTTACGAGCCTGCAAAGTTTATTTTCAAAAATCAAAAGTAACCTTCTAACAATAAGTGAGACAAAAAATAAGTGTACGACGATATTGAGGTAGCCTCAAGTTTAAAGTATCCTTGTATGGGGAGCAAAGAGTACTATAACATATCCAAAGGAGATCCCAGTATCTCTTGTAGAACAAGAGTTATGAGCCTCCAAAGTTTAGTGCAAAAATCATAAGTAACATAATAAAAATAAGTGAGACGATACCAAAGTTGACGAACATTTTGCTTAATATCTCGGCCCTTGTTTGTCGTAGCTCAATGTTTTTAGTATGGTTAGATGGGGGACAAATTGGACTATAACATACTCAAAGGACATCCCCGTATCTCCAATAGAAACAGAGTTACGAGCCTGCAAATTATAGTCTAATGCATTTTCTATGGAGGGGTTTGTTTGTTCACGTATTGCTTAATTACTTGACCCTGTTCTTTCGATTATAAATAATAACATATCTTTGGTGTAGCGGTTATCGCATCCGCCTCACTCCCGGAAGGCCACAGGTTCGAAACCGCGAAGTTTTTTTTTTATTGGAACATGCAAAGATCTTTATAATTATCCGAATATTTGTGTCAAGGTCACATTATTTACATCCCCGTATCTCTGGTAGAACCAGAGTTACGAGCCTCCAGAATTTAGTCTAATGTATTTCCTATGAAGGGGTTTGTTTGTTTACGATTAGCTTAATTACTCGACTACTGTTTGTCGTAGCCCTAATTCTCAGTATGGCTAGATGTTGGACAAATTGGTCTATAACATACTCAAAGGACATCCTCGTATCTCCAGTAGAAACAGAGTTACGAACCTGCAAATTATAGTCTAACTCATTTCCTATGGAGGGGGTTTGTTTCTTTACGTTTTGCTTAAGTACTCGGCCCCTGTTTGTCGTAGCCCAAAGTTTTTAGTATGGTTAGATGAAGGACAAATTGGACTATAACATACTCAAAGGACATCCCCGTATCTCCAGTAGAAACAGAGTTACGAGCCTGCAAATTATAGTCTAATGCATTTTCTATGGAGGGGTTTGTTTGTTCACGTATTGCTTAATTACTTGACCCTGTTCTTTCGATTAAAAATAATAACATATCTTTAGTGTAGCGGTTATCGCATCCGCCTCACTCCCGGAAGCCCACAGGTTCGAAACCGCGAAGTTTCTTTTTTTTTGCTTGGAACATGCAAAGACCTTTATAATTAATCGAACATTTGTGTCAAGGTCACATTATTTACATCCCCGTATCTCTGGTAGAACCAGAGTTACGAGCCTCCAGAATTTAGTCTAATGTATTTCCTATGGAGGGGTTTGTTTGTTTACGATTAGCTTAATTACTCGACTACTGTTTGTCGTAGCCCTAATTCTTAGTATGGCTAGATGTTGGACAAATTGGTCTATAACATACTCAAAGGACATCCCCGTATCTCCAGTAGAAACAGAGTTACGAGCCTGCAAAGTATAGTCTAATGCATTTTCTATGGAGGGCTTTGTTTGTTCACGTATTGCTTAATTACTTGACCCTGTTCCTTCGATTAAAAATAATAACATATCTTTAGTGTAGCGGTTATCGCATCCGCCTCACTCCCGGAAGGCCACAGGTTCGAAACCGCGAAGTTTTTTTTTTTTTTGCTTGGAACATGCAAAGACCTTTATAATTAATCGAACATTTGTGTCAAGGTCACATTATTTACATCCCCGTATCTCTGGTAGAACCAGAGTTACGAGCCTCCAGAATTTAGTCTAATGTATTTCCTATGGAGGGGTTTGTTTGTTTACGATTAGCTTAATTACTCGACTACTGTTTGTCGTAGCCCTAATTCTTAGTATGGCTAGATGGGGGACAAATTGGTCTATAACATACTCAAAGGACATCCCCGTATCTCCAGTAGAAACAGAGTTACGAGCCTGCAAAGTATATTTTCAAAAATCAAAAGTAACCTTCTAACAATAAGTGAGACAAAAAGTAAGTTGACGACGATATTGAGGTAGCCTCAAGTTTAAAGTATCCTTGTATGGGGAGCAAAGAGTACTATAACATATCCAAAGGAGATCCCAGTATCTCTTGTAGAACAAGAGTTATGAGCCTCCAAAGTTTAGTGCAAAAATCATAAGTAACATAATAAAAATAAGTGAGACGATACCGAAGTTGACGAACATTTTGCTTAATATCTCGGCCCCTGTTTGTCGTAGCTCAATGTTTTTAGTATGGTTAGATGGGGGACAATTTGGACTATATCATATCCTAAGGACATCCCCGTATCTCTAATAGACACAGAGTTATGGGCCTGCAAAGTATAGTCTAATGCATTTCCTATGGACGGGTTGTTTGTTTACGTTTAGCTTAATTACTCGGCCCCTGTTTGTCGTAGCTCAATGTTTTTAGTATGATTAGATGGGGGACAAATTGGTCTATAACATACTCAAAGGACATCCCCGTATCTCCAGTAGAAACAGAGTTACGAGCCTGCAAAGTATATTTTCAAAAATCAAAAGTAACCTTCTAACAATAAGTGAGACAAAAAGTAAGTTGACGACGATATTGAGGTAGCCTCAAGTTTAAAGTATCCTTGTATGGGGAGCAAAGAGTACTATAACATATCCAAAGGAGATCCCAGTATCTCTTGTAGAACAAGAGTTATGAGCCTCCAAAGTTTAGTGCAAAAATCATAAGTAACATAATAAAAATAAGTGAGACGATACCAAAGTTGACGAACATTTTGCTTAATATCTCGGCCCTTGTTTGTCGTAGCTCAATGTTTTTAGTATGGTTAGATGGGGGACAATTTGGACTATAACATATCCTAAGGACATCCCCGTATCTCTAGTAAACACAGAGTTATGGACCTGCAAAGCATAGTCTAATGCATTTCCTTTGGACGGGTTGTTTGTTTACGTTTAGCTTAATTACTCGGCCCCTGTTTGTCGTAGCTCAATGTTTTTAGTATGGTTAGATGGGGACAAATTGGACTATAACATACTCAAAGGACATCCCCGTTTCTCCAGTGGAAACAGAGTTACGAGCCTGCAAAGTATAGTCTAACTCATTTCCTATGGAGGGGGTTTGTTTGTTCACGTATTGCTTAATTACTTGACCCTGTTCTTTCTATTAAAAATAATAACATAGCTTTAGTGTAGCGGTTATCGCATCCGCCTCACTCTCGGAAGGCCACAGGTTCGAAACCACGAAGTTTTTTTTTTTTTTGCTTGGAACATGCAAAGACCTTTATAATTATCCGAACATTTGTGTCAAGGTCACATTATTTACATCCCCGTATCTCTGGTAGAACCAGAGTTACGAGCCTCCAGAATTTAGTCTAATGTATTTCCTATGGAGGGGTTTGTTTGTATACGATTAGCTTAATTACTCGACTACTGTTTGTCGTAGCCCTAATTCTTAGTATGGCTAGATGGGGGACAAATTGGTCTATAACATACTCAAAGGACATCCCCGTATCTCCAGTAGAAACAGAGTTACGAGCCTGCAAAGTATATTTTCAAAAATCAAAAGTAACCTTCTAACAATAAGTGAGACAAAAAGTAAGTTGACGACGATATTGAGGTAGCCTCAAGTTTAAAGTATCCTTGTATGGGGAGCAAAGAGTACTATAACATATCCAAAGGAGATCCCAGTATCTCTTGTAGAACAAGAGTTATGAGCCTCCAAAGTTTAGTGCAAAAATCATAAGTAACATAATAAAAATAAGTGAGACGATACCGAAGTTGACGAACATTTTGCTTAATATCTCGGCCCCTGTTTGTCGTAGCTCAATGTTTTTAGTATGGTTAGATGGGGGACAATTTGGACTATATCATATCCTAAGGACATCCCCGTATCTCTTGTAGACACAGAGTTATGGGCCTGCAAAGTATAGTCTAATGCATTTCCTATGGACGGGTTGTTTGTTTACGTTTAGCTTAATTACTCGGCCCCTGTTTGTCGTAGCTCAATGTTTTTAGTATGGTTAGATGGGGGACAAATTGGACTATCAAATACTCAAAGGACATCCCCGTATCTCCAGTAGAAACAGAGTTACGAGCCTGCAAAGTATAGTCTAACTCATTTCCTATGGAGGGGGTTTGTTTCTTTACGTTTTGCTTAAGTACTGGGCCCCTGTTTGTTGTAGCCCAAAGTTTTTAGTATGGTTAGATGAAGGACAAATTGGACTATAACATATCCTAAGGACATCCCGGTATCTCCAGTAGAAACAGAGTTACGAGCCTGCAAAGTTTATTTTCAAAAATCAAAAGTAACCTTCTAACAATAAGTGAGACAAAAAATAAGTGTACGACGATATTGAGGTAGCCTCAAGTTTAAAGTATCCTTGTATGGGGAGCAAAGAGTACTATAACATATCCAAAGGAGATCCCAGTATCTCTTGTAGAACAAGAGTTATGAGCCTCCAAAGTTTAGTGCAAAAATCATAAGTAACATAATAAAAATAAGTGAGACGATACCAAAGTTGACGAACATTTTGCTTAATATCTCGGCCCTTGTTTGTCGTAGCTCAATGTTTTTAGTATGGTTAGATGGGGGACAAATTGGACTATAACATACTCAAAGGACATCCCCGTATCTCCAATAGAAACAGAGTTACGAGCCTGCAAATTATAGTCTAATGCATTTTCTATGGAGGGGTTTGTTTGTTCACGTATTGCTTAATTACTTGACCCTGTTCTTTCGATTATAAATAATAACATATCTTTGGTGTAGCGGTTATCGCATCCGCCTCACTCCCGGAAGGCCACAGGTTCGAAACCGCGAAGTTTTTTTTTTATTGGAACATGCAAAGATCTTTATAATTATCCGAATATTTGTGTCAAGGTCACATTATTTACATCCCCGTATCTCTGGTAGAACCAGAGTTACGAGCCTCCAGAATTTAGTCTAATGTATTTCCTATGAAGGGGTTTGTTTGTTTACGATAAGCTTAATTACTCGACTACTGTTTGTCGTAGCCCTAATTCTCAGTATGGCTAGATGTTGGACAAATTGGTCTATAACATACTCAAAGGACATCCTCGTATCTCCAGTAGAAACAGAGTTACGAACCTGCAAATTATAGTCTAACTCATTTCCTATGGAGGGGGTTTGTTTCTTTACGTTTTGCTTAAGTACTCGGCCCCTGTTTGTCGTAGCCCAAAGTTTTTAGTATGGTTAGATGAAGGACAAATTGGACTATAACATACTCAAAGGACATCCCCGTATCTCCAGTAGAAACAGAGTTACGAGCCTGCAAATTATAGTCTAATGCATTTTCTATGGAGGGGTTTGTTTGTTCACGTATTGCTTAATTACTTGACCCTGTTCTTTCGATTAAAAATAATAACATATCTTTAGTGTAGCGGTTATCGCATCCGCCTCACTCCCGGAAGCCCACAGGTTCGAAACCGCGAAGTTTCTTTTTTTTTGCTTGGAACATGCAAAGACCTTTATAATTAATCGAACATTTGTGTCAAGGTCACATTATTTACATCCCCGTATCTCTGGTAGAACCAGAGTTACGAGCCTCCAGAATTTAGTCTAATGTATTTCCTATGGAGGGGTTTGTTTGTTTACGATTAGCTTAATTACTCGACTACTGTTTGTCGTAGCCCTAATTCTTAGTATGGCTAGATGTTGGACAAATTGGTCTATAACATACTCAAAGGACATCCCCGTATCTCCAGTAGAAACAGAGTTACGAGCCTGCAAAGTATAGTCTAATGCATTTTCTATGGAGGGCTTTGTTTGTTCACGTATTGCTTAATTACTTGACCCTGTTCCTTCGATTAAAAATAATAACATATCTTTAGTGTAGCGGTTATCGCATCCGCCTCACTCCCGGAAGGCCACAGGTTCGAAACCGCGAAGTTTTTTTTTTTTTGCTTGGAACATGCAAAGACCTTTATAATTAATCGAACATTTGTGTCAAGGTCACATTATTTACATCCCCGTATCTCTGGTAGAACCAGAGTTACGAGCCTCCAGAATTTAGTCTAATGTATTTCCTATGGAGGGGTTTGTTTGTTTACGATTAGCTTAATTACTCGACTACTGTTTGTCGTAGCCCTAATTCTTAGTATGGCTAGATGGGGGACAAATTGGTCTATAACATACTCAAAGGACATCCCCGTATCTCCAGTAGAAACAGAGTTACGAGCCTGCAAAGTATATTTTCAAAAATCAAAAGTAACCTTCTAACAATAAGTGAGACAAAAAGTAAGTTGACGACGATATTGAGGTAGCCTCAAGTTTAAAGTATCCTTGTATGGGGAGCAAAGAGTACTATAACATATCCAAAGGAGATCCCAGTATCTCTTGTAGAACAAGAGTTATGAGCCTCCAAAGTTTAGTGCAAAAATCATAAGTAACATAATAAAAATAAGTGAGACGATACCGAAGTTGACGAACATTTTGCTTAATATCTCGGCCCCTGTTTGTCGTAGCTCAATGTTTTTAGTATGGTTAGATGGGGGACAATTTGGACTATATCATATCCTAAGGACATCCCCGTATCTCTTGTAGACACAGAGTTATGGGCCTGCAAAGTATAGTCTAATGCATTTCCTATGGACGGGTTGTTTGTTTACGTTTAGCTTAATTACTCGGCCCCTGTTTGTCGTAGCTCAATGTTTTTAGTATGGTTAGATGGGGGACAAATTGGACTATCAAATACTCAAAGGACATCCCCGTATCTCCAGTAGAAACAGAGTTACGAGCCTGCAAAGTATAGTCTAACTCATTTCCTATGGAGGGGGTTTGTTTCTTTACGTTTTGCTTAAGTACTGGGCCCCTGTTTGTCGTAGCCCAAAGTTTTTAGTATGGTTAGATGAAGGACAAATTGGACTATAACATATCCTAAGGACATCCCGGTATCTCCAGTAGAAACAGAGTTACGAGCCTGCAAAGTTTATTTTCAAAAATCAAAAGTAACCTTCTAACAATAAGTGAGACAAAAAATAAGTGTACGACGATATTGAGGTAGCCTCAAGTTTAAAGTATCCTTGTATGGGGAGCAAAGAGTACTATAACATATCCAAAGGAGATCCCAGTATCTCTTGTAGAACAAGAGTTATGAGCCTCCAAAATTTAGTGCAAAAATCATAAGTAACATAATAAAAATAAGTGAGACGATACCAAAGTTGACGAACATTTTGCTTAATATCTCGGCCCTTGTTTGTCGTAGCTCAATGTTTTTAGTATGGTTAGATGGGGGACAAATTGGACTATAACATACTCAAAGGACATCCCCGTATCTCCAATAGAAACAGAGTTACGAGCCTGCAAATTATAGTCTAATGCATTTTCTATGGAGGGGTTTGTTTGTTCACGTATTGCTTAATTACTTGACCCTGTTCTTTCGATTATAAATAATAACATATCTTTGGTGTAGCGGTTATCGCATCCGCCTCACTCCCGGAAGGCCACAGGTTCGAAACCGCGAAGTTTTTTTTTTATTGGAACATGCAAAGATCTTTATAATTATCCGAATATTTGTGTCAAGGTCACATTATTTACATCCCCGTATCTCTGGTAGAACCAGAGTTACGAGCCTCCAGAATTTAGTCTAATGTATTTCCTATGAAGGGGTTTGTTTGTTTACGATTAGCTTAATTACTCGACTACTGTTTGTCGTAGCCCTAATTCTTAGTATGGCTAGATGTTGGACAAATTGGTCTATAACATACTCAAAGGACATCCTCGTATCTCCAGTAGAAACAGAGTTACGAACCTGCAAATTATAGTCTAACTCATTTCCTATGGAGGGGGTTTGTTTCTTTACGTTTTGCTTAAGTACTCGGCCCCTGTTTGTCGTAGCCCAAAGTTTTTAGTATGGTTAGATGAAGGACAAATTGGACTATAACATACTCAAAGGACATCCCCGTATCTCCAGTAGAAACAGAGTTACGAGCCTGCAAATTATAGTCTAATGCATTTTCTATGGAGGGGTTTGTTTGTTCACGTATTGCTTAATTACTTGACCCTGTTCTTTCGATTAAAAATAATAACATATCTTTAGTGTAGCGGTTATCGCATCCGCCTCACTCCCGGAAGCCCACAGGTTCGAAACCGCGAAGTTTCTTTTTTTTTGCTTGGAACATGCAAAGACCTTTATAATTAATCGAACATTTGTGTCAAGGTCACATTATTTACATCCCCGTATCTCTGGTAGAACCAGAGTTACGAGCCTCCAGAATTTAGTCTAATGTATTTCCTATGGAGGGGTTTGTTTGTTTACGATTAGCTTAATTACTCGACTACTGTTTGTCGTAGCCCTAATTCTTAGTATGGCTAGATGTTGGACAAATTGGTCTATAACATACTCAAAGGACATCCCCGTATCTCCAGTAGAAACAGAGTTACGAGCCTGCAAAGTATAGTCTAATGCATTTTCTATGGAGGGCTTTGTTTGTTCACGTATTGCTTAATTACTTGACCCTGTTCCTTCGATTAAAAATAATAACATATCTTTAGTGTAGCGGTTATCGCATCCGCCTCACTCCCGGAAGGCCACAGGTTCGAAACCGCGAAGTTTTTTTTTTTTGCTTGGAACATGCAAAGACCTTTATAATTAATCGAACATTTGTGTCAAGGTCACATTATTTACATCCCCGTATCTCTGGTAGAACCAGAGTTACGAGCCTCCAGAATTTAGTCTAATGTATTTCCTATGGAGGGGTTTGTTTGTTTACGATTAGCTTAATTACTCGACTACTGTTTGTCGTAGCCCTAATTCTTAGTATGGCTAGATGTTGGGCAAATTGGTCTATAACATACTCAAAGGACATCCCCGTATCTCCAGTAGAAACAGTGTTACGAGCCTGCAAAGTATAGTCTAATGCATTTTCTATGGAGGGCTTTGTTTGTTCACGTATTGCTTAATTACTTGACCCTGTTCCTTCGATTAAAAATAATAACATATCTTTAGTGTAGCGGTTATCGCATCTGCCTCACTCCCGGAAGGCCACATGTTCACGTATTGCTTAATTACTTGACCCTGTTCCTTCGATTAAAAATAATAACATATCTTTAGTGTAGCGGTTATCGCATCCGCCTCACTCCCGGAAGGCCACAGGTTCGAAACCGCGAAGTTTTTTTTTTTTGCTTGGAACATGCAAAGACCTTTATAATTAATCGAACATTTGTGTCAAGGTCACATTATTTACATCCCCGTATCTCTGGTAGAACCAGAGTTACGAGCCTCCAGAATTTAGTCTAATGTATTTCCTATGGAGGGGTTTGTTTGTTTACGATTAGCTTAATTACTCGACTACTGTTTGTCGTAGCCCTAATTCTTAGTATGGCTAGATGTTGGGCAAATTGGTCTATAACATACTCAAAGGACATCCCCGTATCTCCAGTAGAAACAGTGTTACGAGCCTGCAAAGTATAGTCTAATGCATTTTCTATGGAGGGCTTTGTTTGTTCACGTATTGCTTAATTACTTGACCCTGTTCCTTCGATTAAAAATAATAACATATCTTTAGTGTAGCGGTTATCGCATCTGCCTCACTCCCGGAAGGCCACAGGTTCGAAACCGCGAAGTTTTTTTTTTTTTTTGCTTGGAACATGCAAAGACCTTTATAATTATTCGAACATTTGTGTCAAGGTCACATTATTTACATCCCCTTATCTCTGGTAGAACCAGAGTTACGAGCCTCCAGAATTTAGTCTAATGTATTTCCTATGGAGGGGTTTGTTTGTTTACGATTAGCTTAATTACTCGACTACTGTTTGTCGTAGCCCTAATACTTAGTATGGCTAGATGGGGGACAAATTGGACTATAACATACTCAAAGGACATCCCCGTATCTCCAGTAGAAACAGAGTTACGAGCCTGCAAAGTAGAGTCTAATGCATTTTCTATGGAGGGGTTTGTTTGTTCACGTATTTCTTAATTACTTGACCCTGTTCTTTCGATTAAAAATAATAACATATCTTTAGTGTAGAGGTTATCGCATCCGCCTCACTCCCGGAAGGCCACAGGTTCGAAACCGCGAAGTTTTTTTTTTTTGCTTGGAACATGCAAAGACCTTTATAATTATCCGAACATTTGTGTCAAGGTCACATTATTTACATCCCCGTATCTCTGGTAGAACCAGAGTTACGAGCCTGCAAAGTATATTTTCAAAAATCAAAAGTAACCTTCTAACAATAAGTGAGACAAAAAGTAAGTTGACGACGATATTGAGGTAGCCTCAAGTTTAAAGTATCCTTGTATGGGGAGCAAAGAGTACTATAACATATCCAAAGGAGATCCCAGTATCTCTTGTAGAACAAGAGTTATGAGCCTCCAAAGTTTAGTGCAAAAATCATAAATAACATAATAAAAATAAGTGAGACGATACCAAAGTTGACGAACATTTTGCTTAATATCTCGGCCCCTGTTTGTCGTAGATCAATGTTTTTAGTATGGTTAGATGGGAGACAAATTGGACTAAAACATACTCAAAGGACATCCCCGTATCTCCAGTAGAAACAGAGTTACGAGCCTGCAAAGTATAGTATAATGCATTGTCTATGGAGGGGTTTGTTTGTTCACGTATTGCTTAATTACTTGACCCTGTTCTTTCGATTAAAAATAATAACATTTCTTTAGTGTAGCGGTTATCGCATCCGCCTCACTCCCGGAAGGCCACAGGTTCGAAACCGCGAAGTTTTTTTTTATAATTATCCGAACATTTGTGTCAAGGTCACATTATTTACATCCCCGTATCTCTGGTAGAACCAGAGTTACGAGCCTCCAGAATTTAGTCTAATGGATTTCCTATGGAGGGGTTTGTTTGTTTACGATTAGCTTAATTACTCGACTATTGTTTGTTGTAGCTCAATGTTTTTAGTATGGTTAGATGGGGGACAAATTGGACTATAACATACTCAAAGGACATCCCCGTATCTACAGTAGAAACAGAGTTACGAGCCTGAAAAGTATAGTCTAATGCATTTTCTATAGAGGGGTTTGTTTGTTCACGTATTGCTTAATTACTTGACCCTGTTCTTTCGATTAAAAATAATAACATATCTTTAGTGTAGCGGTTATCGCATCCGCCTCACTCCCGGAAGGCCACAGGTTCGAAACCGCGAAGTTTTTTTTATAATTATCCGAACATTTGTGTCAAGGTCACATTATTTACATCCCCGTATCTCTGGTAGAACCAGAGTTACGAGCCTTCAGAATTTAGTCTAATGTATTTCCTATGGAGGGGTTTGTTTGTTTACGATTAGCTTAATTACTCGACTACTGTTTGTCGTAGCCCTAATTCTTAGTATGGCTAGATGGGGGACAAATTGGTCTATAACATACTCTAAGGACATCCCCGTATCTCCAGTAGAAACAGAGTTACGAGCCTGCAAAGTATATTTTCAAAAATCAAAAGTAACCTTCTAACAATAAGTGAGACAAAAAGTAAGTTGACGACGATATTGAGGTAGCCTCAAGTTTAAAGTATCCTTGTATGGGGAGCAAAGAGTACTATAACATATCCAACGGATATCCCAGTATCCCTTGTAGAACAAGAGTTATGAGCCTCCAAAGTTTAGTGCAAAAATCATAAGTAACATAATAAAAATAAGTGAGACGATACCAAAGTTGACGAACATTTTGCTTAATATCTCGGCCCCTGTTTGTCGTAGCTCAATGTTTTTAGTATGGTAAGATGGGGGACAATTTGGACTATATCATATCGTAAGGACATCCCCGTATCTCTAGTAGACACAGAGTTATGGGCCTGCAAAATATAGTCTAATGCATTTCCTATGGACGGGTTGTTTGTTTACGTTTAGCTTAATTACTCGGCCCCTGTTTGTCGTAGCTCAATATTTTTAGTATAGTTAGATGGGGGACAAATTGGAGTATAACATACTCAAAGGACATCCCCGTATCTCCAGTGGAAACAGAGTTACGAGCCTGCAAAGTATAGTCTAACTCATTTCCTAAGGAGGGGGTTTGTTTCTTTACGTTTTGCTTAAGTACTCGGCCCCTGTTTGTCGTAGCCCAAAGTTTTTAGAATGGTTAGATGGGGGACAATTTGGACTATAACATATCCTAAGGACATCCCCGTATCTCTAGTAGACACAGAGTTACGAGCCTCCAGAATTTAGTCTAATGTATTTCCTATGGAGGGGTTTGTTTGTTTACGATTAGCTTAATTACTCGACTACTGTTTGTCGTAGCCCTAATTCTTAGTATGGCTAGATGGGGGACAAATTGGTCTATAACCTACTCTAAGGACATCCCCGTATCTCCAGTAGAAACAGAGTTACGAGCCTGCAAAGTATAGTCTAATGCATTTTCTATGGAGGGGTTTGTTTGTTCATGTATTGCTTAATTACTTGACCTTGTTCTTTCGATTAAAAATAATAACATATCTTTAGTGTAGCGGTTATCGCATCCGCCTCACTCTCGGAAGGCCACAGGTTCGAAACCGCGAAGTTTTTTTTTGCTTGGAACATGCAAAGACCTTTATAATTATCCGAACATTTGTGTCAAGGTCACATTATTTACATCCCCGTATCTCTGGTAGAACCAGAGTTACGAGCCTCCAGAATTTAGTCTAATGTATTTCCTATGGAGGGGTTTGTTTGTTTACGATTAGCTTAATTACTCGACTACTGTTTGTCGTAGCAATAATTCTTAGTGTGGCTAGATGGGGGACAAATTGGTCTATAACATACTCTAAGGACATCCCCGTATCTCCAGTAGAAACAGAGTTACGAGCCTGCAAAGTATATTTTCAAAAATCAAAAGTAACCTTCTAACAATAAGTGAGACAAAAAGTAAGTTGACGACGATATTGAGGTAGCCTCAAGTTTAAAGTATCCTTGTATGGGGAGCAAAGAGTACTATAACATATCCAAAGGAGATCCCAGTATCTCTTGTAGAACAAGAGTTATGAGCCTCCAAAGTTTAGTGCAAAAATCATAAGTAACATAATCAAAATAAGTGAGACGATACCAAAGTTGACGAACATTTTGCTTAATATCTATGCCCTTGTTTGTCGTAGCTCAATATTTTTAGTATGGTTAGATGGGGGACAATTTGGACTATAACATATCCTAAGGACATCCCCATATCTCTAGTAGACACAGAGTTATGGGCCTGCAAAGTATAGTCTAATGCATTTCCTAAGGACGGGTTGTTTGTTTACGTTTAGCTTAATTACTCGGCCCCTGTTTGTCGTAGCTCAAAGTTTTTAGTATGGTTAGATGGGGGACAAATTGGACTATAACATACTCAAAGGACATCCCCGTATCTCCAGTGGAAACAGAGTTACGAGCCTGCAAAGTATAGTCTATTTCATTTCCTATGGAGGGGGTTTGTTTCTTTACGTTTCGCTTAAGTACTCGGCCCCTGTTTGTCGTAGCCCAAAGTTTTTAGTATGGTTAGATAATTGACAAATTGGACTATAACATATCCTAAGGACATCCCGGTATCTCTAGTAGACACAGAGTTATGGGCCTTGCAAAGTATAGTCTAATGCATTTTCTATGGAGGGGTTTGTTTGTTCACGTATTGCTTAATTACTTGACCCTGTTCTTTCGATTAAAAATAATAACATATCTTTAGTGTAGCGGTTATCGCATCCGCCTCACTCCCGGAAGGCCACAGGTTCGAAACCGCGAAGTTTTTTTTTTTGCTTGGAACATGCAAAGACCTTTATAATTATCCGAACATTTGTGTCAAGGTCACATTATTTACATCCCCGTATCTCTGGTAGAACCAGAGTTACAAGCCTCCAGAATTTAGTCTAATGTGTTTCCTATGGAGGGGTTTGTTTGTTTACGATTAGCTTAATTACTCGACTACTGTTTGTCGTAGCCCTAATTCTTAGTATGGCTAGATGGGGGACAAATTGGTCTATAACATACTCTAAGGACATCCCCGTATCTCCAGTAGAAACAGAGTTACGAGCCTGCAAATTATATTTTCAAAAATCAAAAGTAACCTTCTAACAATAAGTGAGACAAAAAGTAAGTTGACGACGATATTGAGGTAGCCTCAAGTTTAAAGTATCCTTGTATGGGGAGCAAAGAGTACTATAACATATCCAACGGATATCCCAGTATCTCTTGTAGAACAAGAGTTATGAGCCTCCAAAGTTTAGTGCAAAAATCATAAGTAACATAATAAAAATAAGTGAGACGATACCAAAGTTGACGAACATTTTGCTTAATATCTCGGCCCCTGTTTGTCGTAGCTTAATGTTTTTAGTATGGTAAGATGGGGGACAATTTGGACTATATCATATCGTAAGGACATCCCCGTATCTCTAGTAGACACAGAGTTATGGGCCTGCAAAATATAGTCTAATGCATTTCCTATGGACGGGTTGTTTGTTTACGTTTAGCTTAATTACTCGGCCCCTGTTTGTCGTAGCTCAATATTTTTAGTATAGTTAGATGGGGGACAAATTGGAGTATAACATACTCAAAGGACATCCCCGTATCTCCAGTAGAAACAGAGTTACGAGCCTGCAAAGTATAGTCTAAGACATTTTCTATGGAGGGGTTTGTTTGTTCACGTTTTGCTTAACTTCGGTGATCGGACGTGAACCGGTGTATTCAGCGTGATATGGCCGTTGCCGAGAGTGCTAGTTAATAATTTGAATTTAATTAACTTTCATCTTTATAAAACAATAACAAAAAGAAGATATGTTTGCTTTTTTCATATCTGGTGGAATTTGAAAGAGCAAACAAAAGTGAAAAAACAAACGGCACGCAGTATTCCCAAGTACTGTATGCGCTCGACGCTACTTAACTTCGGTGATCGGACGTGAACCGGTGTTTTCAGCGTGATATGGCCGTTGCCGAGAGTGCTAGTTAATAATTCGAAATTAAATTAAGTGAGACAAATTAACCTTCATATTTTTCAAACAATAACAAAAAGAAAATATGTTTGCTTTTTTCATATCTATTGGAATTTAAAAGAGGAAAAAAAGTGAAAAAGCCAACGGCACGCAGTGTTCCTAAGTGGTCGCCCTCCCAAGTACTGACTGCGCTCGACGCTGCTTAACTTCGGTTATCGGACGAGAACCGGTGTATTCAGCGTGATATGGCCGTTACCGAGAGTGCTAGTTAATAATAAGAATTTAAATTAAGTGAGACAAATTAACCTTCATCATTTTAAAACAATAACAAAAAGAAAACATGTTTGCTTTTTTCATATCTATTAAAATTTAAAAGAGGAAAAAAAAGTGAAAAAGCCAACGGCACGCAGTGTTCCTAAGTGGTCTCCCTCCCAAGTAGTGACTGCGCTCGACGCTGCTTAACTTCGGTTATCGAACGAGAAACGGTGTATTCAGCGTGATATGGCCGTTGCCGAGAGTGCTAGTTAATAATTTGAATTTAATTAACTTTCATCACTATAAAACAATAACAAAAAAGAAGATATGTTTGCTTTTTTCATATCTGGTGGAATTTGAAAGAGGAAACAAAAGTGAAAAGCCAACGGCACGCAGTATTCCCAAGTACTGTATGCGCTCGACGCTGCTTAACTTCGGTATTCGGACGTGAACAGGTGTTTTCAGCGTGATATGGCCGTTGCCGAGAGTGCTAGTTAATAATTCGGATTTAAATTAAGTGAGACAAATTAACCTTCATCATTTTAAAACAATAACAAAAAGAAAACCTGTTTGCTTTTTACATATCTATTAAAATTTAAAAGAGGAAAAAAAAGTGAAAAAGCCAACGGCACGCAGTGTTCCTAAGTGGTCTCCCTCCCAAGTAATGACTGCGCTCGACGCTGCTTAACTTCGGTTATCGGACGAGAACCGGTGTATTGAGCGTGATATGGCCGTTGCCGAGAATGCTAGTTAATAATTTGAATTTAATTAACTTTTTTCTTTGTAAAACAATAACAAAAAGAAGATAAGTTTGCTTTTTTCATATCTGGTGGAATTTGAAAGAGGAAACAAAAGTGAAAACGCCAACGGCACGCAGTATTCCCAAGTACTGTATGCGCTCGACGCTGCTTAACTTCGGTGATCGGACGTGAACCGGTGTTTTCAGCGTGATATGGCCGTTGCCGAGAGTGCTAGTTAATAATTCGAATTTAAATTAAGTGAGACAAATTAACCTTCATCATTTTAAAACAATAACAAAAAGAAAACCTGTTTGCTTTTTACATATCTATTAAAATTTAAAAGAGGAAAAAAAAGTGAAAAAGCCATCGGCACGCAGTGTTCCTAAGCGGTCTCCCTCCCAAGTAATGACCGCGCTCGACGCTGCTTAACTTCGGTTATCGGACGAGAACCGGTGTATTCAGCGTGATATGGCCGTTGCCGAGAGTGCTAGTTAATAATTTGAATTTAATTAACTTTCATCTTTATAAAACAATAACAAAAAGAAGATATGTTTGCTTTTTTCATATCTGGTGGAATTTGAAAGAGGAAACAAAAGTGAAAAAGCAAACGGCACGCAGTATTCCCAAGTACTGACTGCGCTCGACGCTGCTAACGTCGGCGATCGGACGAGAACCGGTGTATTCAGCGTGATATGGCCGTTGCCGAGAGTGCTAGATAATAATTCGAATTTAAATTAAGTGAGACAAATTAACCTTCATCTTTTTCAAACAATAACAAAAAAGAAAATATATTTGCTTTTTTCATATCTATTAAAATTTAAAAGAGGAAAAAAAAGTGAAAAAGCCAACGGCACGCAGTGTTCCTAAGTGGTCTCCCTCCCAAGTACTGACTGCGCTCGACGCTGCTTAACTTCGGTTATCGGACGAGAACCGGTGTATTCAGCGTGATATGGCCGTTGCCGAGAGTGCTAGATAATAATTCGAATTTAAATTAAGTGAGACAAATTAACCTTCATCTTTTTCAAACAATAACAAAAAAGAAAATATGTTTGCTTTTTTCATATCTATTGGAATTTAAAAGAGGAAAAAAAAGTGAAAAAGTTAACGGCACGCAGTGTTCCTAAGTGGTCGCCCTCCCAAGTACTGACTGCGCTCGACGCGGCTTAACTTCGGTTATCGGACGAGAACCGGTGTATTCAGCGTGATATGGCCGTTGCCGAGAGTGCTAGGTAATAATTTGAATTTAATTAACTTTCATCTTTATAAAACAATAACAAAAAGAAGATATGTTTGCTTTTTTCATATCTGGTGGAATTTGAAAGAGGAAACAAAAGTGAAAAAGCAAACGGCACGCAGTATTCCCAAGTACTGACTGCGCTCGACGCTGCTAACGTCGGCGATCGGACGAGAACCGGTGTTCTCAGCGTGATATGGCCGTTGCCGAGAGTGCTATTTAATAATTCGGATTTAAATTAAGTGAGACAAATTAACCTTCATCATTTTAAAACAATAACAAAAAGAAAACCTGTTTGCTTTTTACATATCTATTAAAATTTAAAAGAGGAAAAAAAAGTGAAAAAGCCAACGGCACGCAGCGTTCCTAAGTGGTCTCCCTCCCAAGTAATTACTGCGCTGGACGCTGCTTAACTTCGGTTATCGGACGAGAACCGGTGTATTCAGCGTGATATGGCCGTTGCCGAGAGTGCTAGGTCTATAACATACTCTAAGGACATCCCCGTATCTCCAGTAGAAACAGAGTTACGAGCCTGCAAAGTATATTTTCAAAAGTCAAAAGTAACCTTCTAACAATAAGTGAGACAAAAAGTAAGTTGACGACGATATTGAGGTAGCCTCAAGTTTAAAGTATCCTTGTATGGGGAGCAAAGAGTACTATAACATATCCAAAGGAGATCCCAGTACCTCTTGTAGAACAAGAGTTATGAGCCTCCAAAGTTTAGTGCAAAAATCATAAGTAACATAATAAAAATAAGTGAGACGATACCAAAGTTGACGAACATTTTGCTTAATATCTCGGCCCCTGTTTGTCGTAGCTCAATGTTTTTAAAATGGTTAGATGGGGGACAATTTGGACTATATCATATCCTAAGGACATCCCCGTATCTCTAGTAGACACAGAGTTATGGGCCTGCAAAATATAGTCTAATGCATTTCCTATGGACGGGTTGTGTGTTTACGTTTAGCTTAATTACTCGGCCCCTGTTTGTCGTAGCTCAATATTTTTAGTATGGTTAGATGGGGGACAAATTGGACTATAACATACTCAAAGGACATCCCCGTATCTCCAGTAGAAACAGAGTTACGAGCCTGCAAAGTATAGTCTAATGCATTTCCTATGGAGGGGGTTTGTTTCGTTACGTTTTGCTTAAGTACTCGGCCCCTGTTTGTCGTAGCCCAAAGTTTTTAGTATGGTTAGATGGGGGACAATTTGGACTATAACATATCCTAAGGACATCCCCGTATCTCTAGTAGACACAGAGTTATGGGCCTGCAAAGTATAGTCTAATGCATTTCCTATGGAGGGGTTTGTTTGTTTACGATTAGCTTAATTACTCGACTACTGTTTGTCGTAGCTCAATGTTTTTAGTATGGTTAGATGGGGGACAAATTGGACTATAACATACTCAAAGGACATCCCCGTATCTCCAGTAGAGACAGAGTTACGAGCCTGCAAAGTATAGTCTAATGCATTTCCTATGGAGGGGTTGTTTGTTTACGTTTAGCTTAATTACTCGGCCCCTGTTTGTCGTAGCCCAAAGTTTTTAGTATGGTTAGATGGGGGACAATTTGGACTATATCATATCCTAAGGACATCCCCGTATCTCTAATAGACACAGAGTTATGGGCCTGCAAAGTATAGTCTAATGCATTTCCTATGGACGGGTTGTTTGTTTACGTTTAGCTTAATTACTCGGCCCCTGTTTGTCGTAGCTCAATGTTTTTAGTATGGTTAGATGGGGGACAAATTGGAATATAACATACTCAAAGGACCTCGCCGTATCTACAGTAGAAACAGAGTTACGAGCCTGCAAAGTATAGTCTAATGCATTTTCTATGGAGGGGTTTGTTTGTTCATGTATTGCTTAATTACTTGAACCTGTTCTTTCGATTAAAAATAATAACATATCTTTAGTGTAACGGTTATCGCATCCGCCTCACTCCCGGAAGGCCACAGGATCGAAACCGCGAAGCTTTTTTTTGCTTGGAACATGCAAAGACCTTTATAATTATCCGAACATTTGTGTCAAGGTCACATTATTTACATCCCCGTATCTCTGGTAGAACCAGAGTTACGAGCCTCCAGAATTTAGTCTAATGTATTTCCTATGGAGGGGTTTGTTTGTTTACGATTAGCTTAATTACTCGACTACTGTTTGTCGTAGCCCTAATTCTTAGTGTGGCTAGATGGGGGACAAATTGGTCTATAACATACTCTAAGGACATCCCCGTATCTCCAGTAGAAACAGAGTTACGAGCCTGCAAAGTATATTTTCAAAAGTCAAAAGTAACCTTCTAACAATAAGTGAGACAAAAAGTAAGTTGACGACGATATTGAGGTAGCCTCAAGTTTAAAGTATCCTTGTATGGGGAGCAAAGAGTACTATAACATATCCAAAGGAGATCCCAGTACCTCTTGTAGAACAAGAGTTATGAGCCTCCAAAGTTTAGTGCAAAAATCATAAGTAACATAATAAAAATAAGTGAGACGATACCAAAGTTGACGAACATTTTGCTTAATATCTCGGCCCCTGTTTGTCGTAGCTCAATGTTTTTAAAATGGTTAGATGGGGGACAATTTGGACTATATCATATCCTAAGGACATCCCCGTATCTCTAGTAGACACAGAGTTATGGGCCTGCAAAATATAGTCTAATGCATTTCCTATGGACGGGTTGTGTGTTTACGTTTAGCTTAATTACTCGGCCCCTGTTTGTCGTAGCTCAATATTTTTAGTATGGTTAGATGGGGGACAAATTGGACTATAACATACTCAAAGGACATCCCCGTATCTCCAGTAGAAACAGAGTTACGAGCCTGCAAAGTATAGTCTAATGCATTTCCTATGGAGGGGGTTTGTTTCGTTACGTTTAGCTTAATTACTCGGCCCCTGTTTGTCGTAGCCCAAAGTTTTTAGTATGGTTAGATGGGGGACAATTTGGACTATATCATATCCTAAGGACATCCCCGTATCTCTAATAGACACAGAGTTATGGGCCTGCAAAGTATAGTCTAATGCATTTCCTATGGACGGGTTGTTTGTTTACGTTTAGCTTAATTACTCGGCCCCTGTTTGTCGTAGCTCAATGTTTTTAGTATGGTTAGATGGGGGACAAATTGGAATATAACATACTCAAAGGACCTCGCCGTATCTACAGTAGAAACAGAGTTACGAGCCTGCAAAGTATAGTCTAATGCATTTTCTATGGAGGGGTTTGTTTGTTCATGTATTGCTTAATTACTTGAACCTGTTCTTTCGATTAAAAATAATAACATATCTTTAGTGTAACGGTTATCGCATCCGCCTCACTCCCGGAAGGCCACAGGTTCGAAACCGCGAAGTTTTTTTTTTGCTTGGAACATGCAAAGACCTTTATAATTATCCGAACATTTGTGTCAAGGTCACATTACTTACATCCCCGTATCTCTGGTAGAACCAGAGTTACGAGCCTGCAAACTTTATTTTCAAAAATCAAAAGTAACCTTCTAACAATAAGTGAGACAAAAAGTAAGTTGACGACGATATTGAGGTAGCCTCAAGTTTAAAGTATCTTTGTATGGGGAGCAAAGAGTACTATAACATATCCAAAGGAGATCCCAGTATCTCTTGTAGAACAAGAGTTATGAGCCTCCAAAGTTTAGTGCAAAAATCATAAGTAACATAATCAAAATAAGTGAGACGATACCAAAGTTGACGAACATTTTGCTTAATATCTATGCCCTTGTTTGTCGTAGCTCAATATTTTTAGTATGGTTAGATGGGGGACAATTTGGACTATAACATATCCTAAGGACATCCCCATATCTCTAGTAGACACAGAGTTATGGGCCTGCAAAGTATAGTCTAATGCATTTCCTAAGGACGGGTTGTTTGTTTACGTTTAGCTTAATTACTCGGCCCCTGTTTGTCGTAGCTCAATGTTTTTAGTATGGTTAGATGGGGGACAAATTGGACTATAACATACTCAAAGGACATCCCCGTATCTCCAGTGGAAACAGAGTTACGAGCCTGCAAAGTATAGTCTATTTCATTTCCTATGGAGGGGGTTTGTTTCTTTACGTTTCGCTTAAGTACTCGGCCCCTGTTTGTCGTAGCCCAAAGTTTTTAGTATGGTTAGATAATTGACAAATTGGACTATAACATATCCTAAGGACATCCCGGTATCTCTAGTAGACACAGAGTTATGGGCCTTGCAAAGTATAGTCTAATGCATTTTCTATGGAGGGGTTTGTTTGTTCACGTATTGCTTAATTACTTGACCCTGTTCTTTCGATTAAAAATAATAACATATCTTTAGTGTAGCGGTTATCGCATCCGCCTCACTCCCGGAAGGCCACAGGTTCGAAACCGCGAAGTTTTTTTTTTTGCTTGGAACATGCAAAGACCTTTATAATTATCCGAACATTTGTGTCAAGGTCACATTATTTACATCCCCGTATCTCTGGTAGAACCAGAGTTACAAGCCTCCAGAATTTAGTCTAATGTGTTTCCTATGGAGGGGTTTGTTTGTTTACGATTAGCTTAATTACTCGACTACTGTTTGTCGTAGCCCTAATTCTTAGTATGGCTAGATGGGGGACAAATTGGTCTATAACATACTCTAAGGACATCCCCGTATCTCCAGTAGAAACAGAGTTACGAGCCTGCAAATTATATTTTCAAAAATCAAAAGTAACCTTCTAACAATAAGTGAGACAAAAAGTAAGTTGACGACGATATTGAGGTAGCCTCAAGTTTAAAGTATCCTTGTATGGGGAGCAAAGAGTACTATAACATATCCAACGGATATCCCAGTATCTCTTGTAGAACAAGAGTTATGAGCCTCCAAAGTTTAGTGCAAAAATCATAAGTAACATAATAAAAATAAGTGAGACGATACCAAAGTTGACGAACATTTTGCTTAATATCTCGGCCCCTGTTTGTCGTAGCTTAATGTTTTTAGTATGGTAAGATGGGGGACAATTTGGACTATATCATATCGTAAGGACATCCCCGTATCTCTAGTAGACACAGAGTTATGGGCCTGCAAAATATAGTCTAATGCATTTCCTATGGACGGGTTGTTTGTTTACGTTTAGCTTAATTACTCGGCCCCTGTTTGTCGTAGCTCAATATTTTTAGTATAGTTAGATGGGGGACAAATTGGAGTATAACATACTCAAAGGACATCCCCGTATCTCCAGTAAAAACAGAGTTACGAGCCTGCAAAGTATAGTCTAAGACATTTTCTATGGAGGGGTTTGTTTGTTCACGTTTTGCTTAACTTCGGTGATCGGACGTGAACCGGTGTATTCAGCGTGATATGGCCGTTGCCGAGAGTGCTAGTTAATAATTTGAATTTAATTAACTTTCATCTTTATAAAACAATAACAAAAAGAAGATATGTTTGCTTTTTTCATATCTGGTGGAATTTGAAAGAGCAAACAAAAGTGAAAAAACAAACGGCACGCAGTATTCCCAAGTACTGTATGCGCTCGACGCTACTTAACTTCGGTGATCGGACGTGAACCGGTGTTTTCAGCGTGATATGGCCGTTGCCGAGAGTGCTAGTTAATAATTCGAAATTAAATTAAGTGAGACAAATTAACCTTCATATTTTTCAAACAATAACAAAAAGAAAATATGTTTGCTTTTTTCATATCTATTGGAATTTAAAAGAGGAAAAAAAGTGAAAAAGCCAACGGCACGCAGTGTTCCTAAGTGGTCGCCCTCCCAAGTACTGACTGCGCTCGACGCTGCTTAACTTCGGTTATCGGACGAGAACCGGTGTATTCAGCGTGATATGGCCGTTACCGAGAGTGCTAGTTAATAATAAGAATTTAAATTAAGTGAGACAAATTAACCTTCATCATTTTAAAACAATAACAAAAAGAAAACATGTTTGCTTTTTTCATATCTATTAAAATTTAAAAGAGGAAAAAAAAGTGAAAAAGCCAACGGCACGCAGTGTTCCTAAGTGGTCTCCCTCCCAAGTAGTGACTGCGCTCGACGCTGCTTAACTTCGGTTATCGAACGAGAAACGGTGTATTCAGCGTGATATGGCCGTTGCCGAGAGTGCTAGTTAATAATTTGAATTTAATTAACTTTCATCACTATAAAACAATAACAAAAAAGAAGATATGTTTGCTTTTTTCATATCTGGTGGAATTTGAAAGAGGAAACAAAAGTGAAAAGCCAACGGCACGCAGTATTCCCAAGTACTGTATGCGCTCGACGCTGCTTAACTTCGGTATTCGGACGTGAACAGGTGTTTTCAGCGTGATATGGCCGTTGCCGAGAGTGCTAGTTAATAATTCGGATTTAAATTAAGTGAGACAAATTAACCTTCATCATTTTAAAACAATAACAAAAAGAAAACCTGTTTGCTTTTTACATATCTATTAAAATTTAAAAGAGGAAAAAAAAGTGAAAAAGCCAACGGCACGCAGTGTTCCTAAGTGGTCTCCCTCCCAAGTAATGACTGCGCTCGACGCTGCTTAACTTCGGTTATCGGACGAGAACCGGTGTATTGAGCGTGATATGGCCGTTGCCGAGAATGCTAGTTAATAATTTGAATTTAATTAACTTTTTTCTTTGTAAAACAATAACAAAAAGAAGATAAGTTTGCTTTTTTCATATCTGGTGGAATTTGAAAGAGGAAACAAAAGTGAAAACGCCAACGGCACGCAGTATTCCCAAGTACTGTATGCGCTCGACGCTGCTTAACTTCGGTGATCGGACGTGAACCGGTGTTTTCAGCGTGATATGGCCGTTGCCGAGAGTGCTAGTTAATAATTCGAATTTAAATTAAGTGAGACAAATTAACCTTCATCATTTTAAAACAATAACAAAAAGAAAACCTGTTTGCTTTTTACATATCTATTAAAATTTAAAAGAGGAAAAAAAAGTGAAAAAGCCATCGGCACGCAGTGTTCCTAAGTGGTCTCCCTCCCAAGTAATGACCGCGCTCGACGCTGCTTAACTTCGGTTATCGGACGAGAACCGGTGTATTCAGCGTGATATGGCCGTTGCCGAGAGTGCTAGTTAATAATTTGAATTTAATTAACTTTCATCTTTATAAAACAATATCAAAAAGAAGATATGTTTGCTTTTTTCATATCTGGTGGAATTTGAAAGAGGAAACAAAAGTGAAAAAGCAAACGGCACGCAGTATTCCCAAGTACTGACTGCGCTCGACGCTGCTAACGTCGGCGATCGGACGAGAACCGGTGTATTCAGCGTGATATGGCCGTTGCCGAGAGTGCTAGATAATAATTCGAATTTAAATTAAGTGAGACAAATTAACCTTCATCTTTTTCAAACAATAACAAAAAAGAAAATATATTTGCTTTTTTCATATCTATTAAAATTTAAAAGAGGAAAAAAAAGTGAAAAAGCCAACGGCACGCAGTGTTCCTAAGTGGTCTCCCTCCCAAGTACTGACTGCGCTCGACGCTGCTTAACTTCGGTTATCGGACGAGAACCGGTGTATTCAGCGTGATATGGCCGTTGCCGAGAGTGCTAGATAATAATTCGAATTTAAATTAAGTGAGACAAATTAACCTTCATCTTTTTCAAACAATAACAAAAAAGAAAATATGTTTGCTTTTTTCATATCTATTGGAATTTAAAAGAGGAAAAAAAAGTGAAAAAGTTAACGGCACGCAGTGTTCCTAAGTGGTCGCCCTCCCAAGTACTGACTGCGCTCGACGCGGCTTAACTTCGGTTATCGGACGAGAACCGGTGTATTCAGCGTGATATGGCCGTTGCCGAGAGTGCTAGTTAATAATTTGAATTTAATTAACTTTCATCTTTATAAAACAATAACAAAAAGAAGATATGTATGCTTTTTTCATATCTGGTGGAATTTGAAAGAGGAAACAAAAGTGAAAAAGCAAACGGCACGCAGTATTCCCAAGTACTGACTGCGCTCGACGCTGCTAACGTCGGCGATCGGACGAGAACCGGTGTTCTCAGCGTGATATGGCCGTTGCCGAGAGTGCTATTTAATAATTCGGATTTAAATTAAGTGAGACAAATTAACCTTCATCATTTTAAAACAATAACAAAAAGAAAACCTGTTTGCTTTTTACATATCTATTAAAATTTAAAAGAGGAAAAAAAAGTGAAAAAGCCAACGGCACGCAGCGTTCCTAAGTGGTCTCCCTCCCAAGTAATTACTGCGCTGGACGCTGCTTAACTTCGGTTATCGGACGAGAACCGGTGTATTCAGCGTGATATGGCCGTTGCCGAGAGTGCTAGGTCTATAACATACTCTAAGGACATCCCCGTATCTCCAGTAGAAACAGAGTTACGAGCCTGCAAAGTATATTTTCAAAAGTCAAAAGTAACCTTCTAACAATAAGTGAGACAAAAAGTAAGTTGACGACGATATTGAGGTAGCCTCAAGTTTAAAGTATCCTTGTATGGGGAGCAAAGAGTACTATAACATATCCAAAGGAGATCCCAGTACCTCTTGTAGAACAAGAGTTATGAGCCTCCAAAGTTTAGTGCAAAAATCATAAGTAACATAATAAAAATAAGTGAGACGATACCAAAGTTGACGAACATTTTGCTTAATATCTCGGCCCCTGTTTGTCGTAGCTCAATGTTTTTAAAATGGTTAGATGGGGGACAATTTGGACTATATCATATCCTAAGGACATCCCCGTATCTCTAGTAGACACAGAGTTATGGGCCTGCAAAATATAGTCTAATGCATTTCCTATGGACGGGTTGTGTGTTTACGTTTAGCTTAATTACTCGGCCCCTGTTTGTCGTAGCTCAATATTTTTAGTATGGTTAGATGGGGGACAAATTGGACTATAACATACTCAAAGGACATCCCCGTATCTCCAGTAGAAACAGAGTTACGAGCCTGCAAAGTATAGTCTAATGCATTTCCTATGGAGGGGGTTTGTTTCGTTACGTTTTGCTTAAGTACTCGGCCCCTGTTTGTCGTAGCCCAAAGTTTTTAGTATGGTTAGATGGGGGACAATTTGGACTATAACATATCCTAAGGACATCCCCGTATCTCTAGTAGACACAGAGTTATGGGCCTGCAAAGTATAGTCTAATGCATTTCCTATGGAGGGGTTTGTTTGTTTACGATTAGCTTAATTACTCGACTACTGTTTGTCGTAGCTCAATGTTTTTAGTATGGTTAGATGGGGGACAAATTGGACTATAACATACTCAAAGGACATCCCCGTATCTCCAGTAGAGACAGAGTTACGAGCCTGCAAAGTATAGTCTAATGCATTTCCTATGGAGGGGTTGTTTGTTTACGTTTAGCTTAATTACTCGGCCCCTGTTTGTCGTAGCCCAAAGTTTTTAGTATGGTTAGATGGGGGACAATTTGGACTATATCATATCCTAAGGACATCCCCGTATCTCTAATAGACACAGAGTTATGGGCCTGCAAAGTATAGTCTAATGCATTTCCTATGGACGGGTTGTTTGTTTACGTTTAGCTTAATTACTCGGCCCCTGTTTGTCGTAGCTCAATGTTTTTAGTATGGTTAGATGGGGGACAAATTGGAATATAACATACTCAAAGGACCTCGCCGTATCTACAGTAGAAACAGAGTTACGAGCCTGCAAAGTATAGTCTAATGCATTTTCTATGGAGGGGTTTGTTTGTTCATGTATTGCTTAATTACTTGAACCTGTTCTTTCGATTAAAAATAATAACATATCTTTAGTGTAACGGTTATCGCATCCGCCTCACTCCCGGAAGGCCACAGGATCGAAACCGCGAAGCTTTTTTTTGCTTGGAACATGCAAAGACCTTTATAATTATCCGAACATTTGTGTCAAGGTCACATTATTTACATCCCCGTATCTCTGGTAGAACCAGAGTTACGAGCCTCCAGAATTTAGTCTAATGTATTTCCTATGGAGGGGTTTGTTTGTTTACGATTAGCTTAATTACTCGACTACTGTTTGTCGTAGCCCTAATTCTTAGTGTGGCTAGATGGGGGACAAATTGGTCTATAACATACTCTAAGGACATCCCCGTATCTCCAGTAGAAACAGAGTTACGAGCCTGCAAAGTATATTTTCAAAAGTCAAAAGTAACCTTCTAACAATAAGTGAGACAAAAAGTAAGTTGACGACGATATTGAGGTAGCCTCAAGTTTAAAGTATCCTTGTATGGGGAGCAAAGAGTACTATAACATATCCAAAGGAGATCCCAGTACCTCTTGTAGAACAAGAGTTATGAGCCTCCAAAGTTTAGTGCAAAAATCATAAGTAACATAATAAAAATAAGTGAGACGATACCAAAGTTGACGAACATTTTGCTTAATATCTCGGCCCCTGTTTGTCGTAGCTCAATGTTTTTAAAATGGTTAGATGGGGGACAATTTGGACTATATCATATCCTAAGGACATCCCCGTATCTCTAGTAGACACAGAGTTATGGGCCTGCAAAATATAG
Source organism: Phalangium opilio (assembly GCF_054372755.1). NCBI lineage: Eukaryota > Metazoa > Arthropoda > Arachnida > Opiliones > Phalangiidae > Phalangium > Phalangium opilio. Next base: position 17,374,744 of record NW_028324144.1, read on the forward strand.
TCTAATGCATTTCCTATGGACGGGTTGTGTGTTTACGTTTAGCTTAATTACTCGGCCCCTGTTTGTCGTAGCTCAATATTTTTAGTATGGTTAGATGGGGGACAAATTGGACTATAACATACTCAAAGGACATCCCCGTATCTCCAGTAGAAACAGAGTTACGAGCCTGCAAAGTATAGTCTAATGCATTTCCTATGGAGGGGGTTTGTTTCGTTACGTTTAGCTTAATTACTCGGCCCCTGTTTGTCGTAGCCCAAAGTTTTTAGTATGGTTAGATGGGGGACAATTTGGACTATATCATATCCTAAGGACATCCCCGTATCTCTAATAGACACAGAGTTATGGGCCTGCAAAGTATAGTCTAATGCATTTCCTATGGACGGGTTGTTTGTTTACGTTTAGCTTAATTACTCGGCCCCTGTTTGTCGTAGCTCAATGTTTTTAGTATGGTTAGATGGGGGACAAATTGGAATATAACATACTCAAAGGACCTCGCCGTATCTACAGTAGAAACAGAGTTACGAGCCTGCAAAGTATAGTCTAATGCATTTTCTATGGAGGGGTTTGTTTGTTCATGTATTGCTTAATTACTTGAACCTGTTCTTTCGATTAAAAATAATAACATATCTTTAGTGTAACGGTTATCGCATCCGCCTCACTCCCGGAAGGCCACAGGTTCGAAACCGCGAAGTTTTTTTTTTGCTTGGAACATGCAAAGACCTTTATAATTATCCGAACATTTGTGTCAAGGTCACATTACTTACATCCCCGTATCTCTGGTAGAACCAGAGTTACGAGCCTGCAAACTTTATTTTCAAAAATCAAAAGTAACCTTCTAACAATAAGTGAGACAAAAAGTAAGTTGACGACGATATTGAGGTAGCCTCAAGTTTAAAGTATCCTTGTATGGGGAGCAAAGAGTACTATAACATATCCAAAGGAGATCCCAGTATCTCTTGTAGAACAAGAGTTATGAGCCTCCAAAGTTTAGTGCAAAAATCATAAGTAACATAATAAAAATAAGTGAGACGATACCAAAGTTGACGAACATTTTGCTTAATATCTCGGCCCCTGTTTGTCGTAGCTCAATGTTTTTAGTATGGTTAGATGGACGACAAATTGGACTATAACATATCTTAAGGACATCCCCGTATCTCTAGTAAACACAGAGTTATGGGCCTGCAAAGTATAGTCTAATGCATTTTCTATGGAGGGGTTTGTTTGTTCACGTATTGCTTAATTACTTGACCCTGTTCTTTCGATTAAAAATAATAACATATCTTTAGTGTAACGGTTATCGCATCCGCCTCACTCCCGGAAGGCCACAGGTTCGAAACCGCGAAGTTTTTTTTTTGCTTGGAACATGCAAAGACCTTTATAATTATCCGAACATTTGTGTCAAGGTCACATTATTTACATCCCCGTATCTCTGGTAGAACCAGAGTTACGAGCCTCCAGAATTTAGTCTAATGTATTTCCTTCGGAGGGGTTTGTTTGTTTACGATTAGCTTAATTACTCGACTACTGTTTGTCGTAGCCCTAATTCTTAGTGTGGCTAGATGGGGGACAAATTGGTCTATAACATACTCTAAGGACATCCCCGTATCTCCAGTAGAAACAGAGTTACGAGCCTGCAAAGTATAGTCTAATGCATTTCCTATGGAGGGGGTTTGTTTCGTTACGTTTTGCTTAAGTACTCGGCCCCTGTTTGTCGTAGCCCAAAGTTTTTAGTATGGTTAGATGGGGGACAATTTGGACTATAACATATCCTAAGGACATCCCCGTATCTCTAGTAGACACAGAGTTATGGGCCTGCAAAGTATAGTCTAATGCATTTCCTATGGAGGGGTTTGTTTGTTTACGATTAGCTTAATTACTCGAATTACAAAATTGTCCCCCATCTAACCATACTAAAAACTTTGGGCTACGACAAACAGGGGCCGAGTACTTAAGCAAAACGTAACGAAACAAACCCCCTCCATAGGAAATGCATTAGACTATACTTTGCAGGCTCGTAACTCTGTTTCTACTGGAGATACGGGGAAGTCCTTTGAGTATGTTATAGTCCAATTTGTCCCCCATCTAACCATACCAAAAATATTGAGCTACGACAAACAGGGGCCGAGTAATTAAGCTAAACGTAAACAAACAACCTGTTCATAGGAAATGCATTAGACTATACTTTGCAGGCCCATAACTCTTTCTCTATTAGAGATACGGGGATGTCCTTAGGATATGATATAGTCCAAATTGTCCCCCATCTAACCATACTAAAAACTTTGGGCTACGACAAACAGGGGCCGAGTAATTAAGCTAAACGTAAACAAACAACCCCTCCATAGGAAATGCATTAGACTATACTTTGCAGGCTCGTAACTCTGTTTCTACTGGAGATACGGGGATGTCCTTTGAGTATGTTATAGTCCAATTTGTCCCCCATCTAACCATACTAAAAACATTGAGCTACGACAAACAGTAGTCGAGTAATTAAGCTAATCGTAAACAAACAAACCCCTCCATAGGAAATGCATTAGACTATACTTTGCAGGCCCATAACTCTGTGTCTACTAGAGATACGGGGATGTCCTTAGGATATGTTATAGTCCAAATTGTCCCCCATCTAACCATACTAAAAACTTTGGGCTACGACAAACAGGGGCCGAGTACTTAAGCAAAACGTAACGAAACAAACCCCCTCCATAGGAAATGCATTAGACTATACTTTGCAGGCTCGTAACTCTGTTTCTACTGGAGATACGGGGAAGTCCTTTGAGTATGTTATAGTCCAATTTGTCCCCCATCTAACCATACTAAAAACATTGAGCTACGACAAACAAGGGCCGAGATATTAAGCAAAATGTTCGTCAACTTTGGTATCGTCTCACTTATTTTAGTTATGTTACTTATGATTTTTGCACTAAACTTTGGAGGCTCATAACTCTTGTTCTACAAGAGATACTGGGATCTCCTTTGGAAATGTTATAGTACTCTTTGCTCCCCATACAAGGATACTTTAAACTTGAGGCTACCTCAATATCGTCGTCAACTTATTTTTTGTCTCACTTATTGTTAGAAGGTTACTTTTGATTTTTGAAAATAAACTTTGCAGGCTCTAACTCTGGTTCTACCAGAGATACGGGGATGTAAATAATGTGACCTTGACACAAATGTTCGGATAATTATAAAGGTCTTTGCATGTTCAAAGCAAAAAAAAAACCTCGCGGTTTCGAACGTGTGGCCTTCCGGGAGTGAGGCGGATGCGATAACCGCTACACTAAAGATATGTTATTATTTTTAATCGAAAGAACAGGGTCAAGTAATTAAGCAATACGTGAACAAACAAATCCCTCCATAGAAAATGCATAAGACTATAGTTTGCAGGCTCGTAACTCTGTTTCTACTGGAGATACGGGGATGTCCTTTGAGTATTTTATAGTCCAATTTGTCCCCCATCTAACCATACTAAAAACATTGAGCTACGACAAACAGGGGCCGAGTAATTAAGCTAAACGTAAACAAACAACCCGTCCATAGGAAATGCATTAGACTATACTTTGCAGGCCCATAACTCTGTGTCTACAAGAGATACGGGGATGTCCTTAGGATATGATATAGTCCAAATTGTCCCCCATCTAACCATACTAAAAACATTGAGCTACGACAAACAGGGGCCGAGATATTAAGCAAAATGTTCGTCAACTTTGGTATCGTCTCACTTATTTTTATTATGTTACTTATGATTTTTGCACTAAACTTTGGAGGCTCATAACTTTTGTTCTACAAGAGATACTGGGATCTCCTTTGGATATGTTATAGTACTCTTTGATCCCCATACAAGGATACTTTAAACTTGAGGCTACCTCAATATCGTCGTCAACTTATTTTTTGTCTCACTTATTGTTAGAAGGTTACTTTTGATTTTTGAAAATAAAGTTTGCAGGCTCGTAACTCTGGTTCTACCAGAGATACGGGGATGTAAATAATGTGACCTTGACACAAATGTTCGGATAATTATAAAGGTCTTTGCATGTTCCAAGCAAAAAAAAAAACCTCGCGGTTTCGAACGTGTGGCCTTCCGGGAGTGAGGCGGATGCGATAACCGCTACACTAAAGATATGTTATTATTTTTAATCGAAAGAACAGGGTCAAGTAATTAAGCAATACGTGAACAAACAAATCCCTCCATAGAAAATGCATAAGACTATAGTTTGCAGGCTCGTAACTCTGTTTCTACTGGAGATACGGGGATGTCCTTTGAGTATTTTATAGTCCAATTTGTCCCCCATCTAACCATACTAAAAACATTGAGCTACGACAAACAGGGGCCGAGTAATTAAGCTAAACGTAAACAAACAACCCGTCCATAGGAAATGCATTAGACTATACTTTGCAGGCTCGTAACTCTGTTTCTACTGGAGATACGGGGATGTCCTTTGAGTATGTTATAGTCCAATTTGTCCCCCATCTAACCATACTAAAAACATTGAGCTACGACAAACAGTAGTCGAGTAATTAAGCTAATCGTAAACAAACAAACCCCTCCATAGGAAATGCATTAGACTATACTTTGCAGGCCCATAACTCTGTGTCTACTAGAGATACGGGGATGTCCTTAGGATATGTTATAGTCCAAATTGTCCCCCATCTAACCATACTAAAAACTTTGGGCTACGACAAACAGGGGCCGAGTACTTAAGCAAAACGTAACGAAACAAACCCCCTCCATAGGAAATGCATTAGACTATACTTTGCAGGCTCGTAACTCTGTTTCTACTGGAGATACGGGGAAGTCCTTTGAGTATGTTATAGTCCAATTTGTCCCCCATCTAACCATACCAAAAATATTGAGCTACGACAAACAGGGGCCGAGTAATTAAGCTAAACGTAAACAAACAACCCGTCCATAGGAAATGCATTAGACTATATTTTGCAGGCCCATAACTCTGTGTCTACTAGAGATACGGGGATGTCCTTAGGATATGTTATAGTCCAAATTGTCCCCCATCTAACCATACTAAAAACATTGAGCTACGACAAACAAGGGCCGAGATATTAAGCAAAATGTTCGTCAACTTTGGTATCGTCTCACTTATTTTAGTTATGTTACTTATGATTTTTGCACTAAACTTTGGAGGCTCATAACTCTTGTTCTACAAGAGATACTGGGATCTCCTTTGGAAATGTTATAGTACTCTTTGCTCCCCATACAAGGATACTTTAAACTTGAGGCTACCTCAATATCGTCGTCAACTTATTTTTTGTCTCACTTATTGTTAGAAGGTTACTTTTGATTTTTGAAAATAAACTTTGCAGGCTCTAACTCTGGTTCTACCAGAGATACGGGGATGTAAATAATGTGACCTTGACACAAATGTTCGGATAATTATAAAGGTCTTTGCATGTTCAAAGCAAAAAAAAAACCTCGCGGTTTCGAACGTGTGGCCTTCCGGGACTGAGGCGGATGCGATAACCGCTACACTAAAGATATGTTATTATTTTTAATCGAAAGAACAGGGTCAAGTAATTAAGCAATACGTGAACAAACAAATCCCTCCATAGAAAATGCATAAGACTATAGTTTGCAGGCTCGTAACTCTGTTTCTACTGGAGATACGGGGATGTCCTTTGAGTATTTTATAGTCCAATTTGTCCCCCATCTAACCATACTAAAAACATTGAGCTACGACAAACAGGGGCCGAGTAATTAAGCTAAACGTAAACAAACAACCCGTCCATAGGAAATGCATTAGACTATACTTTGCAGGCCCATAACTCTGTGTCTACAAGAGATACGGGGATGTCCTTAGGATATGATATAGTCCAAATTGTCCCCCATCTAACCATACTAAATACTTTGGGCTACGACAAACAGGGGCCGAGTAATTAAGCTAAACGTAAACAAACAACCCCTCCATAGGAAATGCATTAGACTATACTTTGCAGGCTCGTAACTCTGTCTCTACATGAGATACGGGGATGTCCTTTGAGTATGTTATAGTCCAATTTGTCCCCCATCTAACCATTCTAAAAACATTGAGCTACGACAAACAGTAGTCGAGTAATTAAGCTAATCGTAAACAAACAAACCCCTCCATAGGAAATGCATTAGACTATACTTTGCAGGCCCATAACTCTGTGTCTACTAGAGATACGGGGATGTCCTTAGGATATGTTATAGTCCAAATTGTCCCCCATCTAACCATACTAAAAACTTTGGGCTACGACAAACAGGGGCCGAGTACTTAAGCAAAACGTAACGAAACAAACCCCCTCCATAGGAAATGCATTAGACTATACTTTGCAGGCTCGTAACTCTGTTTCTACTGGAGATACGGGGATGTCCTTAGAGTATGTTATAGACCAATTTGTCCCCCATCTAGCCACACTAAGAATTAGGGCTACGACAAACAGTAGTCGAGTAATTAAGCTAATCGTAAACAAACAAACCCCTCCGAAGGAAATACATTAGACTAAATTCTGGAGGCTCGTAACTCTGGTTCTACCAGAGATACGGGGATGTAAATAATGTGACCTTGACACAAATGTTCTTATAATTATAAAGGTCTTTGCATGTTCCAAGCAAAAAAAAAACTACGCGGTTTCGAACCTGTGGCCTTCCGGGAGTGAGGCGGATGCGATAACCGTTACACTAAAGATATGTTATTATTTTTAATCGAAAGAACAGGGTCAAGTAATTAAGCAATACGTGAACAAACAAACCCCTCCATAGAAAATGCATTAGACTATACTTTGCAGGCCCATAACTCTGTGTTTACTAGAGATACGGGGATGTCCTTAAGATATGTTATAGTCCAATTTGTCGTCCATCTAACCATACTAAAAACATTGAGCTACGACAAACAGGGGCCGAGATATTAAGCAAAATGTTCGTCAACTTTGGTATCGTCTCACTTATTTTTATTATGTTACTTATGATTTTTGCACTAAACTTTGGAGGCTCATAACTCTTGTTCTACAAGAGATACTGGGATCTCCTTTGGATATGTTATAGTACTCTTTGCTCCCCATACAAGGATACTTTAAACTTGAGGCTACCTCAATATCGTCGTCAACTTATTTTTTGTCTCACTTATTGTTAGAAGGTTACTTTTGATTTTTGAAAATAAAGTTTGCAGGCTCGTAACTCTGTTTCTACTGGAGATACCGGGATGTCCTTAGGATATGTTATAGTCCAATTTGTCCTTCATCTAACCATACTAAAAACTTTGGGCTACGACAAACAGGGGCCGAGTACTTAAGCAAAACGTAAAGAAACAAACCCCCTCCATAGGAAATGAGTTAGACTATACTTTGCAGGCTCGTAACTCTGTTTCTACTGGAGATACGGGGATGTCCTTTGAGTATGTTTTAGTCCAATTTGTCCCCCATCTAACCATACTAAAAACATTGAGCTACGACAAACAGTAGTCGAGTAATTAAGCTAATCGTAAACAAACAAACCCCTCCATAGGAAATGCATTAGACTATACTTTGCAGGCCCATATCTCTGTGTCTACAAGAGATACGGGGATGTCCTTAGGATATGATATAGTCCAAATTGTCCCCCATCTAACCATACTAAAAACATTGAGCTACGACAAACAGGGGCCGAGATATTAAGCAAAATGTTCGTCAACTTTGGTATCGTCTCACTTATTTTTATTATGTTACTTATGATTTTTGCACTAAACTTTGGAGGCTCATAACTCTTGTTCTACAAGAGATACTTTGATCTCCTTTGGATATGTTATAGTACTCTTTGCTCCCCATACAAGGATACTTTAAACTTGAGGCTACCTCAATATCGCCGTCAACTTACTTTTTGTCTCACTTATTGTTAGAAGGTTACTTTTGATTTTTGAAAATAAAGTTTGCAGGCTCGTAACTCTGGTTCTACCAGAGATACGGGGATGTAAGTAATGTGACCTTGACACAAATGTTCGGATAATTATAAAGGTCTTTGCATGTTCCAAGCAAAAAAAAACTTCGCGGTTTCGAACCTGTGGCCTTCCGGGAGTGAGGCGGATGCGATAACCGTTACACTAAAGATATGTTATTATTTTTAATCGAAAGAACAGGTTCAAGTAATTAAGCAATACATGAACAAACAAACCCCTCCATAGAAAATGCATTAGACTATACTTTGCAGGCTCGTAACTCTGTTTCTACTGTAGATACGGCGAGGTCCTTTGAGTATGTTATATTCCAATTTGTCCCCCATCTAACCATACTAAAAACATTGAGCTACGACAAACAGGGGCCGAGTAATTAAGCTAAACGTAAACAAACAACCCGTCCATAGGAAATGCATTAGACTATACTTTGCAGGCCCATAACTCTGTGTCTATTAGAGATACGGGGATGTCCTTAGGATATGATATAGTCCAAATTGTCCCCCATCTAACCATACTAAAAACTTTGGGCTACGACAAACAGGGGCCGAGTAATTAAGCTAAACGTAAACAAACAACCCCTCCATAGGAAATGCATTAGACTATACTTTGCAGGCTCGTAACTCTGTCTCTACTGGAGATACGGGGATGTCCTTTGAGTATGTTATAGTCCAATTTGTCCCCCATCTAACCATACTAAAAACATTGAGCTACGACAAACAGTAGTCGAGTAATTAAGCTAATCGTAAACAAACAAACCCCTCCATAGGAAATGCATTAGACTATACTTTGCAGGCCCATAACTCTGTGTCTACTAGAGATACGGGGATGTCCTTAGGATATGTTATAGTCCAAATTGTCCCCCATCTAACCATACTAAAAACTTTGGGCTACGACAAACAGGGGCCGAGTACTTAAGCAAAACGTAACGAAACAAACCCCCTCCATAGGAAATGCATTAGACTATACTTTGCAGGCTCGTAACTCTGTTTCTACTGGAGATACGGGGATGTCCTTTGAGTATGTTATAGTCCAATTTGTCCCCCATCTAACCATACTAAAAATATTGAGCTACGACAAACAGGGGCCGAGTAATTAAGCTAAACGTAAACACACAACCCGTCCATAGGAAATGCATTAGACTATATTTTGCAGGCCCATAACTCTGTGTCTACTAGAGATACGGGGATGTCCTTAGGATATGATATAGTCCAAATTGTCCCCCATCTAACCATTTTAAAAACATTGAGCTACGACAAACAGGGGCCGAGATATTAAGCAAAATGTTCGTCAACTTTGGTATCGTCTCACTTATTTTTATTATGTTACTTATGATTTTTGCACTAAACTTTGGAGGCTCATAACTCTTGTTCTACAAGAGGTACTGGGATCTCCTTTGGATATGTTATAGTACTCTTTGCTCCCCATACAAGGATACTTTAAACTTGAGGCTACCTCAATATCGTCGTCAACTTACTTTTTGTCTCACTTATTGTTAGAAGGTTACTTTTGACTTTTGAAAATATACTTTGCAGGCTCGTAACTCTGTTTCTACTGGAGATACGGGGATGTCCTTAGAGTATGTTATAGACCAATTTGTCCCCCATCTAGCCACACTAAGAATTAGGGCTACGACAAACAGTAGTCGAGTAATTAAGCTAATCGTAAACAAACAAACCCCTCCATAGGAAATACATTAGACTAAATTCTGGAGGCTCGTAACTCTGGTTCTACCAGAGATACGGGGATGTAAATAATGTGACCTTGACACAAATGTTCGGATAATTATAAAGGTCTTTGCATGTTCCAAGCAAAAAAAAAAGCTTCGCGGTTTCAAACCTGTGGCCCTCCGGGAGTGAGGCGGATGCGATAACCGCTACACTAAAGATATGTTATTATTTTTAATCGAAAGAACAGGGTCAAGTAATTAAGCAATACGTGAACAAACAAACCCCTCCATAGAAAATGCATTAGACTATACTTTGCAAGGCCCATAACTCTGTGTCTACTAGAGATACCGGGATGTCCTTGGGATATGTTATAGTCCAATTTGTCCCCCATCTAACCATACTAAAAACATTGAGCTACGACAAACAGGGGCCGAGTAATTAAGCTAAACGTAAACAAACAACCCGTCCATAGGAAATGCATTAGACTATACTTTGCAGGCCCATAACTCAGTGTCTATTAGAGATACGGGGATGTCCTTAGGATATGTTATAGTCCAAATTGTCCCCCATCTAACCATACTAAAAACTTTGGGCTACGACAAACAGGGGCCGAGTACTTAAGCAAAACGTAACGAAACAAACCCCCTCCATAGGAAATGCATTAGACTATACTTTGCAGGCTCGTAACTCTGTTTCTACTGGAGATACGGGGATGTCCTTTGAGTATGTTATAGTCCAATTTGTCCCCCATCTAACCATACTAAAAATATTGAGCTACGACAAACAGGGGCCGAGTAATTAAGCTAAACGTAAACACACAACCCGTCCATAGGAAATGCATTAGACTATATTTTGCAGGCCCATAACTCTGTGTCTACTAGAGATACGGGGATGTCCTTAGGATATGATATAGTCCAAATTGTCCCCCATCTAACCATTTTAAAAACATTGAGCTACGACAAACAGGGGCCGAGATATTAAGCAAAATGTTCGTCAACTTTGGTATCGTCTCACTTATTTTTATTATGTTACTTATGATTTTTGCACTAAACTTTGGAGGCTCATAACTCTTGTTCTACAAGAGGTACTGGGATCTCCTTTGGATATGTTATAGTACTCTTTGCTCCCCATACAAGGATACTTTAAACTTGAGGCTACCTCAATATCGTCGTCAACTTACTTTTTGTCTCACTTATTGTTAGAAGGTTACTTTTGACTTTTGAAAATATACTTTGCAGGCTCGTAACTCTGTTTCTACTGGAGATACGGGGATGTCCTTAGAGTATGTTATAGACCAATTTGTCCCCCATCTAGCCACACTAAGAATTAGGGCTACGACAAACAGTAGTCGAGTAATTAAGCTAATCGTAAACAAACAAACCCCTCCATAGGAAATACATTAGACTAAATTCTGGAGGCTCGTAACTCTGGTTCTACCAGAGATACGGGGATGTAAATAATGTGACCTTGACACAAATGTTCGGATAATTATAAAGGTCTTTGCATGTTCCAAGCAAAAAAAAGCTTCGCGGTTTCGATCCTGTGGCCTTCCGGGAGTGAGGCGGATGCGATAACCGTTACACTAAAGATATGTTATTATTTTTAATCGAAAGAACAGGTTCAAGTAATTAAGCAATACATGAACAAACAAACCCCTCCATAGAAAATGCATTAGACTATACTTTGCAGGCTCGTAACTCTGTTTCTACTGTAGATACGGCGAGGTCCTTTGAGTATGTTATATTCCAATTTGTCCCCCATCTAACCATACTAAAAACATTGAGCTACGACAAACAGGGGCCGAGTAATTAAGCTAAACGTAAACAAACAACCCGTCCATAGGAAATGCATTAGACTATACTTTGCAGGCCCATAACTCTGTGTCTATTAGAGATACGGGGATGTCCTTAGGATATGATATAGTCCAAATTGTCCCCCATCTAACCATACTAAAAACTTTGGGCTACGACAAACAGGGGCCGAGTAATTAAGCTAAACGTAAACAAACAACCCCTCCATAGGAAATGCATTAGACTATACTTTGCAGGCTCGTAACTCTGTCTCTACTGGAGATACGGGGATGTCCTTTGAGTATGTTATAGTCCAATTTGTCCCCCATCTAACCATACTAAAAACATTGAGCTACGACAAACAGTAGTCGAGTAATTAAGCTAATCGTAAACAAACAAACCCCTCCATAGGAAATGCATTAGACTATACTTTGCAGGCCCATAACTCTGTGTCTACTAGAGATACGGGGATGTCCTTAGGATATGTTATAGTCCAAATTGTCCCCCATCTAACCATACTAAAAACTTTGGGCTACGACAAACAGGGGCCGAGTACTTAAGCAAAACGTAACGAAACAAACCCCCTCCATAGGAAATGCATTAGACTATACTTTGCAGGCTCGTAACTCTGTTTCTACTGGAGATACGGGGATGTCCTTTGAGTATGTTATAGTCCAATTTGTCCCCCATCTAACCATACTAAAAATATTGAGCTACGACAAACAGGGGCCGAGTAATTAAGCTAAACGTAAACACACAACCCGTCCATAGGAAATGCATTAGACTATATTTTGCAGGCCCATAACTCTGTGTCTACTAGAGATACGGGGATGTCCTTAGGATATGATATAGTCCAAATTGTCCCCCATCTAACCATTTTAAAAACATTGAGCTACGACAAACAAGGGCCGAGATATTAAGCAAAATGTTCGTCAACTTTGGTATCGTCTCACTTATTTTTATTATGTTACTTATGATTTTTGCACTAAACTTTGCAGGCTCATAACTCTTGTTCTACAAGAGATACTGGGATCTCCTTTGGAAATGTTACAGTACTCTTTGCTCCCCATACAAGGATACTTTAAACTTGAGGCTACCTCAATATCGTCGTCAACTTACTTTTTGTCTCACTTATTGTTAGAAGGTTACTTTTGACTTTTGAAAATATACTTTGCAGGCTCGTAACTCTGTTTCTACTGGAGATACGGGGATGTCCTTAGAGTATGTTATAGACCAATTTGTCCCCCATCTAGCCACACTAAGAATTAGGGCTACGACAAACAGTAGTCGAGTAATTAAGCTAATCGTAAACAAACAAACCCCTCCATAGGAAATACATTAGACTAAATTCTGGAGGCTCGTAACTCTGGTTCTACCAGAGATACGGGGATGTAAATAATGTGACCTTGACACAAATGTTCGGATAATTATAAAGGTCTTTGCATGTTCCAAGCAAAAAAAAAAGCTTCGCGGTTTCAAACCTGTGGCCCTCCGGGAGTGAGGCGGATGCGATAACCGCTACACTAAAGATATGTTATTATTTTTAATCGAAAGAACAGGGTCAAGTAATTAAGCAATACGTGAACAAACAAACCCCTCCATAGAAAATGCATTAGACTATACTTTGCAAGGCCCATAACTCTGTGTCTACTAGAGATACCGGGATGTCCTTGGGATATGTTATAGTCCAATTTGTCCCCCATCTAACCATACTAAAAACATTGAGCTACGACAAACAGGGGCCGAGTAATTAAGCTAAACGTAAACAAACAACCCGTCCATAGGAAATGCATTAGACTATACTTTGCAGGCCCATAACTCAGTGTCTATTAGAGATACGGGGATGTCCTTAGGATATGATATAGTCCAATTTGTCCCCCATCTAACCATACTAAAAACATTGAGCTACGACAAACAGTAGTCGAGTAATTAAGCTAATCGTAAACAAACAAACCCCTCCATAGGAAATGCATTAGACTATACTTTGCAGGCCCATAACTCTGTGTCTACTAGAGATACGGGGATGTCCTTAGGATATGTTATAGTCCAAATTGTCCCCCATCTAACCATACTAAAAACTTTGGGCTACGACAAACAGGGGCCGAGTACTTAAGCAAAACGTAACGAAACAAACCCCCTCCATAGGAAATGCATTAGACTATACTTTGCAGGCTCGTAACTCTGTTTCTACTGGAGATACGGGGATGTCCTTTGAGTATGTTATAGTCCAATTTGTCCCCCATCTAACCATACTAAAAATATTGAGCTACGACAAACAGGGGCCGAGTAATTAAGCTAAACGTAAACACACAACCCGTCCATAGGAAATGCATTAGACTATATTTTGCAGGCCCATAACTCTGTGTCTACTAGAGATACGGGGATGTCCTTAGGATATGATATAGTCCAAATTGTCCCCCATCTAACCATTTTAAAAACATTGAGCTACGACAAACAGGGGCCGAGATATTAAGCAAAATGTTCGTCAACTTTGGTATCGTCTCACTTATTTTTATTATGTTACTTATGATTTTTGCACTAAACTTTGGAGGCTCATAACTCTTGTTCTACAAGAGGTACTGGGATCTCCTTTGGATATGTTATAGTACTCTTTGCTCCCCATACAAGGATACTTTAAACTTGAGGCTACCTCAATATCGTCGTCAACTTACTTTTTGTCTCACTTATTGTTAGAAGGTTACTTTTGACTTTTGAAAATATACTTTGCAGGCTCGTAACTCTGTTTCTACTGGAGATACGGGGATGTCCTTAGAGTATGTTATAGACCAATTTGTCCCCCATCTAGCCACACTAAGAATTAGGGCTACGACAAACAGTAGTCGAGTAATTAAGCTAATCGTAAACAAACAAACCCCTCCATAGGAAATACATTAGACTAAATTCTGGAGGCTCGTAACTCTGGTTCTACCAGAGATACGGGGATGTAAATAATGTGACCTTGACACAAATGTTCGGATAATTATAAAGGTCTTTGCATGTTCCAAGCAAAAAAAAGCTTCGCGGTTTCGATCCTGTGGCCTTCCGGGAGTGAGGCGGATGCGATAACCGTTACACTAAAGATATGTTATTATTTTTAATCGAAAGAACAGGTTCAAGTAATTAAGCAATACATGAACAAACAAACCCCTCCATAGAAAATGCATTAGACTATACTTTGCAGGCTCGTAACTCTGTTTCTACTGTAGATACGGCGAGGTCCTTTGAGTATGTTATATTCCAATTTGTCCCCCATCTAACCATACTAAAAACATTGAGCTACGACAAACAGGGGCCGAGTAATTAAGCTAAACGTAAACAAACAACCCGTCCATAGGAAATGCATTAGACTATACTTTGCAGGCCCATAACTCTGTGTCTATTAGAGATACGGGGATGTCCTTAGGATATGATATAGTCCAAATTGTCCCCCATCTAACCATACTAAAAACTTTGGGCTACGACAAACAGGGGCCGAGTAATTAAGCTAAACGTAAACAAACAACCCCTCCATAGGAAATGCATTAGACTATACTTTGCAGGCTCGTAACTCTGTCTCTACTGGAGATACGGGGATGTCCTTTGAGTATGTTATAGTCCAATTTGTCCCCCATCTAACCATACTAAAAACATTGAGCTACGACAAACAGTAGTCGAGTAATTAAGCTAATCGTAAACAAACAAACCCCTCCATAGGAAATGCATTAGACTATACTTTGCAGGCCCATAACTCTGTGTCTACTAGAGATACGGGGATGTCCTTAGGATATGTTATAGTCCAAATTGTCCCCCATCTAACCATACTAAAAACTTTGGGCTACGACAAACAGGGGCCGAGTACTTAAGCAAAACGTAACGAAACAAACCCCCTCCATAGGAAATGCATTAGACTATACTTTGCAGGCTCGTAACTCTGTTTCTACTGGAGATACGGGGATGTCCTTTGAGTATGTTATAGTCCAATTTGTCCCCCATCTAACCATACTAAAAATATTGAGCTACGACAAACAGGGGCCGAGTAATTAAGCTAAACGTAAACACACAACCCGTCCATAGGAAATGCATTAGACTATATTTTGCAGGCCCATAACTCTGTGTCTACTAGAGATACGGGGATGTCCTTAGGATATGATATAGTCCAAATTGTCCCCCATCTAACCATTTTAAAAACATTGAGCTACGACAAACAAGGGCCGAGATATTAAGCAAAATGTTCGTCAACTTTGGTATCGTCTCACTTATTTTTATTATGTTACTTATGATTTTTGCACTAAACTTTGCAGGCTCATAACTCTTGTTCTACAAGAGATACTGGGATCTCCTTTGGAAATGTTACAGTACTCTTTGCTCCCCATACAAGGATACTTTAAACTTGAGGCTACCTCAATATCGTCGTCAACTTATTTTTTGTCTCACTTATTGTTAGAAGGTTACTTTTGATTTTTGAAAATAAAGTTTGCAGGCTCGTAACTCTGGTTCTACCAGAGATACGGGGATGTAAGTAATGTGACCTTGACACAAATGTTCGGATAATTATAAAGGTCTTTGCATGTTCCAAGCAAAAAAAAAACTTCGCGGTTTCGAACCTGTGGCCTTCCGGGAGTGAGGCGGATGCGATAACCGTTACACTAAAGATATGTTATTATTTTTAATCGAAAGAACAGGGTCAAGTAATTAAGCAATACGTGAACAAACAAACCCCTCCATAGAAAATGCATTAGACTATACTTTGCAGGCCCATAACTCTGTGTCTACTAGAGATACCGGGATGTCCTTAGGATATGTTATAGTCCAATTTGTCCTTCATCTAAATATACTAAAAACTTTGGGCTACGACAAACAGGGGCCGAGTACTTAAGCAAAACGTAAAGAAACAAACCCCCTCCATAGGAAATGAGTTAGACTATACTTTGCAGGCTCGTAACTCTGTTTCTACTGGAGATACAGGAATGTCCTTTGAGTATTTTATAGTCCAATTTGTCCCCCATCTAACCATACTAAAAACATTGAGCTACGACAAACAGGGGCCGAGTAATTAAGCTAAACGTAAACAAACAACCCGTCCAAAGGAAATGCATTAGACTATGCTTTGCAGGCCCATAACTCTGTGTTTACTAGAGATACGGAGATGTCCTTAAGATATGTTATAGTCCAAATTGTCGTCCATCTAACCATACTAAAAACATTGAGCTACGACAAACAGGGGCCGAGATATTAAGCAAAATGTTCGTCAACTTTGGTATCGTCTCACTTATTTTTATTATGTTACTTATGATTTTTGCACTAAACTTTGGAGGCTCATAACTCTTGTTCTACAAGAGATACTGGGATCTCCTTTGGATATGTTATAGTACTCTTTGCTCCCCATACAAGGATACTTTAAACTTGAGGCTACCTCAATATCGTCGTCAACTTATTTTTTGTCTCACTTATTGTTAGAAGGTTACTTTTGATTTTTGAAAATAAAGTTTGCAGGCTCGTAACTCTGTTTCTACTGGAGATACCGGGATGTCCTTAGGATATGTTATAGTCCAATTTGTCCTTCATCTAACCATACTAAAAACATTGAGCTACGACAAACAGTAGTCGAGTAATTAAGCTAATCGTAAACAAACAAACCCCTCCATAGGAAATGCATTAGACTATACTTTGCAGGCCCATAATTCTGTGTCTACAAGAGATACGGGGATGTCCTTAGGATATGATATAGTCCAAATTGTCCTTCATCTAACCATACTAAAAACATTGAGCTACGACAAACAGGGGCCGAGATATTAAGCAAAATGTTCGTCAACTTTGGTATCGTCTCACTTATTTTAGTTATGTTACTTATGATTTTTGCACTAAACTTTGGAGGCTCATAACTCTTGTTCTACAAGAGATACTGGGATCTCCTTTGGAAATGTTATAGTACTCTTTGCTCCCCATACAAGGATACTTTAAACTTGAGGCTACCTCAATATCGTCGTCAACTTATTTTTTGTCTCACTTATTGTTAGAAGGTTACTTTTGATTTTTGAAAATAAACTTTGCAGGTTCGTAACTCTGGTTCTACCAGAGATACGGGGATGTAAATAATGTGACCTTGACACAAATGTTCGGATAATTATAAAGGTCTTTGCATGTTCCAAGCAAAAAAAAAAACCTCGCGGTTTCGAACGTGTGGCCTTCCGGGAGTGAGGCGGATGCGATAACCGCTACACTAAAGATATGTTATTATTTTTAATCGAAAGAACAGGGTCAAGTAATTAAGCAATACGTGAACAAACAAGTCCCTCCATAGAAAATGCATAAGACTATAGTTTGCAGGCTCGTAACTCTGCTTCTACTGGAGATACGGGGATGTCCTTTGAGTATTTTATAGTCCAATTTGTCCCCCATCTAACCATACTAAAAACATTGAGCTACGACAAACAGGGGCCGAGTAATTAAGCTAAACGTAAACAAACAACCCGTCCATAGGAAATGCATTAGACTATACTTTGCAGGCCCATAACTCTGTGTCTACAAGAGATACGGGGATGTCCTTAGGATATGATATAGTCCAAATTGTCCCCCATCTAACCATACTAAAAACATTGAGCTACGACAAACAGGGGCCGAGTAATTAAGCTAAACGTAAACAAACAACCCCTCCATAGGAAATGCATTAGACTATACTTTGCAGGCTCGTAACTCTGTCTCTACTGGAGATACGGGGATGTCCTTTGAGTATGTTATAGTCCAATTTGTCCCCCATCTAACCATACTAAAAACATTGAGCTACGACAAACAGTAGTCGAGTAATTAAGCTAATCGTAAACAAACAAACCCCTCCATAGGAAATGCATTAGACTATACTTTGCAGGCCCATAACTCTGTGTCTACTAGAGATACGGGGATGTCCTTAGGATATGTTATAGTCCAAATTGTCCCCCATCTAACCATACTAAAAACATTGAGCTACGACAAACAGGGGCCGAGTAATTAAGCTAAACGTAAACAAACAACCCCTCCATAGGAAATGCATTAGACTATACTTTGCAGGCTCGTAACTCTGTTTCTACTGGAGATACAGGAATGTCCTTTGAGTATTTTATAGTCCAATTTGTCCCCCATCTAACCATATTAAAAACATTTAGCTACGACAAACAGGGGCCGAGTAATTAAGCTAAACGTAAACAAACAACCCGTCCAAAGGAAATGCATTAGACTATGCTTTGCAGGCCCATAACTCTGTGTTTACTAGAGATACGGGGATGTCCTTAAGATATGTTATAGTCCAAATTGTCGTCCATCTAACCATACTAAAAACATTGAGCTACGACAAACAGGGGCCGAGATATTAAGCAAAATGTTCGTCAACTTTGGTATCGTCTCACTTATTTTTATTATGTTACTTATGATTTTTGCACTAAACTTTGGAGGCTCATAACTCTTGTTCTACAAGAGATACTGGGATCTCCTTTGGATATGTTATAGTACTCTTTGCTCCCCATACAAGGATACTTTAAACTTGAGGCTACCTCAATATCGTCGTCAACTTACTTTTTGTCTCACTTATTGTTAGAAGGTTACTTTTGACTTTTGAAAATATACTTTGCAGGCTCGTAACTCTGTTTCTACTGGAGATACGGGGATGTCCTTAGAGTATATTATAGACCAATTTGTCCCCCATCTAGCCACACTAAGAATTAGGGCTACGACAAACAGTAGTCGAGTAATTAAGCTAATCGTAAACAAACAAACCCCTCCATAGGAAATACATTAGACTAAATTCTGGAGGCTCGTAACTCTGGTTCTACCAGAGATACGGGGATGTAAATAATGTGACCTTGACACAAATGTTCGGATAATTATAAAGGTCTTTGCATGTTCCAAGCAAAAAAAAAAGCTTCGCGGTTTCGAACCTGTGGCCTTCCGGGAGTGAGGCGGATGCGATAACCGCTACACTAAAGATATGTTATTATTTTTAATCGAAAGAACAGGGTCAAGTAATTAAGCAATACGTGAACAAACAAACCCCTCCATAGAAAATGCATTAGACTATACTTTGCAAGGCCCATAACTCTGTGTCTACTAGAGATACCGGGATGTCCTTGGGATATGTTATAGTCCAATTTGTCATTCATCTAACCATACTAAAAACTTTGGGCTACGACAAACAGGGGCCGAGTACTTAAGCGAAACGTAAAGAAACAAACCCCCTCCATAGGAAATGAGTTAGACTATACTTTGCAGGCTCGTAACTCTGTTTCTACTGGAGATACAGGAATGTCCTTTGAGTATTTTATAGTCCAATTTGTCCCCCATCTAACCATATTAAAAACATTTAGCTACGACAAACAGGGGCCGAGTAATTAAGCTAAACGTAAACAAACAACCCGTCCAAAGGAAATGCATTAGACTATGCTTTGCAGGCCCATAACTCTGTGTTTACTAGAGATACGGGGATGTCCTTAAGATATGTTATAGTCCAAATTGTCGTCCATCTAACCATACTAAAAACATTGAGCTACGACAAACAGGGGCCGAGATATTAAGCAAAATGTTCGTCAACTTTGGTATCGTCTCACTTATTTTTATTATGTTACTTATGATTTTTGCACTAAACTTTGGAGGCTCATAACTCTTGTTCTACAAGAGATACTGGGATCTCCTTTGGATATGTTATAGTACTCTTTGCTCCCCATACAAGGATACTTTAAACTTGAGGCTACCTCAATATCGTCGTCAACTTATTTTTTGTCTCACTTATTGTTAGAAGGTTACTTTTGATTTTTGAAAATAAAGTTTGCAGGCTCGTAACTCTGGTTCTACCAGAGATACGGGGATGTAAATAATGTGACCTTGACACAAATGTTCGGATAATTATAAAGGTCTTTGCATGTTCCAAGCAAAAAAGAAAACTTCGCGGTTTCGAACCTGTGGCCTTCCGGGAGTGAGGCGGATGCGATAACCGCTACACTAAAGATATGTTATTATCTTTAATCGAAAGAACAGGTTCAAGTAATTAAGCAATACATGAACAAACAAACCCCTCCATATAAAATGCATTAGACTATACTTTGCAGGCTCGTAACTCTGTTTCTACTGTAGATACGGCGAGGTCCTTTGAGTATGTTATATTCCAATTTGTCCCCCATCTAACCATACTAAAAACATTGAGCTACGACAAACAGGGGCCGAGTAATTAAGCTAAACGTAAACAAACAACCCGTTCATAGGAAATGCATTAGACTATACTTTGCAGGCCCATAACTCTGTGTCTATTAGAGATACGGGGATGTCCTTAGGATATGATATAGTCCAAATTGTCCCCCATCTAACCATACTAAAAACTTTGGGCTACGACAAACAGGGGCCGAGTAATTAAGCTAAACGTAAACAAACAACCCCTCCATAGGAAATGCATTAGACTATACTTTGCAGGCTCGCAACTCTGTTTCTACTGGAGATACGGGGATGTCCTTTGAGTATGTTATAGTCCAATTTGTCCCCCATCTAACCATACTAAAAACATTGAGCTACGACAAACAGTAGTCGAGTAATTAAGCTAATCGTAAACAAACAAACCCCTCCATAGGAAATGCATTAGACTATACTTTGCAGGCCCATAACTCTGTGTCTACTAGAGATACGGGGATGTCCTTAGGATATGTTATAGTCCAAATTGTCCCCCATCTAACCATACTAAAAACTTTGGGCTACGACAAACAGGGGCCGAGTACTTAAGCAAAACGTAACGAAACAAACCCCCTCCATAGGAAATGCATTAGACTATACTTTGCAGGCTCGTAACTCTGTTTCTACTGGAGATACGGGGAAGTCCTTTGAGTATGTTATAGTCCAATTTGTCCCCCATCTAACCATACTAAAAATATTGAGCTACGACAAACAGGGGCCGAGTAATTAAGCTAAACGTAAACAAACAACCCGTCCATAGGAAATGCATTAGACTATATTTTGCAGGCCCATAACTCTGTGTCTACTAGAGATACGGGGATGTCCTTAGGATATGTTATAGTCCAAATTGTCCCCCATCTAACCATACTAAAAACATTGAGCTACGACAAACAAGGGCCGAGATATTAAGCAAAATGTTCGTCAACTTTGGTATCGTCTCACTTATTTTAGTTATGTTACTTATGATTTTTGCACTAAACTTTGGAGGCTCATAACTCTTGTTCTACAAGAGATACTGGGATCTCCTTTGGAAATGTTATAGTACTCTTTGCTCCCCATACAAGGATACTTTAAACTTGAGGCTACCTCAATATCGTCGTCAACTTATTTTTTGTCTCACTTATTGTTAGAAGGTTACTTTTGATTTTTGAAAATAAAGTTTGCAGGCTCGTAACTCTGGTTCTACCAGAGATACGGGGATGTAAATAATGTGACCTTGACACAAATGTTCGGATAATTATAAAGGTCTTTGCATGTTCCAAGCAAAAAAAAAGCTTCGCGGTTTCGAACCTGTGGCCTTCCGGGAGTGAGGCGGATGCGATAACCGCTACACTAAAGATATGTTATTATTTTTAATCGAAAGAACAGGGTCAAGTAATTAAGCAATACGTGAACAAACAAACCCCTCCATAGAAAATGCATTAGACTATACTTTGCAAGGCCCATAACTCTGTGTCTACTAGAGATACCGGGATGTCCTTAGGATATGTTATAGTCCAATTTGTCATTCATCTAACCATACTAAAAACTTTGGGCTACGACAAACAGGGGCCGAGTACTTAAGCGAAACGTAAAGAAACAAACCCCCTCCATAGGAAATGAGTTAGACTATACTTTGCAGGCTCGTAACTCTGTTTCCACTGGAGATACGGGGATGTCCTTTGAGTATGTTATAGTCCAATTTGTCCCCATCTAACCATACTAAAAACATTGAGCTACGACAAACAGGGGCCGAGTAATTAAGCTAAACGTAAACAAACAACCCGTCCAAAGGAAATGCATTAGACTATGCTTTGCAGGCCCATAACTCTGTGTTTACTAGAGATACGGGGATGTCCTTAAGATATGTTATAGTCCAAATTGTCGTCCATCTAACCATACTAAAACATTGAGCTACGACAAACAGGGGCCGAGATATTAAGCAAAATGTTCGTCAACTTTGGTATCGTCTCACTTATTTTTATTATGTTACTTATGATTTTTGCACTAAACTTTGGAGGCTCATAACTCTTGTTCTACAAGAGATACTGGGATCTCCTTTGGATATGTTATAGTACTCTTTGCTCCCCATACAAGGATACTTTAAACTTGAGGCTACCTCAATATCGTCGTCAACTTATTTTTTGTCTCACTTATTGTTAGAAGGTTACTTTTGATTTTTGAAAATAAAGTTTGCAGGCTCGTAACTCTGGTTCTACCAGAGATACGGGGATGTAAATAATGTGACCTTGACACAAATGTTCGGATAATTATAAAGGTCTTTGCATGTTCCAAGCAAAAAAAAACTTCGCGGTTTCGAACCTGTGGCCTTCCGGGAGTGAGGCGGATGCGATAACCGCTACACTAAAGATATGTTATTATTTTTAATCGAAAGAACAGGGTCAAGTAATTAAGCAATACGTGAACAAACAAACCCCTCCATAGAAAATGCATTAGACTAGTCTTTGCAAGGCCCATAACTCTGTGTCTACTAGAGATACCGGGATGTCCTTAGGATATGTTATAGTCCAATTTGTCATTCATCTAACCATACTAAAAACTTTGGGCTACGAAAAACAGGGGCCGAGTACTTAAGCGAAACGTAAAGAAACAAACCCCCTCCATAGGAAATGAGTTAGACTATACTTTGCAGGCTCGTAACTCTGTTTCCACTGGAGATACGGGGATGTCCTTTGAGTATGTTATAGTCCAATTTGTCCCCATCTAACCATACTAAAAACATTGAGCTACGACAAACAGGGGCCGAGTAATTAAGCTAAACGTAAACAAACAACCCGTCCAAAGGAAATGCATTAGACTATGCTTTGCAGGCCCATAACTCTGTGTTTACTAGAGATACGGGGATGTCCTTAAGATATGTTATAGTCCAAATTGTCGTCCATCTAACCATACTAAAACATTGAGCTACGACAAACAGGGGCCGAGATATTAAGCAAAATGTTCGTCAACTTTGGTATCGTCTCACTTATTTTTATTAATCAAAAATGTCTTGATTAGAATCAAGTCCTAAAAAGTATCGATAAGACTGAGGTTATCACTTGTCTGAAGGATCAGATATTAATTTTTCTTTTTAATTGAAACTTAAAGGCATGCTTAAGAAAAAAACAACGTTCCATTACCGTTTTCCGTTGAAATAACTTATTTTACAGGTAATAAATTTCAAAAATTTACTTATCTCGGGTTTTCGGGCACAATTCCATTCCCCCAAAACATTGTATCATTACATTAATTACTTTTGAGAGAGTACGTGTATGACATTGAGTTTTAAAAGGTTCCCTCATTTGTGCCCGGTATGCTTCGCAGTGGATACGTTTTAAAACAATGGCGGAAAATTAAGTAGGGACAGTTAGATTTTTACTCGTGGTTATGCAAAATGATGTAATGTCTAGTGTACTTCAGTCAACAGTCATACTGTTCATTCTCATAGCTCAGGACATGATTAATGCTGCTCACTATTTCTCTCTCTAGTTTCAAACAATGGTTAGAGACCATTCAGTGCCGCAGGTCGCACATGAATATATTTCAACTACAGTTTACATCAATTCTCCGTGGTCGTACTATTAGACCACTAATTTGTTCAGAACATGTCTCGAAAGTGTGCTTGTTGTAAGTTTTTAAAGCAATGTTGCCAATGTGTGGGTAATTTCCCACATCGTGGGAGATTTAGGTTTGGTTTTAGGCTCTGTGGGGAAAAAGTAATATTTTTCCGAAATCAATCAAATGTCGGAATTTTCCTGTTCAAGGGTTAATAGTGCAAAATTTTCAAAAATGCACTAATTTTAACTGCACAGTTAAAATTAGTGCATTTTCGAAAATTTTATCCGGTTTAATAATTTCAAGCGACATTTTGAAATAAATTCGGTGATTTTAAGTTTGGCACTGAAAAAAAAGAAAGCATATTTTGAGAATTTTAAAGCTTTATAGCATTTGTACATATTGTCAAAGCCATGCGGAGTGATATTCCATATTAAACTTAGTATGATAAAATAGTCCAGATAAATATGACTGTAAAAAAGGGGGTGTGGGAAATGCGGCAAATTTTTAAAATGGAAGTGGGAACATCCACTTTCTAACATTATCCGTATTTGTGAATTACAATACGAAAGTAAAAATCCTTACAAAAATTTCGAGACCACTTTCAAAACTCGGGAAAATCACCAACTTAGGAAACCATGAGAGCGACTTAACCCATAAGACTAATTTATACTTGTGCCTCGAAAAACATTATGAAAATTGTTTATCTACTCTATGGAGTTGACCAGCGCCGCGCCTTACCAGGGATACTAGATGTTTAAAGAGGGATGATCAGCTCGAGCCGTTTCACGTACGTTCAGACGAGACTGCGGCAGAGGTGTTTTTAACGGGGATCTATAACGCGCGCCGTCTTGTTTTCCCTATAAAGGACAAATTGAATTCCTATTCCGAGTATTCCCCCATTTTTTTGCGTTCCACCGGACCTAAGCCGTTCCACAGCGCGTCTAATTCTCTCAGATTTCGCATCCTCCTGCCATCATCCTTGATTTGGCTTTGAATTGCTCTAAAATCTAGAAGTCCGGTAGACTGTACTGCATATGACACGCCGATAACTCTGTCGCAATTTCCGTCTCCCTTCGAAAACCTCTTAAAGCATCTAGTATCCCTGGCCTTACATTCGTCGCACTGTTCCAAAAGCGGATTATGCTTCACACATAAAGTACGTAAGTCCCACTTTTCCATAGCTTTAGCCATAGATCATGACATTCCCGAAGTAAAAACTAAACAGACGAACAAAAAAGCTTTTAACCAATCGTAAGTCCCCTAACCGTAGATAGCCTCTTTAATGCCAGACCAATCGGTGACGGCTATTACTATTTTCTTGCCTGGGACCTCGACTCGACCTCGCCGGCGACATAACAAGGAAGCTCGAAAAGCAAATTTGCGGTATCGTTCGTTAGTCGTTATATTATATTAAACGTTTTAAAGCTCAAGTTTCGAAAATTTTCGAGTAATTTAATAAGTCTTCAACTCAATATTATAAGAATTTTTTTCTAGGTATCGGCGGTATCCCGATTCCATAGCCGACAGCGGCTGGGCTCGCCGTAGCCGCGAGAACAGAAAACAATCCTCGTAAAAAAACCGATACACGGCGTCTTAAATAGTCTAAGCAAAAGCTACCCAGATTGATAAGATCTTCGTGCCTTACTCCCAAAAAATCTTTGCTATTGTCAAAAACGGATTTATGGGATAAGAACGTCGGATCGTAGCTTTAGCCTCTAGTACCATCCTCCCATACTTTATTGAGAAACTTCGTCTGCTTATATTTTGACTCCACCCACAAATTCTATCTCTAGAATACAGAATTTGTGGGTGGAGTCAAAATATAAGCAGACGAAGTTTCTCAATAAAGTATGCGAGGATGGGGAGTGAATTCGCTAACTCCGACGTTCTTATCCCATAAATCCGTTTTTGCTATTGTGTATAGTTCTAACTAAAGAATATTCGGTCTTTATAGTAGTTCCCTAATTTATGTATACCTGGTAAATCGGTTCTTGAAGCGAAAGGATCCGAAGGAGCCGCCTTACCGAATTATGTTCCTCCGCATAAGGGGGTTATTTCCCATGAGCTTAGAGAATATCGTGTAGCTCCTCCAGGCACAATGGCACATGTTACGTACTTCATGTGTAGAGCCTAATCGGCTCAGTTGCAATTTTCAATCCCATCCCTCATTCCTTCCATTCTTTGTGTCAACGGTCAACGAAAATTTTGCAGAACCATGAAAACCAGCCAATCTGGTTAGGATAGGCTGTCAGCCGCTGCTGCCTTGACCGGTCAACTCACTTTTTCAACGAAATGGAAAAAAAATCTCTTAGAAACTACACTTTTTAGCCATATCGTATGATTTACATCTACGATGTGGACATTAGTATGACCTGCCCTGTTGGCGGTGGCATTGAAGGAGTATCTCTGTACTGCCTTCTTTGTACTGCCTTTGGCAGTATAAAATTTTTCGTTCCTCAATGAAAGGAGAGTCAATGGGAGCTGATGGGAGAGGATTGTGGTGAGGTGATATTTTTCGTTCGTCATTGAAGTAAGAGTGAATATGAGAGGATTAAGCATTGCATTAAATTGTACTAGTTTCACATTTCCTCTATGTTTCAAGCGAGAGAGAGAGGATTATGATATAGCCTTAAAATGGAAGGTTTTTATACTCCCTTTAAAATTCCTATCACCCGTGGGCAAGTATTTCACGCTTTCAAACCCACTCCCCTATTTCAACATTCAAAGAAATCGTTGGGAATTTTAAAAGCAAAAGCTTCTCGGAAGCGGAATATTACAATTATAACAGAAGTAAATTTCAAGTTCTCTGTTGGCCCAGCCCTTAGGTAGTCTTGTTTACATTTAAAACAAATAAAACTATTCTGTTCGGAAAACACTGCTCTGTAGTGGTTTTAATGGTTTTTTGCAGTCAGTTAAACACAAAAATTATTTTTATGAGGTCACTATCTTCATGACTTCGGTATTATGGATGACAAATTTTTGGAGGGGCCCGTGGCCACTTCTAAAATTTTTGGGGGGGCTCGGGCCCCACGGGCCTATAGAACTCTACGCCTATGAAAATGACCAGTTTAAAAATTAAATCGGAGGGGGAGCAGTGGACCACAGGACCACTAAGGAAATTCTAGGGTAACCAGGGTCCAGACATTCTCTCAACTATTTTAATTACCCACTTCTTTAGTTTAGCAAACGCCGCGCCCTGGTCAATGGTCATGGACCAGTTCATTTATTTCTGGGCAGGGGGGTCGCTGGCCCAATGTCTAGTTTTAAAAAAATCCCTATTTCCCACCCTGCTTCAGTTGGGAGTCTGACTCCTGGAGCTCCTAAAGTACAGAGATGCATATGACAAGGATTCATTTCTCATAAGCGAGAATGGCCAACTCTGTTGTGTTAGAGTCAGCCTGGCAGCCTGGTATTTTTTTGCTTCTAAAGTTCTAAGTCAGCTGGGTTTTCACCTTTAAAAGTTAATACAGCCCTTTAAAAATGTTATTAAATGAATGAATCTATACGGTTGCAGTTATGTCGAAATGAGAGCAATTAAATATGTGTCTTTGATATTTAGCTCTGATAATTTCAGAAAATTAATAAAAAGTAGTGTTATGTATTTAACCAGAATTTATTTTATTGAAATTTATTAATAATTATTTAATTAAAAAAATTGTAATACTATTTTATGTTTTAAATTTTACAAATAAAATTCAAAACAGTAAACATAGGGCAAAGGTTATATTGTAATATAAATAGCCAGTGGGATTGATTTTAGCTATATCGCAATTAGAGCTCGACATTTTCTATCCATTATCCACAAATTAGTAATTAATTTGAATGAAAATAGGTGGATATCTTTTATTAATTGGGAAATAATGCACACATTTTACATTTAAATTTTAGAAGTTAATTTATTATTTACTTTTTGTATGTAATATTCAGCATTAATTTGACTAAGACAATTAACTAATTACCTACGAGGAATTAACTAGTATATATGTTTAAAATTATAATTTAATCGTTTCAAAACTAATATGGTTTTGAACCGGTTTTAATAATTTAGTTATTAAAATTTGTGATTATCGATTGGTCAATATTGAAAATTAACCAATGGTGGAACTAATTTTTTTTAAACTCAATGAAACTGAAATATCAATGAATCATCTACTGAAAGAGGTATCAACCTATTATTTTTTTTTTTCAAAAGAAGGTAAATAAGGATTAGATGGCTTGCTGCTTCAAACAAGATTTTTAACCATGAATAGAATATTTTGTTAATTTTAGTCAAATTTAGATATTCGGTAATCGAGTTGATATGAATAAAGCCCTTTTTGCTCATGTCTATTTTAAACTTTAATCACAGATTTCGATTACCATTTCACAAGCATAATAAACACTACTGAAGGGCGCAAATCTATCTGCAATCGGTAATGGTGACCAATATAGCAATTTGCCCAATTAATCAGTTAGAACTTCATTTGCACATTTCTATTCGTTAATTTGAAATGTTGCGAGAAATTTGAATGGAATATAAGTAGATATCTCTATCAGAAGATAATTTTTGATGTTGATATGTAAGATTCATTGAGTTAAAAAAATTGGTATTGGTATTTCAAGTAAGCTTAGATATCAACATCGGTGAATTTACGATATGGGCTTATGATGTTAGTCTGTTTATAAGATTAAGTCGTTACTTTAAGTGTCACTAGACAGTATCTACCTCCAAAATCGAGAGTTAGTAACTTTATAACCATCTCCTAGTCAGAGGATATCCGAGGGTCAATTTCTTATATCATTGACTGACGAAGGCTAAGCTTAGTCAACTTTTGGCAAGGCCTAATACCGTTTTTGCATGACTGTCGCCGTCATATTCCTTTTAAAGCATAGATCATTAGATCATATAGTATCCACCCTTGATTTTCATTACGCAACACACGTTGGATTCGTAAACCTCGACGTGCACCACGATTAGAAGCATTAAAATGCAAAAACAACACACTGACCGCATACATTTTTGGTAAATAACAGACTCAAACAGAGTCACTACAGCTGTTTTCAGGGATGAACGAGCGACCGAGAGGGCTTTAAAGAAAAAGCCTCCGGCGGCCGGTCTCTTAAAGGGGGTAGTTTCGAGGGAACGAAATTCAAATGCAAGGCGCGTCCCTTCAACAAAAAACATTGAATTCGTTAATACGGACGTTTTAGGCAATTATAATATTGAAATTTTATACAATTAAGTAATATTTAAGAAAACTAAGCACTACTTTCAAAGTCTAAACTTTAAAAACACGACGATACGAGAAGGCGAAGTAACAACAAGAGGTAAACATTTTTATAAATGGCAAAAATTAAAGGAAAGCCAAGGCTTAGCGCAATTTCACCGCCTTAAAGAAAGTGCCAAGTTTAGAAATAGATTGTGGGACAATAAAAAGGTGGAAAATTATGAAATTTGGCTTATATTAAAGCTTGAAACCTACTTTATATTATATTTAAAATCCATCCATGAGCAAATCCTCAAAAAATATGAAAATGGCAACGAAAAAGGACCCACTCTCAAATTTTTTTCCCCTTAAAAAATGGCGGCCACAAACGGGGTAATTTGTCACGGCGGCAATATTAAAGCAGTCTTATCTCACTATCGATAGGCCATTTCAACCAAAAGGCATTAAGAAAAAACAATCGGATTATTATGACGCAACTATACGTAAAAAAAGGCCAATATTGGTCTCGCTGATATTTACCAATAAAACAGCGTATCCATGCTAAAATATCGCAGATTGGGGTAGTTTTTAAAATTTAAAATTAAACATACTTAAAATTAATTTTTCTCAAAAACCTTAAAAATGGTCCTAGAAAAAGGTTTAAATTTTGATATAAAACCGTTCCCAAACGTAACAAACGAATATTTCATTTCAAAAGGGTTGCGACAAAATGGCTAAATTTGAAAAAAACTCCATGTTATTTCTATGGGAAAATTTAACTTTTTCACCAAAAGGGCTGAATCATTTTATGCAAATGAAAACCACCCTTAGCAACTTTATTTTTTATAAAATAAACTAATGAGTGGATCTTTTTGAAATTTTAACCACATATTGAGGGCCCGAATTGTAGTTCTGTGGAATTTTTTCAAAGCAGTTAATACGATACAAAAAAAGTTATAACCAATCAAAAAACCATCCTTATACATTAAAGTCGGTATGAGGTCTTATCTAAGAGAGCTATCGCTCTCCTAGAATTATGTTACTTATGATTTTTGCACTAAACTTTGGAGGCTCATAACTCTTGTTCTACAAGAGATACTGGGATCTCCTTTGGATATGTTATAGTACTCTTTGCTCCCCATACAAGGATACTTTAAACTTGAGGCTACCTCAATATCGTCGTCAACTTATTTTTTGTCTCACTTATTGTTAGAAGGTTACTTTTGATTTTTGAAAATAAAGTTTGCAGGCTCGTAACTCTGGTTCTACCAGAGATACGGGGATGTAAATAATGTGACCTTGACACAAATGTTCGGATAATTATAAAGGTCTTTGCATGTTCCAAGCAAAAAAAAAACTTCGCGGTTTCGAACCTGTGGCCTTCCGGGAGTGAGGCGGATGCGATAACCGCTACACTAAAGATATGTTATTATTTTTAATCGAAAGAACAGGTTCAAGTAATTAAGCAATACATGAACAAACAAACCCCTCCATAGAAAATGCTTTAGACTATACTTTGCAGGCTCGTAACTCTGTTTCTACTGTAGATACGGCGAGGTCCTTTGAGTATGTTATATTCCAATTTGTCCCCCATCTAACCATACTAAAAACATTGAGCTACGACAAACAGGGGCCGAGTAATTAAGCTAAACGTAAACAAACAACCTGTTCATAGGAAATGCATTAGACTATACTTTGCAGGCCCATAACTCTTTCTCTATTAGAGATACGGGGATGTCCTTAGGATATGATATAGTCCAAATTGTCCCCCATCTAACCATACTAAAAACTTTGGGCTACGACAAACAGGGGCCGAGTAATTAAGCTAAACGTAAACAAACAACCCCTCCATAGGAAATGCATTAGACTATACTTTGCAGGCTCGTAACTCTGTTTCTACTGGAGATACGGGGATGTCCTTTGAGTATGTTATAGTCCAATTTGTCCCCCATCTAACCATACTAAAAACATTGAGCTACGACAAACAGTAGTCGAGTAATTAAGCTAATCGTAAACAAACAAACCCCTCCATAGGAAATGCATTAGACTATACTTTGCAGGCCCATAACTCTGTGTCTACTAGAGATACGGGGATGTCCTTAGGATATGTTATAGTCCAAATTGTCCCCCATCTAATCATACTAAAAACTTTGGGCTACGACAAACAGGGGCCGAGTACTTAAGCAAAACGTAACGAAACAAACCCCCTCCATAGGAAATGCATTAGACTATACTTTGCAGGCTCGTAACTCTGTTTCTACTGGAGATACGGGGAAGTCCTTTGAGTATGTTATAGTCCAATTTGTCCCCCATCTAACCATACCAAAAATATTGAGCTACGACAAACAGGGGCCGAGTAATTAAGCTAAACGTAAACAAACAACCCGTCCATAGGAAATGCATTAGACTATATTTTGCAGGCCCATAACTCTGTGTCTACTAGAGATACGGGGATGTCCTTAGGATATGTTATAGTCCAAATTGTCCCCCATCTAACCATACTAAAAACATTGAGCTACGACAAACAAGGGCCGAGATATTAAGCAAAATGTTCGTCAACTTTGGTATCGTCTCACTTATTTTAGTTATGTTACTTATGATTTTTGCACTAAACTTTGGAGGCTCATAACTCTTGTTCTACAAGAGATACTGGGATCTCCTTTGGAAATGTTATAGTACTCTTTGCTCCCCATACAAGGATACTTTAAACTTGAGGCTACCTCAATATCGTCGTCAACTTATTTTTTGTCTCACTTATTGTTAGAAGGTTACTTTTGATTTTTGAAAATAAACTTTGCAGGCTCTAACTCTGGTTCTACCAGAGATACGGGGATGTAAATAATGTGACCTTGACACAAATGTTCGGATAATTATAAAGGTCTTTGCATGTTCAAAGCAAAAAAAAAACCTCGCGGTTTCGAACGTGTGGCCTTCCGGGAGTGAGGCGGATGCGATAACCGCTACACTAAAGATATGTTATTATTTTTAATCGAAAGAACAGGGTCAAGTAATTAAGCAATACGTGAACAAACAAATCCCTCCATAGAAAATGCATAAGACTATAGTTTGCAGGCTCGTAACTCTGTTTCTACTGGAGATACGGGGATGTCCTTTGAGTATTTTATAGTCCAATTTGTCCCCCATCTAACCATACTAAAAACATTGAGCTACGACAAACAGGGGCCGAGTAATTAAGCTAAACGTAAACAAACAACCCGTCCATAGGAAATGCATTAGACTATACTTTGCAGGCCCATAACTCTGTGTCTACAAGAGATACGGGGATGTCCTTAGGATATGATATAGTCCAAATTGTCCCCCATCTAACCATACTAAAAACATTGAGCTACGACAAACAGGGGCCGAGATATTAAGCAAAATGTTCGTCAACTTTGGTATCGTCTCACTTATTTTTATTATGTTACTTATGATTTTTGCACTAAACTTTGGAGGCTCATAACTTTTGTTCTACAAGAGATACTGGGATCTCCTTTGGATATGTTATAGTACTCTTTGATCCCCATACAAGGATACTTTAAACTTGAGGCTACCTCAATATCGTCGTCAACTTATTTTTTGTCTCACTTATTGTTAGAAGGTTACTTTTGATTTTTGAAAATAAAGTTTGCAGGCTCGTAACTCTGGTTCTACCAGAGATACGGGGATGTAAATAATGTGACCTTGACACAAATGTTCGGATAATTATAAAGGTCTTTGCATGTTCCAAGCAAAAAAAAAAACCTCGCGGTTTCGAACGTGTGGCCTTCCGGGAGTGAGGCGGATGCGATAACCGCTACACTAAAGATATGTTATTATTTTTAATCGAAAGAACAGGGTCAAGTAATTAAGCAATACGTGAACAAACAAATCCCTCCATAGAAAATGCATAAGACTATAGTTTGCAGGCTCGTAACTCTGTTTCTACTGGAGATACGGGGATGTCCTTTGAGTATTTTATAGTCCAATTTGTCCCCCATCTAACCATACTAAAAACATTGAGCTACGACAAACAGGGGCCGAGTAATTAAGCTAAACGTAAACAAACAACCCGTCCATAGGAAATGCATTAGACTATACTTTGCAGGCTCGTAACTCTGTTTCTACTGGAGATACGGGGATGTCCTTTGAGTATGTTATAGTCCAATTTGTCCCCCATCTAACCATACTAAAAACATTGAGCTACGACAAACAGTAGTCGAGTAATTAAGCTAATCGTAAACAAACAAACCCCTCCATAGGAAATGCATTAGACTATACTTTGCAGGCCCATAACTCTGTGTCTACTAGAGATACGGGGATGTCCTTAGGATATGTTATAGTCCAAATTGTCCCCCATCTAACCATACTAAAAACTTTGGGCTACGACAAACAGGGGCCGAGTACTTAAGCAAAACGTAACGAAACAAACCCCCTCCATAGGAAATGCATTAGACTATACTTTGCAGGCTCGTAACTCTGTTTCTACTGGAGATACGGGGAAGTCCTTTGAGTATGTTATAGTCCAATTTGTCCCCCATCTAACCATACCAAAAATATTGAGCTACGACAAACAGGGGCCGAGTAATTAAGCTAAACGTAAACAAACAACCCGTCCATAGGAAATGCATTAGACTATATTTTGCAGGCCCATAACTCTGTGTCTACTAGAGATACGGGGATGTCCTTAGGATATGTTATAGTCCAAATTGTCCCCCATCTAACCATACTAAAAACATTGAGCTACGACAAACAAGGGCCGAGATATTAAGCAAAATGTTCGTCAACTTTGGTATCGTCTCACTTATTTTAGTTATGTTACTTATGATTTTTGCACTAAACTTTGGAGGCTCATAACTCTTGTTCTACAAGAGATACTGGGATCTCCTTTGGAAATGTTATAGTACTCTTTGCTCCCCATACAAGGATACTTTAAACTTGAGGCTACCTCAATATCGTCGTCAACTTATTTTTTGTCTCACTTATTGTTAGAAGGTTACTTTTGATTTTTGAAAATAAACTTTGCAGGCTCTAACTCTGGTTCTACCAGAGATACGGGGATGTAAATAATGTGACCTTGACACAAATGTTCGGATAATTATAAAGGTCTTTGCATGTTCAAAGCAAAAAAAAAACCTCGCGGTTTCGAACGTGTGGCCTTCCGGGAGTGAGGCGGATGCGATAACCGCTACACTAAAGATATGTTATTATTTTTAATCGAAAGAACAGGGTCAAGTAATTAAGCAATACGTGAACAAACAAATCCCTCCATAGAAAATGCATAAGACTATAGTTTGCAGGCTCGTAACTCTGTTTCTACTGGAGATACGGGGATGTCCTTTGAGTATTTTATAGTCCAATTTGTCCCCCATCTAACCATACTAAAAACATTGAGCTACGACAAACAGGGGCCGAGTAATTAAGCTAAACGTAAACAAACAACCCGTCCATAGGAAATGCATTAGACTATACTTTGCAGGCCCATAACTCTGTGTCTACAAGAGATACGGGGATGTCCTTAGGATATGATATAGTCCAAATTGTCCCCCATCTAACCATACTAAAAACATTGAGCTACGACAAACAGGGGCCGAGATATTAAGCAAAATGTTCGTCAACTTTGGTATCGTCTCACTTATTTTTATTATGTTACTTATGATTTTTGCACTAAACTTTGGAGGCTCATAACTTTTGTTCTACAAGAGATACTGGGATCTCCTTTGGATATGTTATAGTACTCTTTGATCCCCATACAAGGATACTTTAAACTTGAGGCTACCTCAATATCGTCGTCAACTTATTTTTTGTCTCACTTATTGTTAGAAGGTTACTTTTGATTTTTGAAAATAAAGTTTGCAGGCTCGTAACTCTGGTTCTACCAGAGATACGGGGATGTAAATAATGTGACCTTGACACAAATGTTCGGATAATTATAAAGGTCTTTGCATGTTCCAAGCAAAAAAAAAAACCTCGCGGTTTCGAACGTGTGGCCTTCCGGGAGTGAGGCGGATGCGATAACCGCTACACTAAAGATATGTTATTATTTTTAATCGAAAGAACAGGGTCAAGTAATTAAGCAATACGTGAACAAACAAATCCCTCCATAGAAAATGCATAAGACTATAGTTTGCAGGCTCGTAACTCTGTTTCTACTGGAGATACGGGGATGTCCTTTGAGTATTTTATAGTCCAATTTCTCCCCCATCTAACCATACTAAAAACATTGAGCTACGACAAACAGGGGCCGAGTAATTAAGCTAAACGTAAACAAACAACCCGTCCATAGGAAATGCATTAGACTATACTTTGCAGGCCCATAACTCTGTGTCTACAAGAGTTACGGGGATGTCCTTAGGATATGATATAGTCCAAATTGTCCCCCATCTAACCATACTAAAAACATTGAGCTACGACAAACAGGGGCCGAGATATTAAGCAAAATGTTCGTCAACTTTGGTATCGTCTCACTTATTTTTATTATGTTACTTATGATTTTTGCACTAAACTTTGGAGGCTCATAACTTTTGTTCTACAAGAGATACTGGGATCTCCTTTGGATATGTTATAGTACTCTTTGATCCCCATACAAGGATACTTTAAACTTGAGGCTACCTCAATATCGTCGTCAACTTACTTTTTGTCTCACTTCTTGTTAGAAGGTTACTTTTGATTTTTGAAAATATACTTTGCAGGCTCGTAACTCTGTTTCTACTGGAGATACGTGGATGTCCTTTGAGTATGTTATAGACCAATTTGTCCCCCATCTAAACATACTAAAAACATTGAGCTACGACAAACAGGGGCCGAGTAATTAAGCTAAACGTAAACAAACAACCCCTCCATAGGAAATGCATTAGACTATAATTTGCAGGCTCGTAACTCTGTCTCTACTGGAGATACGGGGATGTCCTTTGAGTATGTTATAGTCCAATTTGTCCCCCATCTAACCATACTAAAAACATTGAGCTACGACAAACAGTAGTCGAGTAATTAAGCTAATCGTAAACAAACAAACCCCTCCATAGGAAATGCATTAGACTATACTTTGCAGGCCCATAACTCTGTGTCTACTAGAGATACGGGGATGTCCTTAGGATATGTTATAGTCCAAATTGTCCCCCATCTAACCATACTAAAAACTTTGGGCTACGACAAACAGGGGCCGAGTACTTAAGCAAAACGTAACGAAACAAACCCCCTCCATAGGAAATGCATTAGACTATACTTTGCAGGCTCGTAACTCTGTTTCTACTGGAGATACGGGGATGTCCTTTGAGTATGTTATAGTCCAATTTGTCCCCCATCTAAACATACTAAAAATATTGAGCTACGACAAACAGGGGCCGAGTAATTAAGCTAATCGTAAACAAACAAACCCCTCCATAGGAAATGCATTAGACTATACTTTGCAGGCCCATAACTCTGTGTCTACTAGAGATACGGGGATGTCCTTAGGATATGTTATAGTCCAAATTGTCCCCCATCTAACCATACTAAAAACTTTGGGCTACGACAAACAGGGGCCGAGTACTTAAGCAAAACGTAACGAAACAAACCCCCTCCATAGGAAATGCATTAGACTATATTTTGCAGGCCCATAACTCTGTGTCTACTAGAGATACGGGGATGTCCTTAGGATATGATATAGTCCAAATTGTCCCCCATCTAACCATTTTAAAAACATTGAGCTACGACAAACAGGGGCCGAGATATTAAGCAAAATGTTCGTCAACTTTGGTATCGTCTCACTTATTTTTATTATGTTACTTATGATTTTTGCACTAAACTTTGGAGGCTCATAACTCTTGTTCTACAAGAGGTACTGGAATCTCCTTTGGATATGTTATAGTACTCTTTGCTCCCCATACAAGGATACTTTAAACTTGAGGCTACCTCAATATCGTCGTCAACTTACTTTTTGTCTCACTTATTGTTAGAAGGTTACTTTTCACTTTTGAAAATATACTTTGCAGGCTCGTAACTCTGTTTCTACTGGAGATACGGGGATGTCCTTAGAGTATGTTATAGACCAATTTGTCCCCCATCTAGCCACACTAAGAATTAGGGCTACGACAAACAGTAGTCGAGTAATTAAGCTAATCGTAAACAAACAAACCCCTCCATAGGAAATACATTAGACTAAATTCTGGAGGCTCGTAACTCTGGTTCTACCAGAGATACGGGGATGTAAATAATGTGACCTTGACACAAATGTTCGGATAATTATAAAGGTCTTTGCATGTTCCAAGCAAAAAAAAAAAACTTCGCGGTTTCGAACCTGTGGCCTTCCGGGAGTGAGGCGGATGCGATAACCGTTACACTAAAGATATGTTATTATTTTTAATCGAAAGAACAGGGTCAAGTAATTAAGCAATACGTGAACAAACAAACCCCTCCATAGAAAATGCATTAGACTATACTTTGCAGGCCCATAACTCTGTGTCTACTAGAGATACCGGGATGTCCTTAGGATATGTTATAGTCCAATTTGTCCTTCATCTAAATATACTAAAAACTTTGGGCTACGACAAACAGGGGCCGAGTACTTAAGCAAAACGTAAAGAAACAAACCCCCTCCATAGGAAATGAGTTAGACTATACTTTGCAGGCTCGTAACTCTGTTTCTACTGGAGATACAGGGATGTCCTTTGAGTATTTTATAGTCCAATTTGTCCCCCATCTAACCATACTAAAAACATTGAGCTACGACAAACAGGGGCCGAGTAATTAAGCTAAACGTAAACAAACAACCCGTCCAAAGGAAATGCATTAGACTATGCTTTGCAGGCCCATAACTCTGTGTTTACTAGAGATACGGGGATGTCCTTAAGATATGTTATAGTCCAAATTGTCGTCCATCTAACCATACTAAAAACATTGAGCTACGACAAACAGGGGCCGAGATATTAAGCAAAATGTTCGTCAACTTTGGTATCGTCTCACTTATTTTTATTATGTTACTTATGATTTTTGCACTAAACTTTGGAGGCTCATAACTCTTGTTCTACAAGAGATACTGGGATCTCCTTTGGATATGTTATAGTACTCTTTGCTCCCCATACAAGGATACTTTAAACTTGAGGCTACCTCAATATCGTCGTCAACTTATTTTTTGTCTCACTTATTGTTAGAAGGTTACTTTTGATTTTTGAAAATAAAGTTTGCAGGCTCGTAACTCTGGTTCTACCAGAGATACGGGGATGTAAATAATGTGACCTTGACACAAATGTTCGGATAATTATAAAGGTCTTTGCATGTTCCAAGCAAAAAAAAAAACTTCGCGGTTTCGAACCTGTGGCCTTCCGGGAGTGAGGCGGATGCGATAACCGCTACACTAAAGATATGTTATTATTTTTAATCGAAAGAACAGGTTCAAGCAATGCCGACTCAATTTATAAAGGCCCATGCATGCCTCGGTTTTTTAATTTATTTTCGCTTTTTCGAATTCGCCAAAAAGTGCCGCACAGCGACTTGGCGCTCTTCGATACAGAGGATTCAAAATGTTTTCGCGCCGTGTAAGAGCCAATAAGAGTGAGGGAAACTACGGCTATGCGGTTGAGGGGGGGAGTATATTTCCCTCCTCTTTGAGTATACGACTGTTAAGGGACTCTTCGGAAACGGGGTTCTCGACTGTTTTTGATGTGGAGGAAATAATTTTCGCAAGGCTAGTAAATAATGTAAATTAATAAATTTAACTAGTTTATGTTTAAGTTTCCTATATTATGAAATATAATTAGGGACGGGATTTATAAAGTTTAAATGAATGTAGACTAATGGGGAAGAGTGTGATATTTTTCATTGCGATAATACCGCTTTGTTACAAAATGTTAATTCTGGTCATTAATAAGATATTATAATTTTTGTAATGATATATGTTAATTTCTAGGGTAAAAATTTTTTTCTTATCATCATATAGTCGTATTTCCTCTTAATTTTAAAAATTATGCTAGTAAAAACGGATATTTTAGGTATCATGCATTTTGGCGCCAAAATATCTTTGGCGCGAACTTTAAATTCATTCAAATATTTATACAACAGAAAGCGCCACCTAGCTCGTGGGAGAGTCGGCCGATAAAAGGTCCGGTCCCCTACTCCCGAGGCACCATGCATGGGCCTTTATAAATTGAGTCGGCATTGGTTCAAGTAATTAAGCAATACATGAACAAACAAACCCCTCCATAGAAAATGCATTAGACTATACTTTGCAGGCTCGTAACTCTGTTTCTACTGTAGATACGGCGAGGTCCTTTGAGTATGTTATATTCCAATTTGTCCCCCATCTAACCATACTAAAAACATTGAGCTACGACAAACAGGGGCCGAGTAATTAAGCTAAACGTAAACAAACAACCCGTTCATAGGAAATGCATTAGACTATACTTTGCAGGCCCATAACTCTGTGTCTATTAGAGATACGGGGATTTCCTTAGGATATGATATAGTCCAAATTGTCCCCCATCTAACCATAATAAAAACTTTGGGCTACGACAAACAGGGGCCGAGTAATTAAGCTAAACGTAAACAAACAACCCCTCCATAGGAAATGCATTAGACTATACTTTGCAGGCTCGTAACTCTGTTTCTACTGGAGATACGGGGATGTCCTTTGAGTATGTTATAGTCCAATTTGTCCCCCATCTAACCATACTAAAAACATTGAGCTACGACAAACAGTAGTCGAGTAATTAAGCTAATCGTAAACAAACAAACCCCTCCATAGGAAATGCATTAGACTATACTTTGCAGGCCCATAACTCTGTGTCTACTAGAGATACGGGGATGTCCTTAGGATATATTATAGTCCAAATTGTCCCCCATCTAACCATACTAAAAACTTTGGGCTACGACAAACAGGGGCCGAGTACTTAAGCAAAACGTAACGAAACAAACCCCCTCCATAGGAAATACATTAGACTATACTTTGCAGGCTCGTAACTCTGTTTCTACTGGAGATACGGGGAAGTCCTTTGAGTATGTTATAGTCCAATTTGTCCCCATCTAACCATACTAAAACATTGAGCTACGACAAACAGGGGCCGAGTAATTAAGCTAAACGTAAACAAACAACCCGTCCAAAGGAAATGCATTAGACTATGCTTTGCAGGCCCATAACTCTGTGTTTACTAGAGATACGGGGATGTCCTTAGGATATGTTATAGTCCAAATTGTCCCCCATCTAACCATACTAAAAACATTGAGCTACGACAAACAAGGGCCGAGATATTAAGCAAAATGTTCGTCAACTTTGGTATCGTCTCACTTATTTTTATTATGTTACTTATGATTTTTGCACTAAACTTTGGAGGCTCATAACTCTTGTTCTACTAGAGATACTGGGATCTCCTTTGGAAATGTTATAGTACTCTTTGCTCCCCATACAAGGATACTTTAAACTTGAGGCTACCTCAATATCGTCGTCAACCTATTTTTTGTCTCACTTATTGTTAGAAGGTTACTTTTGATTTTTGAAAATAAAGTTTGCAGGCTCGTAACTCTGGTTCTACCAGAGATACGGGGATGTAAATAATGTGACCTTGACACAAATGTTCGGATAAATATAAAGGTCTTTGCATGTTCCAAGCAAAAAAAAACTTCGCGGTTTCGAACCTGTGGCCTTCCGGGAGTGAGGCGGATGCGATAACCGTTGCAATAAAGATATGTTATTATTTTTAATCGAAAGAACAGGGTCAAGTAATTAAGCAATACGTGAACAAAGAAACCCCTCCATAGAAAATGCATTAGACTATACTTTGCAGGCCCATAACTCTGTGTCTACTAGAGATACCGGGATGTCCTTAGGATATGTTATAGTCCAATTTGTCCATCATCTAAATATACTAAAAACTTTGGGCTACGACAAACAGGGGCCGAGTACTTAAGCAAAACGTAAAGAAACAAACCCCCTCCATAGGAAATGAGTTAGACTATACTTTGCAAGGCCCATAACTCTGTGTCTACTAGAGATACCGGGATGTCCTTAGGATATGTTACCTGACGACCATGTAATTTTTGGGCTTCCGTGGCGCAATGGTTAGCACGTTCGGCTGTTAACCAATAGGTTGGTGGTTCGAGCCCATCCGGGAGCCGTGTTGTGAGGTCTCAGATGTGACGTAAAAAGTCAAGGTTTTCCACAATACCTGACAACCATTTAATTTCGGAGCTTCCGTGGCTCAATGGTTAGCGCGTTCGGCTGTTAACCAATAGGTTGGTGGTTGGAGCCCACCCGGGAGCGGTGTTGTGGGATCTGAAATGTAACGTAGAAAGCCAAAGTTTTTGCACAATAAATGACGACCATTTAATTTTTGGGCTTCCGTGGCGCAATGGTTAGCGCGTTCGGCTGTTAACCAATAGGTTGGTGGTTCGACCCCATCCGGGAGCGGTGTTGTGAGGTCTCAGATGTGACGTAAAAAGTCAAGGTTTTTACACAATACCTAACGAGCATTTAACTTTTGGGCTTCCGTGGCGCAATGGTTAGCGCGTTCGGCTGATAACAAATAGGTTGGTGGTTCGAGCCCATCCGGGAGCGGTGTTGTGAGGTCTCAGATGTGACGTAAAAAGTCAAGGTTTTTACACAATACCTGACGAGCATTTAACTTTTGGGCTTCCGTGGCGCAATGGTTAGCGCGTTCGGCTGTTAACCAATAGGTTGGTGGTTCGAGCCCACCCGAGAGCGGTGTTGTGGGATCTGAAATGTAACGTAGAAAGCCAAAGTTTTTGCACAATAAATGACGACCATTTAATTTTTGGGCTTCCGTGGCGCAATGGTTAGCGCGTTCGGCTGTTAACCAATAGGTTGGTCGTTCGACCCCATCCGGGAGCGGTGTTGTGAGGTCTCAGATGTGACGTAAAAAGTCAAGGTTTTTACATAATACCTGACGAGCATTTAACTTTTGGGCTTCCGTGGCGCAATGGTTAGCGCGTTCGGCTGTTAACCAATAGGTTGGTGGTTCAAGCCCATCCGGGAGCGGTGTTGTGAGGTCTCAGATGTGACGTAAAAAGTCAAGGTTTTTACACAATACCTAACGAGCATTTAACTTTTGGGCTTCCGTGGCGCAATGGTTAGCGCGTTCGGCTGTTAACCAATAGGTTGGTGGTTCGAGCCCATCCGGGAGCGGTGTTGTGTGATCTCAAATGTAACGTAGAAAGCCAAAGTTTTTCCACAATACCTGACGACCATTTAATTTTTGGGCTTCCGTGGCGCAATGGTTAGCACGTTCGGCTGTTAACCAATAGGTTGGTGGTTCGAGCCCATCCGGGAGCCGTGTTGTGAGGTCTCAGATGTGACGTAAAAAGTCAAGGTTTTCCACAATACCTGACAACCATTTAATTTCGGAGCTTCCGTGGCTCAATGGTTAGCGCGTTCGGCTGTTAACCAATAGGTTGGTGGTTGGAGCCCACCCGGGAGCGGTGTTGTGGGATCTGAAATGTAACGTAGAAAGCCAAAGTTTTTGCACAATAAATGACGACCATTTAATTTTTGGGCTTCCGTGGCGCAATGGTTAGCGCGTTCGGCTGTTAACCAATAGGTTGGTGGTTCGAGCCCATCCGGGAGCGGTGTTGTGAGGTCTCAGATGTGACGTAAAAAGTCAAGGTTTTTACACAATACCTAACGAGCATTTAACTTTTGGGCTTCCGTGGCGCAATGGTTAGCGCGTTCGGCTGTTAACAAATAGGTTGGTGGTTCGAGCCCATCCGGGAGCGGTGTTGTGAGGTCTCAGATGTGACGTAAAAAGTCAAGGTTTTTACACAATACCTGACGAGCATTTAACTTTTGGGCTTCCGTGGCGCAATGGTTAGCGCGTTCGGCTGTTAACAAATAGGTTGGTGGTTCGAGCCCATCCGGGAGCGGTGTTGTGAGGTCTCAGATGTGACGTAAAAAGTCAAGGTTTTTACACAATACCTGACGAGCATTTAACTTTTGGGCTTCCGTGGCGCAATGGTTAGCGCGTTCGGCTGTTAACCAATAGGTTGGTGGTTCGAGCCCACCCGAGAGCGGTGTTGTGGGATCTGAAATGTAACGTAGAAAGCCAAAGTTTTTGCACAATAAATGACGACCATTTAATTTTTGGGCTTCCGTGGCGCAATGGTTAGCGCGTTCGGCTGTTAACCAATAGGTTGGTCGTTCGACCCCATCCGGGAGCGGTGTTGTGAGGTCTCAGATGTGACGTAAAAAGTCAAGGTTTTTACATAATACCTGACGAGCATTTAACTTTTGGGCTTCCGTGGCGCAATGGTTAGCGCGTTCGGCTGTTAACCAATAGGTTGGTGGTTCAAGCCCATCCGGGAGCGGTGTTGTGAGGTCTCAGATGTGACGTAAAAAGTCAAGGTTTTTACACAATACCTAACGAGCATTTAACTTTTGGGCTTCCGTGGCGCAATGGTTAGCGCGTTCGGCTGTTAACCAATAGGTTGGTGGTTCGAGCCCATCCGGGAGCGGTGTTGTGTGATCTCAAATGTAACGTAGAAAGCCAAAGTTTTTCCACAATACCTGACGACCATTTAATTTTTGGGCTTCCGTGGCGCAATGGTTAGCACGTTCGGCTGTTAACCAATAGGTTGGTGGTTCGAGCCCATCCGGGAGCCGTGTTGTGAGGTCTCAGATGTGACGTAAAAAGTCAAGGTTTTCCACAATACCTGACAACCATTTAATTTCGGAGCTTCCGTGGCTCAATGGTTAGCGCGTTCGGCTGTTAACCAATAGGTTGGTGGTTGGAGCCCACCCGGGAGCGGTGTTGTGGGATCTGAAATGTAACGTAGAAAGCCAAAGTTTTTGCACAATAAATGACGACCATTTAATTTTTGGGCTTCCGTGGCGCAATGGTTAGCGCGTTCGGCTGTTAACCAATAGGTTGGTGGTTCGAGCCCATCCGGGAGCGGTGTTGTGAGGTCTCAGATGTGACGTAAAAAGTCAAGGTTTTTACACAATACCTAACGAGCATTTAACTTTTGGGCTTCCGTGGCGCAATGGTTAGCGCGTTCGGCTGTTAACAAATAGGTTGGTGGTTCGAGCCCATCCGGGAGCGGTGTTGTGAGGTCTCAGATGTGACGTAAAAAGTCAAGGTTTTTACACAATACCTGACGAGCATTTTATTTTTGGGCTTCCGTGGCGCAATGGTTAGCGCGTTCGGCTGTTAACCAATAGGTTGGTGGTTCGAGCCCATCCGGGAGCGGTGTTGTGAGGTCTCAGATGTG
The DNA here is from genome assembly GCF_054372755.1 of Phalangium opilio. NCBI lineage: Eukaryota > Metazoa > Arthropoda > Arachnida > Opiliones > Phalangiidae > Phalangium > Phalangium opilio. Next base: position 17,419,149 of record NW_028324144.1, read on the forward strand.
ACGTAAAAAGTCAAGGTTTTTACACAATACCTGACGAGCATTTAATTTTTGGGCTTCCGTGGCGCAATGGTTAGCGCGTTCGGCTGTTAACCAATAGGTTGGTCGTTCGACCCCATCCGGGAGCGGTGTTGTGAGGTCTCAGATGTGACGTAAAAAGTCAAGATTTTTACACAATACCTGACGAGCATTTAACTTTTGGGCTTCCGTGGCGCAATGGTTAGCGCGTTCGGCTGTTAACCAATAGGTTGGTGGTTCGAGCCCATCCGGGAGCGGTGTTGTGAGGTCTCAGATGTGACGTAAAAAGTCAAGGTTTTTACACAATACCTGACGAGCATTTAACTTTTGGGCTTCCGTGGCGCAATGGTTAGTGCGTTCGGCTGTTAACCAATAGTTTGTTGTTCGAGCCCATCCGGGAGCGTTGTTGTGAGGTCTCAGATGTGACGTAAAAAGTCAAGGTTTTTACACAATACCTGACGAGCATTTAACTTTTGGGCTTCCGTGGCGCAATGGTTAGCGCGTTCGGCTGTTAACCAATAGGTTGGTGGTTCGAGCCCATCCGGGAGCGGTGTTGTGAGGTCTCAGATGTGACGTAAAAAGTCAAGGTTTTTACACAATACCTGACGAGCATTAAACTTTTGGGCTTCCGTGGCGCAATGGTTAGCGCGTTCGGCTGTTAACCAATAGGTTGGTGGTTCGAGCCCATCCGGGAGCGGTGTTGTGAGGTCTCAGATGTGACGTAAAAAGTCAAGGTTTTTACACAATACCTGACGAGCATTTAACTTTTGGGCTTCCGTGGCGCAATGGTTAGCGCGTTCGGCTGTTAACCAATAGTTTGTTGTTCGAGCCCATCCGGGAGCGTTGTTGTGAGGTCTCAGATGTGACGTAAAAAGTCAAGGTTTTTACACAATACCTGACGAGCATTTAATTTTTGGGATTCCGTGGCGCAATGGTTAGCGCGTTCTGCTGTTAAGCAATAGGTTGGTGGTTCGAGCCCATCCGGGAGCGGTGTTGTGAGGTCTCAGATGTGACGTAAAAAGTCAAGGTTTTTACACAATACCTGACGAGCATTTAAATTTTGGGCTTCCTTGGCGCAATGGTTAGCGCGTTCGGCTGTTAACCAATAGGTTGGTGGTTCGAGCCCACCCGGAAGCGGTGTTGTGTGATCTCAAATGTAACGTAGAAAGCCAAAATTTATCCACAATACCTGACGAACATTTAATTTTTGGGCTTCCGTGGCGCAATGGTTAGCACGTTCGGCTCTTAACCAATAGGTTGGTGGTTCGAGCCCATCCGGGAGCGGTGTTGTGAGGTCTCAGATGTGACGTAAAAAATCAAGGTTTTCCACAATACCTGACAACCATTTAATTTCTGAGCTTCCGTGGCTCAATGGTTAGCGCGTTCGGCTGTTAACCAATAGGTTGGTGGTTCGACCCCATCCCGGAGCGGTGTTGTGAGGACTCAGATGTGACGTAAAAAGTCAAGGTTATAAAGATGAAGGTTAATTTGTCTCACTTAATTTAAATTCGAATTTTTAACTAGCACTCTCGGCAACGGCCATATCTTAGGCCGAGTTACGTCGATTTTGAAAATGTTATTAAAAATCGAGGTACATTTTTATTTATTGTTCAATCGAGATGAAATCACTTTTAATGAGTGTTTTATAGGGAATTAAGCTGAATTCGGTCAAAAATTTCTCCAGAAAAAAATGCATTCAAAAAAGTACCGAAAAAATCGCAGGTTTTTCTTCTTCAAGACACAAAATCCGTGAATACGATTTCTTATTGAAAATTGAATTTTAACAGTTTTTTGAATGAATATCGTTACATTGCTTGAATTAAAGCAAAAAGTATAAAAATAATGGTTTCAGTGGTTATATATGAAAATAGTGTAGAAATACTCAAAATATACTTCTTTGGCCGTGAAACGTCGATTTTGAAAATGTTATTAAAAATCGAGGTACATTTTTATTTATTGTCCTGACGAACATTTAATTTTTGGGCTTCCGTGGCTCAATGTTAGCGCGTTCGGCTGTTAATCGAAAGGTTGGTGGTTCGAGCCCATCCGGGAGCGGTGTTTTGGGATCTCAAATGTAACGTAAATAGCCAAAGTTTTTCCACAATACCTGACGACCATTTAATTTTTGGGCGTCCGTGGCGCAATGGTTAGCGCCTTCGGCTGTTAACCGAAAGGTGGTGGTTCGAGCCCAGCCGGGATCGGTGTTGTTAGGTGTCAGATGTGAAGTAAAAAGACAAAGTTTTACCTCAATACCTGACGACCATTTAATATTTGGGCTTCCGTTGCGCAATGGTTAGCGCGTTCGGCTGTTAACCGAAAGGTTGGTGGTTCGAGCCCACCCGGGAGCGGTGTTGTGGGATCTCTAATGTAACGTAAAAAGCCAAAGTTTTTCCACAATACCTGACGACCATTTTTTTTTGGGCGTCCGTGGCGCAATGGTTAGCGCGTTCGTCTGTTAACCGAAAGGTTGGTGGTTCGAGCCCATCCGGGAGCGGTGTTGTGACGTCTCAGATGTTACGTAAAATGTCAGAGTTTTTCCATAATACCTGACGAACATTTAATTTTTGGGCTTCCGTGGCGCAATAATTAGCGCGTCCAGCTGTTAATCGAAAGGTTGGTGGTTCGAGCCCACCCGGGAGCGGTGTTGTGGGATCTAAAATGTAACGAAGAAAGCCAAAGTTTTTCCACAATACCTGACTACCATTTAATTTTTGGGCTTCCTTGGCGCAATGGTTAGCGCGTTCGGCTGTTAACCGAAAAGATGGTGGTTCGAGCCCACCTGGGAGAGGTGTTGTAGGGTCTCAGATGTAACGTAAAAAGTCATAACTTATTGTTGTGTGTTTGTACGACTAAACAGGAGTTGATACTTTAAAACTATGGTTTTATTTACAATGATTTATACATGATCGAGGTCCGAGATAGACTGAATTTTTAACACAGAGAGGGGGCCTTTTTATACACGAGAGATTAGATAAATAATAGACATTAAGCTAATATGGGGCTGTTCATAAACTGGCCTACTAATAATACAAAGCATAATGTCACATCCCCTTTTTTTATACAAATAAGAATGCGTTTTATAAATTTAACTTAGTCGATGGCTTTGAGATTCTTCCGGATCGTGTTACTGTCCCTTTGTCGTCTTTTGGCAATTTGCTTCTTGTCTTTCTCTTATTCGTACTTTCCGGTGACCTCGTGGTATTGGACTCAGATGGATCAGCTCGCAAGTTCTCTCTGTCGGTATCTTGAATGTTTTCAGCATTGCATGGATGATTGTCGTGGGCTGGCTCAGAGACATGTTCCTCTCGATCAATGATGTTTGGTGGATCTATGACGTCCTCTGGGCCAATACTTGATTCCGGAGTGAAAGACTTGATTCCGTGATTTTGATGACTGTCCGGTAGGGGAACTAGATGGAACCGGTTTCTTCGAATCCTTCCTTTAGACGTCTCGATTATATATGATCGGGGCTCCTCTGCTTTCTCGACAACGGTTCCTTCTTTGCGTAAATCGGTTATCCATACCCTTTTCCCAAGATCTAATTTGTGTAGCTCTCTGACTCTATGGCGTTGGTCGTAATTTCGTTTCTGAGTTTTTTTCTGCGTTAGTGATGTTTCTTTGATACGTTCTGCTGATAAGATCGTCGGGACAAGCATGTTTGACGGTAATGGGAGCGTTGTTCGGAGATGGCGACTCATAAGCATTTGTGCTGGACTGAAACCATTGGACGTCGGTGTAGATCGGTACGCCAAGAGTGCCAAAGGGATGTTGTCAGATTTCTTTAAAATGGATTTCGCTGTCTTTACTGCTGCTTCTGCGAACCCATTACTTTGAGGATATCTTGGGCTGCTCGTGATAGATCGAAATCCATATTTCTTGGAGGATGCGATGAATTCCAAGGTTCTTGTCGCTGATAAATTAGTGCCATTATCGTTGCGGACCACCTCTGGAATTCCGTGTCGTGCAAATATATCTTCGATGATCTCGATGACAGTTTTTGTAGTTTGATCTTTCATTCGAGCCAATTCCAGATATTTTGAGTAGTAGTCCATCATGACCAGGTACCATTTTCCCCCATGATGTAGCATATCTATGGCAACTGCTTGCCATGGTCGTTCGGGTAAGCTTGTTGGCTTTAAGGGCTCATGAAAGTTGACTGATTCTTTGAGACATCGTTCGCATCTTTTCACCTTATCTTCGATTTCCCGTGAAATTCCAGGCCACCAGACGGATTGTTTGGCTCTTTCTCGACATTTGACGATTCCCATGTGACCTTGATGAATTCGATCCATTATTTCTGGACGCATGGAACTTGGAATGAGCAGTCTGCTGCCTTTCATGATGATTCCGTCTTGGATGGTGATTTCATGCCTGTAGCTGAAGTAGTCATTACAACTACTGTGTACGCGTTTTTTCTCCGGCCATCCATGTTCGAGGTAACGTTGTAATGTTCTGCATGTAGCATCTTCCTGTTGTTTATGAAGAATTTCCGCAAGCTTTGGATCTGTAGTGGGTAGGTTCATCATTACTAACTGTACGTGAGCAGAAATTTCTTGTTGTAGCTCGTTGTCGTCAACGTCTATCAACGGAGCTCTAGACAATGTATCAGCGGCAACTAAGGATTTTCCAGGCACGTAGGAGACCTTGTACGAGTATCGCATCATGCGTAGACGTAGCCTTTGCAGTCTCGGAGATAAATCGTCCAGTTGTTTCGAATGCAATATGGAAACAAGGGGCTGATGATCAGTTTCTAGCTTTATTGTTATACCCGTTATGAAATCCTCAAATCGCTGGCATGCCCACGTTAATGCTTACGCCTCCTTCTCGATCTGCGCATAGCGTTGTTCTGTCGAGGATAACGTCTTCGAGGCATAGGCAATGACTTTGTAAGTTCCATTGGCTTGTTCTTGTCGAAGTATTGCTCCAATCCCATAGCTTGACGCATCGGCGGATACTACTGTTGGCTTCCTCGGATCGAAGATACCCAAAACAGGCTTGCTTGTGAGCGTCGTCTTGAGGTATTTGAAGGCCATTTCTTGACTTGGGCCCCAAATCCAGCTGTTCTTGGTGCTCAATAGACTACTTAGTGGTTTAAGCTGCTCGGCCATTCGGGGAATGAACTTTCCAAGATAATTTACCATTCCTAATAGACGACGTAGCTCTGCGACATCAGATGGTGATTTCATCGCGACTATGGCTCGAACCTTCTCCTCGTCTGGACTGATCCCGGCACTGTCTATTACGTGCCCCAAAAACTTGATCCTTTTGACTCCAAAGAGGCATTTGCTTTCATTGAGCGTGACTCCTTGGTCTTTCAATCTTTCGAGAACTTCCTTTAGGTTTTCATCATGTTCGGCCATGTCCTTGCCCCATACTAGAATGTCGTCCTGATGACAAACTGTGTTCTTGACGCCTTCAATATACGAAGACATTTGGCTTTGGTAGTGCTCGGATGCAGATGTTAAACCAAAGGGCAGGCAATTGCAGCAATATCTTCCAAATGGCGTCATGAAAGTCGTTAGTAATATGGAGTCCGGATGTAGCGGTATCTGCCAATAACCGGAATTACAATCAAGTTTTGAGAAGATCTCGGCTCCAGCCAGTCGTCCAAGCGTATGGTCTACAGCCGGTATCTGGTACCGTTCACGTTGTACGTAGTTATTCAGTTGCGTATAATCCACGCATATCCTTAATTCGCCAGAATCCTTTCTCACGACCACCATGGGAGCGCACCAGTCTGTGGGGTCCTCGACTCTCCGGATTACTCCCAAGTCCACCATTCGTTTCAATTCAGCTTCGACTTGTGACATCAAAGGAATCGCAACTCGACGTGGAGTCGTCACTGCATACGGTACTGCGTTCGGTTTCAGCTTCAGTTTGTAGCTTCGTTTGACTCGTCCTAAGCCGGTAAATAGTTGAGGATAATGGTCCTTTGGTCTTATACTCGTCTCCGTGAGTTGCAGCTCATCGATTCTTTGAACTATTTTCAGGTCTTCACTTGCTCTGAGGCTTAGAAGTGGAACTTGCAATTGGTCGATGACATAGACCTTGTCATGGATGGTGGTATCTCTACTTGACAGGTAGGCTTCAATGAAACCTTTGCAGTTAATCAAGGTCTTCCCTGGTCCAAACAGACGTCCGTCAGATTTATTCAGTGCTAAGTCTTGAAATTTCGCCTTGTACAGCGAGTCTGGTAATACGCAAACGTCCGCGCCGGTATCTATCTTGAATTGAACTTGTTTTGCATTAATCCTAATGTTTACCATCCAACGATCTTGTATCTCGTCGCTGCTGACTTTTCCCAAGAACGTATCCATTGGCGTTGAGTCATCATCATCCACAGAGATCATTTGCGATGTGACCTCACGATTGTAGTTGGTGGTTGACCTTTGACACACACGCTCGTAGTGGCCAATCTTCTTACACTTCCTGCAAACTGCTCTATATGCTGGGCATCGCTCTCGATTGTGTTTCTCGAACATTCCGCATTTCTTGCAGGTATCTGAAGTAACCTTTTGATCGCGTTGAATTGGTCTTGAAGGATGAGTTGCTCTTGGTCGCCTGTTCTCCTTCGTCTGAGAGATGTTTCGAGAGCCAAGCTTTTCGACAACAGCCGGAGTTCCGTTTTTATAACTTCCTGCGTTTAATTCTTGTTGTTGTCGGCGAACTTCTTCGGCATGGCGGGCGGTTGAGATCGCTTTCTCCAGTGTAAGGTTTCCGTCTAATTGCATTTTTTCCGACAGGGCTTTGTCTCGCACCCCGACTACTATTCGGTCTCTCAGCAATTCGTCTTGGAGAGTTCCGTAGGCACATTTCTCAATCTGGGCTCGACACGCGGTGATAAACTCTTCTACCGGTTCGCCATCTTGCTGAACTCGTGAGTTGAAGGTTGCTCGCTCGTAGATAACGTTCCTCCGGAGAATGAAATGTCCTTCGAATTTATTCATAACGACATTGAAGTCAGACTTCTCTGCATCGGTGGCAAACGTAAATGACAAGAATACGTCATCAGCTTTGTCGCCCATCATGTATATTAACGCGTTGACTTGTTCCTCTCCTGTCTTGGAACTAAGACCGGACGCGGATCTGAATATATCGAACCTCCTCCTCCATCGGGGCCACTCATTGGAATTCGAAAAGTTGAATTGGCAAGGCGGTTGCACTTGAAAGGCTGCGGCGTTCTGCATTTTCCGTGTCGAGGTAGACCGCAAATCTAGTCGATTACTGATTAACGAATTAAAGCTAACCGTGATATCGCGCGACTAAATACCAAATTAACGAACTTCTGACACCATGTTGTGTGTTTGTACGACTACACAGGAGTTGATACTTTAAAACTATGGTTTTATTTACAATGATTTATACATGATCGAGGTCCGAGATAGACTGAATTTTTAACACAGAGAGGGGGCCTTTTTATACACGAGAGATTAGATAAATAATAGACATTAAGCTAATATGGGGCTGTTCATAAACTGGCCTACTAATAATACAAAGCATAATGTCACACTTATCCACAAAACCTAACAACCATTTAATTTCTGAGCTTCTGTGGCTCAATGGTTAGCGCGTTCGGCTGTTAACCAATTGGTTGGTGGTTCGAGCCTATCCGGGAGAAGTGTTGTGACGTCTCAGATGTAACGTAAAATGTCAGAGTTTTTCCACAATACCTGACGAACATTTAATTTTTGGGCTTGCGTGGCGCAATGGTTAGCGCGTTCAGCTGTTAATCGAAAGGTTGGTGGTTCGAGCCCACCCGGGAGAGGTGTTGTTGGGTCTCTTATGTAGCGTAAAAAGTCAAAACTTTTCCACAATACGTGACAACCATTTATTTTCTGAGCTTTCGTGGCTCAATGGTTAGCGCGTTCGGCTGTTAACCAATAGGTTGGTGGTTCGAGCCCACCCGGGAGCGGTGTTTTTGGATCTCAAATGTAACGTAAATAGCCAAAGTTTTTCCACAATACCTGACGACCATTTAATTTTTGGGCGTCCGTGGCGAATGGTTAGCGCATTCGGCTGTTAACCGAAAGGTTGGTGGTTCGAGCCCATCCGGGAGCGGTGTTGTGAGGCCTCAGATGTGAAGTAAAAAGTCAAAGTTTTACCTCAATACCTGACGAAAATTTAATTTTTGGGCTTCAGTGGCGCAATGGTTAGCGCGTTCGGCTATTAACCAATAGGTTGGTGGTTCGAGCCCATCCGGGAGAAGTGTTGTGACGTCTCAGATGTAACGTAAAATGTCAGAGTTTTTCCACAATACCTGACGAACATTTAATTTTTGGGCTTCAGTGGCGCAATGGTCAGCGCGTTCAGCTGTTAACCGAAAGGTTGGTGGTTCGAGCCCAAACGAGAGAGGTTTTGTGGGGTCTCATTCATTCTTAGTATGGCTAGATGTTGGACAAATTGGTCTATAACATACTCAAAGGACATCCTCGTATCTCCAGTAGAAACAGAGTTACGAACCTGCAAATTATAGTCTAACTCATTTCCTATGGAGGGGGTTTGTTTCTTTACGTTTTGCTTAAGTACTCGGCCCCTGTTTGTCGTAGCCCAAAGTATTTAGTATGGTTAGATGGGGGACAATTTGGACTATATCATATCCTAAGGACATCCCCGTATCTCTAATAGACACAGAGTTATGGGCCTGCAAAGTATAGTCTAATGCATTTCCTATGGACGGGTTGTTTGTTTACGTTTAGCTTAATTACTCGGCCCCTGTTTGTCGTAGCTCAATGTTTTTAGTATGGCTAGATGGGGGACAAATTGGTCTATAACATACTCAAAGGACATCCCCGTATCTCCAGTAGAAACAGAGTTACGAGCCTGCAAAGTATATTTTCAAAAATCAAAAGTAACCTTCTAACAATAAGTGAGACAAAAAGTAAGTTGACGACGATATTGAGGTAGCCTCAAGTTTAAAGTATCCTTGTATGGGGAGCAAAGAGTACTATAACATATCCAAAGGAGATCCCAGTATCTCTTGTAGAACAAGAGTTATGAGCCTCCAAAGTTTAGTGCAAAAATCATAAGTAACATAATAAAAATAAGTGAGACGATACCGAAGTTGACGAACATTTTGCTTAATGGTTAGATGGGGGACAATTTGGACTATAACATATCCTAAGGACATCCCCGTATCTCTAGTAAACACAGAGTTATGGACCTGCAAAGCATAGTCTAATGCATTTCCTTTGGACGGGTTGTTTGTTTACGTTTAGCTTAATTACTCGGCCCCTGTTTGTCGTAGCTCAATGTTTTTAGTATGGTTAGATGGGGACAAATTGGACTATAACATACTCAAAGGACATCCCCGTTTCTCCAGTGGAAACAGAGTTACGAGCCTGCAAAGTATAGTCTAACTCATTTCCTATGGAGGGGGTTTGTTTGTTCACGTATTGCTTAATTACTTGACCCTGTTCTTTCTATTAAAAATAATAACATAGCTTTAGTGTAGCGGTTATCGCATCCGCCTCACTCTCGGAAGGCCACAGGTTCGAAACCACGAAGTTTTTTTTTTTTTTGCTTATAATTATCCGAACATTTGTGTCAAGGTCACATTATTTACATCCCCGTATCTCTGGTAGAACCAGAGTTACGAGCCTCCAGAATTTAGTCTAATGTATTTCCTATGGAGGGGTTTGTTTGTATACGATTAGCTTAATTACTCGACTACTGTTTGTCGTAGCCCTAATTCTTAGTATGGCTAGATGGGGGACAAATTGGTCTATAACATACTCAAAGGACATCCCCGTATCTCCAGTAGAAACAGAGTTACGAGCCTGCAAAGTATATTTTCAAAAATCAAAAGTAACCTTCTAACAATAAGTGAGACAAAAAGTAAGTTGACGACGATATTGAGGTAGCCTCAAGTTTAAAGTATCCTTGTATGGGGAGCAAAGAGTACTATAACATATCCAAAGGAGATCCCAGTATCTCTTGTAGAACAAGAGTTATGAGCCTCCAAAGTTTAGTGCAAAAATCATAAGTAACATAATAAAAATAAGTGAGACGATACCGAAGTTGACGAACATTTTGCTTAATATCTCGGCCCCTGTTTGTCGTAGCTCAATGTTTTTAGTATGGTTAGATGGGGGACAATTTGGACTATATCATATCCTAAGGACATCCCCGTATCTCTTGTAGACACAGAGTTATGGGCCTGCAAAGTATAGTCTAATGCATTTCCTATGGACGGGTTGTTTGTTTACGTTTAGCTTAATTACTCGGCCCCTGTTTGTCGTAGCTCAATGTTTTTAGTATGGTTAGATGGGGGACAAATTGGACTATCAAATACTCAAAGGACATCCCCGTATCTCCAGTAGAAACAGAGTTACGAGCCTGCAAAGTATAGTCTAACTCATTTCCTATGGAGGGGGTTTGTTTCTTTACGTTTTGCTTAAGTACTGGGCCCCTGTTTGTTGTAGCCCAAAGTTTTTAGTATGGTTAGATGAAGGACAAATTGGACTATAACATATCCTAAGGACATCCCGGTATCTCCAGTAGAAACAGAGTTACGAGCCTGCAAAGTTTATTTTCAAAAATCAAAAGTAACCTTCTAACAATAAGTGAGACAAAAAATAAGTGTACGACGATATTGAGGTAGCCTCAAGTTTAAAGTATCCTTGTATGGGGAGCAAAGAGTACTATAACATATCCAAAGGAGATCCCAGTATCTCTTGTAGAACAAGAGTTATGAGCCTCCAAAGTTTAGTGCAAAAATCATAAGTAACATAATAAAAATAAGTGAGACGATACCAAAGTTGACGAACATTTTGCTTAATATCTCGGCCCTTGTTTGTCGTAGCTCAATGTTTTTAGTATGGTTAGATGGGGGACAAATTGGACTATAACATACTCAAAGGACATCCCCGTATCTCCAATAGAAACAGAGTTACGAGCCTGCAAATTATAGTCTAATGCATTTTCTATGGAGGGGTTTGTTTGTTCACGTATTGCTTAATTACTTGACCCTGTTCTTTCGATTATAAATAATAACATATCTTTGGTGTAGCGGTTATCGCATCCGCCTCACTCCCGGAAGGCCACAGGTTCGAAACCGCGAAGTTTTTTTTTTATTGGAACATGCAAAGATCTTTATAATTATCCGAATATTTGTGTCAAGGTCACATTATTTACATCCCCGTATCTCTGGTAGAACCAGAGTTACGAGCCTCCAGAATTTAGTCTAATGTATTTCCTATGAAGGGGTTTGTTTGTTTACGATTAGCTTAATTACTCGACTACTGTTTGTCGTAGCCCTAATTCTCAGTATGGCTAGATGTTGGACAAATTGGTCTATAACATACTCAAAGGACATCCTCGTATCTCCAGTAGAAACAGAGTTACGAACCTGCAAATTATAGTCTAACTCATTTCCTATGGAGGGGGTTTGTTTCTTTACGTTTTGCTTAAGTACTCGGCCCCTGTTTGTCGTAGCCCAAAGTTTTTAGTATGGTTAGATGAAGGACAAATTGGACTATAACATACTCAAAGGACATCCCCGTATCTCCAGTAGAAACAGAGTTACGAGCCTGCAAATTATAGTCTAATGCATTTTCTATGGAGGGGTTTGTTTGTTCACGTATTGCTTAATTACTTGACCCTGTTCTTTCGATTAAAAATAATAACATATCTTTAGTGTAGCGGTTATCGCATCCGCCTCACTCCCGGAAGCCCACAGGTTCGAAACCGCGAAGTTTCTTTTTTTTTGCTTGGAACATGCAAAGACCTTTATAATTAATCGAACATTTGTGTCAAGGTCACATTATTTACATCCCCGTATCTCTGGTAGAACCAGAGTTACGAGCCTCCAGAATTTAGTCTAATGTATTTCCTATGGAGGGGTTTGTTTGTTTACGATTAGCTTAATTACTCGACTACTGTTTGTCGTAGCCCTAATTCTTAGTATGGCTAGATGTTGGACAAATTGGTCTATAACATACTCAAAGGACATCCCCGTATCTCCAGTAGAAACAGAGTTACGAGCCTGCAAAGTATAGTCTAATGCATTTTCTATGGAGGGCTTTGTTTGTTCACGTATTGCTTAATTACTTGACCCTGTTCCTTCGATTAAAAATAATAACATATCTTTAGTGTAGCGGTTATCGCATCCGCCTCACTCCCGGAAGGCCACAGGTTCGAAACCGCGAAGTTTTTTTTTTTTTTGCTTGGAACATGCAAAGACCTTTATAATTAATCGAACATTTGTGTCAAGGTCACATTATTTACATCCCCGTATCTCTGGTAGAACCAGAGTTACGAGCCTCCAGAATTTAGTCTAATGTATTTCCTATGGAGGGGTTTGTTTGTTTACGATTAGCTTAATTACTCGACTACTGTTTGTCGTAGCCCTAATTCTTAGTATGGCTAGATGGGGGACAAATTGGTCTATAACATACTCAAAGGACATCCCCGTATCTCCAGTAGAAACAGAGTTACGAGCCTGCAAAGTATATTTTCAAAAATCAAAAGTAACCTTCTAACAATAAGTGAGACAAAAAGTAAGTTGACGACGATATTGAGGTAGCCTCAAGTTTAAAGTATCCTTGTATGGGGAGCAAAGAGTACTATAACATATCCAAAGGAGATCCCAGTATCTCTTGTAGAACAAGAGTTATGAGCCTCCAAAGTTTAGTGCAAAAATCATAAGTAACATAATAAAAATAAGTGAGACGATACCGAAGTTGACGAACATTTTGCTTAATATCTCGGCCCCTGTTTGTCGTAGCTCAATGTTTTTAGTATGGTTAGATGGGGGACAATTTGGACTATATCATATCCTAAGGACATCCCCGTATCTCTAATAGACACAGAGTTATGGGCCTGCAAAGTATAGTCTAATGCATTTCCTATGGACGGGTTGTTTGTTTACGTTTAGCTTAATTACTCGGCCCCTGTTTGTCGTAGCTCAATGTTTTTAGTATGATTAGATGGGGGACAAATTGGTCTATAACATACTCAAAGGACATCCCCGTATCTCCAGTAGAAACAGAGTTACGAGCCTGCAAAGTATATTTTCAAAAATCAAAAGTAACCTTCTAACAATAAGTGAGACAAAAAGTAAGTTGACGACGATATTGAGGTAGCCTCAAGTTTAAAGTATCCTTGTATGGGGAGCAAAGAGTACTATAACATATCCAAAGGAGATCCCAGTATCTCTTGTAGAACAAGAGTTATGAGCCTCCAAAGTTTAGTGCAAAAATCATAAGTAACATAATAAAAATAAGTGAGACGATACCAAAGTTGACGAACATTTTGCTTAATATCTCGGCCCTTGTTTGTCGTAGCTCAATGTTTTTAGTATGGTTAGATGGGGGACAATTTGGACTATAACATATCCTAAGGACATCCCCGTATCTCTAGTAAACACAGAGTTATGGACCTGCAAAGCATAGTCTAATGCATTTCCTTTGGACGGGTTGTTTGTTTACGTTTAGCTTAATTACTCGGCCCCTGTTTGTCGTAGCTCAATGTTTTTAGTATGGTTAGATGGGGACAAATTGGACTATAACATACTCAAAGGACATCCCCGTTTCTCCAGTGGAAACAGAGTTACGAGCCTGCAAAGTATAGTCTAACTCATTTCCTATGGAGGGGGTTTGTTTGTTCACGTATTGCTTAATTACTTGACCCTGTTCTTTCTATTAAAAATAATAACATAGCTTTAGTGTAGCGGTTATCGCATCCGCCTCACTCTCGGAAGGCCACAGGTTCGAAACCACGAAGTTTTTTTTTTTTTTGCTTGGAACATGCAAAGACCTTTATAATTATCCGAACATTTGTGTCAAGGTCACATTATTTACATCCCCGTATCTCTGGTAGAACCAGAGTTACGAGCCTCCAGAATTTAGTCTAATGTATTTCCTATGGAGGGGTTTGTTTGTATACGATTAGCTTAATTACTCGACTACTGTTTGTCGTAGCCCTAATTCTTAGTATGGCTAGATGGGGGACAAATTGGTCTATAACATACTCAAAGGACATCCCCGTATCTCCAGTAGAAACAGAGTTACGAGCCTGCAAAGTATATTTTCAAAAATCAAAAGTAACCTTCTAACAATAAGTGAGACAAAAAGTAAGTTGACGACGATATTGAGGTAGCCTCAAGTTTAAAGTATCCTTGTATGGGGAGCAAAGAGTACTATAACATATCCAAAGGAGATCCCAGTATCTCTTGTAGAACAAGAGTTATGAGCCTCCAAAGTTTAGTGCAAAAATCATAAGTAACATAATAAAAATAAGTGAGACGATACCGAAGTTGACGAACATTTTGCTTAATATCTCGGCCCCTGTTTGTCGTAGCTCAATGTTTTTAGTATGGTTAGATGGGGGACAATTTGGACTATATCATATCCTAAGGACATCCCCGTATCTCTTGTAGACACAGAGTTATGGGCCTGCAAAGTATAGTCTAATGCATTTCCTATGGACGGGTTGTTTGTTTACGTTTAGCTTAATTACTCGGCCCCTGTTTGTCGTAGCTCAATGTTTTTAGTATGGTTAGATGGGGGACAAATTGGACTATCAAATACTCAAAGGACATCCCCGTATCTCCAGTAGAAACAGAGTTACGAGCCTGCAAAGTATAGTCTAACTCATTTCCTATGGAGGGGGTTTGTTTCTTTACGTTTTGCTTAAGTACTGGGCCCCTGTTTGTTGTAGCCCAAAGTTTTTAGTATGGTTAGATGAAGGACAAATTGGACTATAACATATCCTAAGGACATCCCGGTATCTCCAGTAGAAACAGAGTTACGAGCCTGCAAAGTTTATTTTCAAAAATCAAAAGTAACCTTCTAACAATAAGTGAGACAAAAAATAAGTGTACGACGATATTGAGGTAGCCTCAAGTTTAAAGTATCCTTGTATGGGGAGCAAAGAGTACTATAACATATCCAAAGGAGATCCCAGTATCTCTTGTAGAACAAGAGTTATGAGCCTCCAAAGTTTAGTGCAAAAATCATAAGTAACATAATAAAAATAAGTGAGACGATACCAAAGTTGACGAACATTTTGCTTAATATCTCGGCCCTTGTTTGTCGTAGCTCAATGTTTTTAGTATGGTTAGATGGGGGACAAATTGGACTATAACATACTCAAAGGACATCCCCGTATCTCCAATAGAAACAGAGTTACGAGCCTGCAAATTATAGTCTAATGCATTTTCTATGGAGGGGTTTGTTTGTTCACGTATTGCTTAATTACTTGACCCTGTTCTTTCGATTATAAATAATAACATATCTTTGGTGTAGCGGTTATCGCATCCGCCTCACTCCCGGAAGGCCACAGGTTCGAAACCGCGAAGTTTTTTTTTTATTGGAACATGCAAAGATCTTTATAATTATCCGAATATTTGTGTCAAGGTCACATTATTTACATCCCCGTATCTCTGGTAGAACCAGAGTTACGAGCCTCCAGAATTTAGTCTAATGTATTTCCTATGAAGGGGTTTGTTTGTTTACGATTAGCTTAATTACTCGACTACTGTTTGTCGTAGCCCTAATTCTCAGTATGGCTAGATGTTGGACAAATTGGTCTATAACATACTCAAAGGACATCCTCGTATCTCCAGTAGAAACAGAGTTACGAACCTGCAAATTATAGTCTAACTCATTTCCTATGGAGGGGGTTTGTTTCTTTACGTTTTGCTTAAGTACTCGGCCCCTGTTTGTCGTAGCCCAAAGTTTTTAGTATGGTTAGATGAAGGACAAATTGGACTATAACATACTCAAAGGACATCCCCGTATCTCCAGTAGAAACAGAGTTACGAGCCTGCAAATTATAGTCTAATGCATTTTCTATGGAGGGGTTTGTTTGTTCACGTATTGCTTAATTACTTGACCCTGTTCTTTCGATTAAAAATACTAACATATCTTTAGTGTAGCGGTTATCGCATCCGCCTCACTCCCGGAAGCCCACAGGTTCGAAACCGCGAAGTTTCTTTTTTTTTGCTTGGAACATGCAAAGACCTTTATAATTAATCGAACATTTGTGTCAAGGTCACATTATTTACATCCCCGTATCTCTGGTAGAACCAGAGTTACGAGCCTCCAGAATTTAGTCTAATGTATTTCCTATGGAGGGGTTTGTTTGTTTACGATTAGCTTAATTACTCGACTACTGTTTGTCGTAGCCCTAATTCTTAGTATGGCTAGATGTTGGACAAATTGGTCTATAACATACTCAAAGGACATCCCCGTATCTCCAGTAGAAACAGAGTTACGAGCCTGCAAAGTATAGTCTAATGCATTTTCTATGGAGGGCTTTGTTTGTTCACGTATTGCTTAATTACTTGACCCTGTTCCTTCGATTAAAAATACTAACATATCTTTAGTGTAGCGGTTATCGCATCCGCCTCACTCCCGGAAGGCCACAGGTTCGAAACCGCGAAGTTTTTTTTTTTTTTTGCTTGGAACATGCAAAGACCTTTATAATTAATCGAACATTTGTGTCAAGGTCACATTATTTACATCCCCGTATCTCTGGTAGAACCAGAGTTACGAGCCTCCAGAATTTAGTCTAATGTATTTCCTATGGAGGGGTTTGTTTGTTTACGATTAGCTTAATTACTCGACTACTGTTTGTCGTAGCCCTAATTCTTAGTATGGCTAGATGGGGGACAAATTGGTCTATAACATACTCAAAGGACATCCCCGTATCTCCAGTAGAAACAGAGTTACGAGCCTGCAAAGTATATTTTCAAAAATCAAAAGTAACCTTCTAACAATAAGTGAGACAAAAAGTAAGTTGACGACGATATTGAGGTAGCCTCAAGTTTAAAGTATCCTTGTATGGGGAGCAAAGAGTACTATAACATATCCAAAGGAGATCCCAGTATCTCTTGTAGAACAAGAGTTATGAGCCTCCAAAGTTTAGTGCAAAAATCATAAGTAACATAATAAAAATAAGTGAGACGATACCGAAGTTGACGAACATTTTGCTTAATATCTCGGCCCCTGTTTGTCGTAGCTCAATGTTTTTAGTATGGTTAGATGGGGGACAATTTGGACTATATCATATCCTAAGGACATCCCCGTATCTCTAATAGACACAGAGTTATGGGCCTGCAAAGTATAGTCTAATGCATTTCCTATGGACGGGTTGTTTGTTTACGTTTAGCTTAATTACTCGGCCCCTGTTTGTCGTAGCTCAATGTTTTTAGTATGATTAGATGGGGGACAAATTGGTCTATAACATACTCAAAGGACATCCCCGTATCTCCAGTAGAAACAGAGTTACGAGCCTGCAAAGTATATTTTCAAAAATCAAAAGTAACCTTCTAACAATAAGTGAGACAAAAAGTAAGTTGACGACGATATTGAGGTAGCCTCAAGTTTAAAGTATCCTTGTATGGGGAGCAAAGAGTACTATAACATATCCAAAGGAGATCCCAGTATCTCTTGTAGAACAAGAGTTATGAGCCTCCAAAGTTTAGTGCAAAAATCATAAGTAACATAATAAAAATAAGTGAGACGATACCAAAGTTGACGAACATTTTGCTTAATATCTCGGCCCTTGTTTGTCGTAGCTCAATGTTTTTAGTATGGTTAGATGGGGGACAATTTGGACTATAACATATCCTAAGGACATCCCCGTATCTCTAGTAAACACAGAGTTATGGACCTGCAAAGCATAGTCTAATGCATTTCCTTTGGACGGGTTGTTTGTTTACGTTTAGCTTAATTACTCGGCCCCTGTTTGTCGTAGCTCAATGTTTTTAGTATGGTTAGATGGGGACAAATTGGACTATAACATACTCAAAGGACATCCCCGTTTCTCCAGTGGAAACAGAGTTACGAGCCTGCAAAGTATAGTCTAACTCATTTCCTATGGAGGGGGTTTGTTTGTTCACGTATTGCTTAATTACTTGACCCTGTTCTTTCTATTAAAAATAATAACATAGCTTTAGTGTAGCGGTTATCGCATCCGCCTCACTCTCGGAAGGCCACAGGTTCGAAACCACGAAGTTTTTTTTTTTTTTGCTTGGAACATGCAAAGACCTTTATAATTATCCGAACATTTGTGTCAAGGTCACATTATTTACATCCCCGTATCTCTGGTAGAACCAGAGTTACGAGCCTCCAGAATTTAGTCTAATGTATTTCCTATGGAGGGGTTTGTTTGTATACGATTAGCTTAATTACTCGACTACTGTTTGTCGTAGCCCTAATTCTTAGTATGGCTAGATGGGGGACAAATTGGTCTATAACATACTCAAAGGACATCCCCGTATCTCCAGTAGAAACAGAGTTACGAGCCTGCAAAGTATATTTTCAAAAATCAAAAGTAACCTTCTAACAATAAGTGAGACAAAAAGTAAGTTGACGACGATATTGAGGTAGCCTCAAGTTTAAAGTATCCTTGTATGGGGAGCAAAGAGTACTATAACATATCCAAAGGAGATCCCAGTATCTCTTGTAGAACAAGAGTTATGAGCCTCCAAAGTTTAGTGCAAAAATCATAAGTAACATAATAAAAATAAGTGAGACGATACCGAAGTTGACGAACATTTTGCTTAATATCTCGGCCCCTGTTTGTCGTAGCTCAATGTTTTTAGTATGGTTAGATGGGGGACAATTTGGACTATATCATATCCTAAGGACATCCCCGTATCTCTTGTAGACACAGAGTTATGGGCCTGCAAAGTATAGTCTAATGCATTTCCTATGGACGGGTTGTTTGTTTACGTTTAGCTTAATTACTCGGCCCCTGTTTGTCGTAGCTCAATGTTTTTAGTATGGTTAGATGGGGGACAAATTGGACTATCAAATACTCAAAGGACATCCCCGTATCTCCAGTAGAAACAGAGTTACGAGCCTGCAAAGTATAGTCTAACTCATTTCCTATGGAGGGGGTTTGTTTCTTTACGTTTTGCTTAAGTACTGGGCCCCTGTTTGTTGTAGCCCAAAGTTTTTAGTATGGTTAGATGAAGGACAAATTGGACTATAACATATCCTAAGGACATCCCGGTATCTCCAGTAGAAACAGAGTTACGAGCCTGCAAAGTTTATTTTCAAAAATCAAAAGTAACCTTCTAACAATAAGTGAGACAAAAAATAAGTGTACGACGATATTGAGGTAGCCTCAAGTTTAAAGTATCCTTGTATGGGGAGCAAAGAGTACTATAACATATCCAAAGGAGATCCCAGTATCTCTTGTAGAACAAGAGTTATGAGCCTCCAAAGTTTAGTGCAAAAATCATAAGTAACATAATAAAAATAAGTGAGACGATACCAAAGTTGACGAACATTTTGCTTAATATCTCGGCCCTTGTTTGTCGTAGCTCAATGTTTTTAGTATGGTTAGATGGGGGACAAATTGGACTATAACATACTCAAAGGACATCCCCGTATCTCCAATAGAAACAGAGTTACGAGCCTGCAAATTATAGTCTAATGCATTTTCTATGGAGGGGTTTGTTTGTTCACGTATTGCTTAATTACTTGACCCTGTTCTTTCGATTATAAATAATAACATATCTTTGGTGTAGCGGTTATCGCATCCGCCTCACTCCCGGAAGGCCACAGGTTCGAAACCGCGAAGTTTTTTTTTTATTGGAACATGCAAAGATCTTTATAATTATCCGAATATTTGTGTCAAGGTCACATTATTTACATCCCCGTATCTCTGGTAGAACCAGAGTTACGAGCCTCCAGAATTTAGTCTAATGTATTTCCTATGAAGGGGTTTGTTTGTTTACGATTAGCTTAATTACTCGACTACTGTTTGTCGTAGCCCTAATTCTCAGTATGGCTAGATGTTGGACAAATTGGTCTATAACATACTCAAAGGACATCCTCGTATCTCCAGTAGAAACAGAGTTACGAACCTGCAAATTATAGTCTAACTCATTTCCTATGGAGGGGGTTTGTTTCTTTACGTTTTGCTTAAGTACTCGGCCCCTGTTTGTCGTAGCCCAAAGTTTTTAGTATGGTTAGATGAAGGACAAATTGGACTATAACATACTCAAAGGACATCCCCGTATCTCCAGTAGAAACAGAGTTACGAGCCTGCAAATTATAGTCTAATGCATTTTCTATGGAGGGGTTTGTTTGTTCACGTATTGCTTAATTACTTGACCCTGTTCTTTCGATTAAAAATAATAACATATCTTTAGTGTAGCGGTTATCGCATCCGCCTCACTCCCGGAAGCCCACAGGTTCGAAACCGCGAAGTTTCTTTTTTTTTGCTTGGAACATGCAAAGACCTTTATAATTAATCGAACATTTGTGTCAAGGTCACATTATTTACATCCCCGTATCTCTGGTAGAACCAGAGTTACGAGCCTCCAGAATTTAGTCTAATGTATTTCCTATGGAGGGGTTTGTTTGTTTACGATTAGCTTAATTACTCGACTACTGTTTGTCGTAGCCCTAATTCTTAGTATGGCTAGATGTTGGACAAATTGGTCTATAACATACTCAAAGGACATCCCCGTATCTCCAGTAGAAACAGAGTTACGAGCCTGCAAAGTATAGTCTAATGCATTTTCTATGGAGGGCTTTGTTTGTTCACGTATTGCTTAATTACTTGACCCTGTTCCTTCGATTAAAAATAATAACATATCTTTAGTGTAGCGGTTATCGCATCCGCCTCACTCCCGGAAGGCCACAGGTTCGAAACCGCGAAGTTTTTTTTTTTTTGCTTGGAACATGCAAAGACCTTTATAATTAATCGAACATTTGTGTCAAGGTCACATTATTTACATCCCCGTATCTCTGGTAGAACCAGAGTTACGAGCCTCCAGAATTTAGTCTAATGTATTTCCTATGGAGGGGTTTGTTTGTTTACGATTAGCTTAATTACTCGACTACTGTTTGTCGTAGCCCTAATTCTTAGTATGGCTAGATGTTGGGCAAATTGGTCTATAACATACTCAAAGGACATCCCCGTATCTCCAGTAGAAACAGTGTTACGAGCCTGCAAAGTATAGTCTAATGCATTTTCTATGGAGGGCTTTGTTTGTTCACGTATTGCTTAATTACTTGACCCTGTTCCTTCGATTAAAAATAATAACATATCTTTAGTGTAGCGGTTATCGCATCTGCCTCACTCCCGGAAGGCCACAGGTTCGAAACCGCGAAGTTTTTTTTTTTTTTTGCTTGGAACATGCAAAGACCTTTATAATTAATCGAACATTTGTGTCAAGGTCACATTATTTACATCCCCGTATCTCTGGTAGAACCAGAGTTACGAGCCTCCAGAATTTAGTCTAATGTATTTCCTATGGAGGGGTTTGTTTGTTTACGATTAGCTTAATTACTCGACTACTGTTTGTCGTAGCCCTAATTCTTAGTATGGCTAGATGTTGGGCAAATTGGTCTATAACATACTCAAAGGACATCCCCGTATCTCCAGTAGAAACAGTGTTACGAGCCTGCAAAGTATAGTCTAATGCATTTTCTATGGAGGGCTTTGTTTGTTCACGTATTGCTTAATTACTTGACCCTGTTCCTTCGATTAAAAATAATAACATATCTTTAGTGTAGCGGTTATCGCATCTGCCTCACTCCCGGAAGGCCACAGGTTCGAAACCGCGAAGTTTTTTTTTTTTTTTGCTTGGAACATGCAAAGACCTTTATAATTATTCGAACATTTGTGTCAAGGTCACATTATTTACATCCCCTTATCTCTGGTAGAACCAGAGTTACGAGCCTCCAGAATTTAGTCTAATGTATTTCCTATGGAGGGGTTTGTTTGTTTACGATTAGCTTAATTACTCGACTACTGTTTGTCGTAGCCCTAATACTTAGTATGGCTAGATGGGGGACAAATTGGACTATAACATACTCAAAGGACATCCCCGTATCTCCAGTAGAAACAGAGTTACGAGCCTGCAAAGTAGAGTCTAATGCATTTTCTATGGAGGGGTTTGTTTGTTCACGTATTTCTTAATTACTTGACCCTGTTCTTTCGATTAAAAATAATAACATATCTTTAGTGTAGAGGTTATCGCATCCGCCTCACTCCCGGAAGGCCACAGGTTCGAAACCGCGAAGTTTTTTTTTTTTGCTTGGAACATGCAAAGACCTTTATAATTATCCGAACATTTGTGTCAAGGTCACATTATTTACATCCCCGTATCTCTGGTAGAACCAGAGTTACGAGCCTGCAAAGTATATTTTCAAAAATCAAAAGTAACCTTCTAACAATAAGTGAGACAAAAAGTAAGTTGACGACGATATTGAGGTAGCCTCAAGTTTAAAGTATCCTTGTATGGGGAGCAAAGAGTACTATAACATATCCAAAGGAGATCCCAGTATCTCTTGTAGAACAAGAGTTATGAGCCTCCAAAGTTTAGTGCAAAAATCATAAATAACATAATAAAAATAAGTGAGACGATACCAAAGTTGACGAACATTTTGCTTAATATCTCGGCCCCTGTTTGTCGTAGATCAATGTTTTTAGTATGGTTAGATGGGAGACAAATTGGACTAAAACATACTCAAAGGACATCCCCGTATCTCCAGTAGAAACAGAGTTACGAGCCTGCAAAGTATAGTATAATGCATTGTCTATGGAGGGGTTTGTTTGTTCACGTATTGCTTAATTACTTGACCCTGTTCTTTCGATTAAAAATAATAACATTTCTTTAGTGTAGCGGTTATCGCATCCGCCTCACTCCCGGAAGGCCACAGGTTCGAAACCGCGAAGTTTTTTTTTATAATTATCCGAACATTTGTGTCAAGGTCACATTATTTACATCCCCGTATCTCTGGTAGAACCAGAGTTACGAGCCTCCAGAATTTAGTCTAATGGATTTCCTATGGAGGGGTTTGTTTGTTTACGATTAGCTTAATTACTCGACTACTGTTTGTCGTAGCCCTAATTCTTAGTATGGCTAGATGGGGGACAAATTGGTCTATAACATACTCTAAGGACATCCCCGTATCTCCAGTAGAAACAGAGTTACGAGCCTGCAAAGTATATTTTCAAAAATCAAAAGTAACCTTCTAACAATAAGTGAGACAAAAAGTAAGTTGACGACGATATTGAGGTAGCCTCAAGTTTAAAGTATCCTTGTATGGGGAGCAAAGAGTACTATAACATATCCAACGGATATCCCAGTATCTCTTGTAGAACAAGAGTTATGAGCCTCCAAAGTTTAGTGCAAAAATCATAAGTAACATAATAAAAATAAGTGAGACGATACCAAAGTTGACGAACATTTTGCTTAATATCTCGGCCCCTGTTTGTCGTAGCTCAATGTTTTTAGTATGGTAAGATGGGGGACAATTTGGACTATATCATATCGTAAGGACATCCCCGTATCTCTAGTTGACACAGAGTTATGGGCCTGCAAAATATAGTCTAATGCATTTCCTATGGACGGGTTGTTTGTTTACGTTTAGCTTAATTACTCGGCCCCTGTTTGTCGTAGCTCAATATTTTTAGTATAGTTAGATGGGGGACAAATTGGAGTATAACATACTCAAAGGACATCCCCGTATCTCCAGTGGAAACAGAGTTACGAGCCTGCAAAGTATAGTCTAACTCATTTCCTAAGGAGGGGGTTTGTTTCTTTACGTTTTGCTTAAGTACTCGGCCCCTGTTTGTCGTAGCCCAAAGTTTTTAGAATGGTTAGATGGGGGACAATTTGGACTATAACATATCCTAAGGACATCCCCGTATCTCTAGTAGACACAGAGTTACGAGCCTCCAGAATTTAGTCTAATGTATTTCCTATGGAGGGGTTTGTTTGTTTACGATTAGCTTAATTACTCGACTACTGTTTGTCGTAGCCCTAATTCTTAGTATGGCTAGATGGGGGACAAATTGGTCTATAACCTACTCTAAGGACATCCCCGTATCTCCAGTAGAAACAGAGTTACGAGCCTGCAAAGTATAGTCTAATGCATTTTCTATGGAGGGGTTTGTTTGTTCATGTATTGCTTAATTACTTGACCTTGTTCTTTCGATTAAAAATAATAACATATCTTTAGTGTAGCGGTTATCGCATCCGCCTCACTCTCGGAAGGCCACAGGTTCGAAACCGCGAAGTTTTTTTTTGCTTGGAACATGCAAAGACCTTTATAATTATCCGAACATTTGTGTCAAGGTCACATTATTTACATCCCCGTATCTCTGGTAGAACCAGAGTTACGAGCCTCCAGAATTTAGTCTAATGTATTTCCTATGGAGGGGTTTGTTTGTTTACGATTAGCTTAATTACTCGACTACTGTTTGTCGTAGCAATAATTCTTAGTGTGGCTAGATGGGGGACAAATTGGTCTATAACATACTCTAAGGACATCCCCGTATCTCCAGTAGAAACAGAGTTACGAGCCTGCAAAGTATATTTTCAAAAATCAAAAGTAACCTTCTAACAATAAGTGAGACAAAAAGTAAGTTGACGACGATATTGAGGTAGCCTCAAGTTTAAAGTATCCTTGTATGGGGAGCAAAGAGTACTATAACATATCCAAAGGAGATCCCAGTATCTCTTGTAGAACAAGAGTTATGAGCCTCCAAAGTTTAGTGCAAAAATCATAAGTAACATAATCAAAATAAGTGAGACGATACCAAAGTTGACGAACATTTTGCTTAATATCTATGCCCTTGTTTGTCGTAGCTCAATATTTTTAGTATGGTTAGATGGGGGACAATTTGGACTATAACATATCCTAAGGACATCCCCATATCTCTATCAGACACAGAGTTATGGGCCTGCAAAGTATAGTCTAATGCATTTCCTAAGGACGGGTTGTTTGTTTACGTTTAGCTTAATTACTCGGCCCCTGTTTGTCGTAGCTCAATGTTTTTAGTATGGTTAGATGGGGGACAAATTGGACTATAACATACTCAAAGGACATCCCCGTATCTCCAGTGGAAACAGAGTTACGAGCCTGCAAAGTATAGTCTATTTCATTTCCTATGGAGGGGGTTTGTTTCTTTACGTTTCGCTTAAGTACTCGGCCCCTGTTTGTCGTAGCCCAAAGTTTTTAGTATGGTTAGATAATTGACAAATTGGACTATAACATATCCTAAGGACATCCCGGTATCTCTAGTAGACACAGAGTTATGGGCCTTGCAAAGTATAGTCTAATGCATTTTCTATGGAGGGGTTTGTTTGTTCACGTATTGCTTAATTACTTGACCCTGTTCTTTCGATTAAAAATAATAACATATCTTTAGTGTAGCGGTTATCGCATCCGCCTCACTCCCGGAAGGCCACAGGTTCGAAACCGCGAAGTTTTTTTTTTTGCTTGGAACATGCAAAGACCTTTATAATTATCCGAACATTTGTGTCAAGGTCACATTATTTACATCCCCGTATCTCTGGTAGAACCAGAGTTACGAGCCTCCAGAATTTAGTCTAATGTATTTCCTATGGAGGGGTTTGTTTGTTTACGATTAGCTTAATTACTCGACTACTGTTTGTCGTAGCCCTAATTCTTAGTATGGCTAGATGTTGGACAAATTGGTCTATAACATACTCAAAGGACATCCCCGTATCTCCAGTAGAAACAGAGTTACGAGCCTGCAAAGTATAGTCTAATGCATTTTCTATGGAGGGCTTTGTTTGTTCACGTATTGCTTAATTACTTGACCCTGTTCCTTCGATTAAAAATAATAACATATCTTTAGTGTAGCGGTTATCGCATCCGCCTCACTCCCGGAAGGCCACAGGTTCGAAACTGCGAAGTTTTTTTTTTTTTGCTTGGAACATGCAAAGACCTTTATAATTAATCGAACATTTGTGTCAAGGTCACATTATTTACATCCCCGTATCTCTGGTAGAACCAGAGTTACGAGCCTCCAGAATTTAGTCTAATGTATTTCCTATGGAGGGGTTTGTTTGTTTACGATTAGCTTAATTACTCGACTACTGTTTGTCGTAGCCCTAATTCTTAGTATGGCTAGATGTTGGACAAATTGGTCTATAACATACTCAAAGGACATCCCCGTATCTCCAGTAGAAACAGAGTTACGAGCCTGCAAAGTATAGTCTAATGCATTTTCTATGGAGGGCTTTGTTTGTTCACGTATTGCTTAATTACTTGACCCTGTTCCTTCGATTAAAAATAATAACATATCTTTAGTGTAGCGGTTATCGCATCTGCCTCACTCCCGGAAGGCCACAGGTTCGAAACCGCGAAGTTTTTTTTTTTTTTGCTTGGAACATGCAAAGACCTTTATAATTATTCGAACATTTGTGTCAAGGTCACATTATTTACATCCCCTTATCTCTGGTAGAACCAGAGTTACGAGCCTCCAGAATTTAGTCTAATGTATTTCCTATGGAGGGGTTTGTTTGTTTACGATTAGCTTAATTACTCGACTACTGTTTGTCGTAGCCCTAATACTTAGTATGGCTAGATGGGGGACAAATTGGACTATAACATACTCAAAGGACATCCCCGTATCTCCAGTAGAAACAGAGTTACGAGCCTGCAAAGTAGAGTCTAATGCATTTTCTATGGAGGGGTTTGTTTGTTCACGTATTTCTTAATTACTTGACCCTGTTCTTTCGATTAAAAATAATAACATATCTTTAGTGTAGAGGTTATCGCATCCGCCTCACTCCCGGAAGGCCACAGGTTCGAAACCGCGAAGTTTTTTTTTTTTGCTTGGAACATGCAAAGACCTTTATAATTATCCGAACATTTGTGTCAAGGTCACATTATTTACATCCCCGTATCTCTGGTAGAACCAGAGTTACGAGCCTGCAAAGTATATTTTCAAAAATCAAAAGTAACCTTCTAACAATAAGTGAGACAAAAAGTAAGTTGACGACGATATTGAGGTAGCCTCAAGTTTAAAGTATCCTTGTATGGGGAGCAAAGAGTACTATAACATATCCAAAGGAGATCCCAGTATCTCTTGTAGAACAAGAGTTATGAGCCTCCAAAGTTTAGTGCAAAAATCATAAATAACATAATAAAAATAAGTGAGACGATACCAAAGTTGACGAACATTTTGCTTAATATCTCGGCCCCTGTTTGTCGTAGATCAATGTTTTTAGTATGGTTAGATGGGAGACAAATTGGACTAAAACATACTCAAAGGACATCCCCGTATCTCCAGTAGAAACAGAGTTACGAGCCTGCAAAGTATAGTATAATGCATTGTCTATGGAGGGGTTTGTTTGTTCACGTATTGCTTAATTACTTGACCCTGTTCTTTCGATTAAAAATAATAACATTTCTTTAGTGTAGCGGTTATCGCATCCGCCTCACTCCCGGAAGGCCACAGGTTCGAAACCGCGAAGTTTTTTTTTATAATTATCCGAACATTTGTGTCAAGGTCACATTATTTACATCCCCGTATCTCTGGTAGAACCAGAGTTACGAGCCTCCAGAATTTAGTCTAATGGATTTCCTATGGAGGGGTTTGTTTGTTTACGATTAGCTTAATTACTCGACTATTGTTTGTTGTAGCTCAATGTTTTTAGTATGGTTAGATGGGGGACAAATTGGACTATAACATACTCAAAGGACATCCCCGTATCTACAGTAGAAACAGAGTTACGAGCCTGAAAAGTATAGTCTAATGCATTTTCTATAGAGGGGTTTGTTTGTTCACGTATTGCTTAATTACTTGACCCTGTTCTTTCGATTAAAAATAATAACATATCTTTAGTGTAGCGGTTATCGCATCCGCCTCACTCCCGGAAGGCCACAGGTTCGAAACCGCGAAGTTTTTTTTATAATTATCCGAACATTTGTGTCAAGGTCACATTATTTACATCCCCGTATCTCTGGTAGAACCAGAGTTACGAGCCTTCAGAATTTAGTCTAATGTATTTCCTATGGAGGGGTTTGTTTGTTTACGATTAGCTTAATTACTCGACTACTGTTTGTCGTAGCCCTAATTCTTAGTATGGCTAGATGGGGGACAAATTGGTCTATAACATACTCTAAGGACATCCCCGTATCTCCAGTAGAAACAGAGTTACGAGCCTGCAAAGTATATTTTCAAAAATCAAAAGTAACCTTCTAACAATAAGTGAGACAAAAAGTAAGTTGACGACGATATTGAGGTAGCCTCAAGTTTAAAGTATCCTTGTATGGGGAGCAAAGAGTACTATAACATATCCAACGGATATCCCAGTATCTCTTGTAGAACAAGAGTTATGAGCCTCCAAAGTTTAGTGCAAAAATCATAAGTAACATAATAAAAATAAGTGAGACGATACCAAAGTTGACGAACATTTTGCTTAATATCTCGGCCCCTGTTTGTCGTAGCTCAATGTTTTTAGTATGGTAAGATGGGGGACAATTTGGACTATATCATATCGTAAGGACATCCCCGTATCTCTAGTAGACACAGAGTTATGGGCCTGCAAAATATAGTCTAATGCATTTCCTATGGACGGGTTGTTTGTTTACGTTTAGCTTAATTACTCGGCCCCTGTTTGTCGTAGCTCAATATTTTTAGTATAGTTAGATGGGGGACAAATTGGAGTATAACATACTCAAAGGACATCCCCGTATCTCCAGTGGAAACAGAGTTACGAGCCTGCAAAGTATAGTCTAACTCATTTCCTAAGGAGGGGGTTTGTTTCTTTACGTTTTGCTTAAGTACTCGGCCCCTGTTTGTCGTAGCCCAAAGTTTTTAGAATGGTTAGATAATTGACAAATTGGACTATAACATATCCTAAGGACATCCCGGTATCTCTAGTAGACACAGAGTTATGGGCCTTGCAAAGTATAGTCTAATGCATTTTCTATGGAGGGGTTTGTTTGTTCACGTATTGCTTAATTACTTGACCCTGTTCTTTCGATTAAAAATAATAACATATCTTTAGTGTAGCGGTTATCGCATCCGCCTCACTCCCGGAAGGCCACAGGTTCGAAACCGCGAAGTTTTTTTTTTTGCTTGGAACATGCAAAGACCTTTATAATTATCCGAACATTTGTGTCAAGGTCACATTATTTACATCCCCGTATCTCTGGTAGAACCAGAGTTACAAGCCTCCAGAATTTAGTCTAATGTGTTTCCTATGGAGGGGTTTGTTTGTTTACGATTAGCTTAATTACTCGACTACTGTTTGTCGTAGCCCTAATTCTTAGTATGGCTAGATGGGGGACAAATTGGTCTATAACATACTCTAAGGACATCCCCGTATCTCCAGTAGAAACAGAGTTACGAGCCTGCAAATTATATTTTCAAAAATCAAAAGTAACCTTCTAACAATAAGTGAGACAAAAAGTAAGTTGACGACGATATTGAGGTAGCCTCAAGTTTAAAGTATCCTTGTATGGGGAGCAAAGAGTACTATAACATATCCAACGGATATCCCAGTATCTCTTGTAGAACAAGAGTTATGAGCCTCCAAAGTTTAGTGCAAAAATCATAAGTAACATAATAAAAATAAGTGAGACGATACCAAAGTTGACGAACATTTTGCTTAATATCTCGGCCCCTGTTTGTCGTAGCTTAATGTTTTTAGTATGGTAAGATGGGGGACAATTTGGACTATATCATATCGTAAGGACATCCCCGTATCTCTAGTAGACACAGAGTTATGGGCCTGCAAAATATAGTCTAATGCATTTCCTATGGACGGGTTGTTTGTTTACGTTTAGCTTAATTACTCGGCCCCTGTTTGTCGTAGCTCAATATTTTTAGTATAGTTAGATGGGGGACAAATTGGAGTATAACATACTCAAAGGACATCCCCGTATCTCCAGTAAAAACAGAGTTACGAGCCTGCAAAGTATAGTCTAAGACATTTTCTATGGAGGGGTTTGTTTGTTCACGTTTTGCTTAACTTCGGTGATCGGACGTGAACCGGTGTATTCAGCGTGATATGGCCGTTGCCGAGAGTGCTAGTTAATAATTTGAATTTAATTAACTTTCATCTTTATAAAACAATAACAAAAAGAAGATATGTTTGCTTTTTTCATATCTGGTGGAATTTGAAAGAGCAAACAAAAGTGAAAAAACAAACGGCACGCAGTATTCCCAAGTACTGTATGCGCTCGACGCTACTTAACTTCGGTGATCGGACGTGAACCGGTGTTTTCAGCGTGATATGGCCGTTGCCGAGAGTGCTAGTTAATAATTCGAAATTAAATTAAGTGAGACAAATTAACCTTCATATTTTTCAAACAATAACAAAAAGAAAATATGTTTGCTTTTTTCATATCTATTGGAATTTAAAAGAGGAAAAAAAGTGAAAAAGCCAACGGCACGCAGTGTTCCTAAGTGGTCGCCCTCCCAAGTACTGACTGAGCTCGACGCTGCTTAACTTCGGTTATCGGACGAGAACCGGTGTATTCAGCGTGATATGGCCGTTACCGAGAGTGCTAGTTAATAATAAGAATTTAAATTAAGTGAGACAAATTAACCTTCATCATTTTAAAACAATAACAAAAAGAAAACATGTTTGCTTTTTTCATATCTATTAAAATTTAAAAGAGGAAAAAAAAGTGAAAAAGCCAACGGCACGCAGTGTTCCTAAGTGGTCTCCCTCCCAAGTAGTGACTGCGCTCGACGCTGCTTAACTTCGGTTATCGAACGAGAAACGGTGTATTCAGCGTGATATGGCCGTTGCCGAGAGTGCTAGTTAATAATTTGAATTTAATTAACTTTCATCACTATAAAACAATAACAAAAAAGAAGATATGTTTGCTTTTTTCATATCTGGTGGAATTTGAAAGAGGAAACAAAAGTGAAAAGCCAACGGCACGCAGTATTCCCAAGTACTGTATGCGCTCGACGCTGCTTAACTTCGGTATTCGGACGTGAACAGGTGTTTTCAGCGTGATATGGCCGTTGCCGAGAGTGCTAGTTAATAATTCGGATTTAAATTAAGTGAGACAAATTAACCTTCATCATTTTAAAACAATAACAAAAAGAAAACCTGTTTGCTTTTTACATATCTATTAAAATTTAAAAGAGGAAAAAAAAGTGAAAAAGCCAACGGCACGCAGTGTTCCTAAGTGGTCTCCCTCCCAAGTAATGACTGCGCTCGACGCTGCTTAACTTCGGTTATCGGACGAGAACCGGT
Organism: Phalangium opilio; assembly: GCF_054372755.1. Lineage (NCBI taxonomy): Eukaryota > Metazoa > Arthropoda > Arachnida > Opiliones > Phalangiidae > Phalangium > Phalangium opilio. The sequence goes on from NW_028324144.1 coordinate 17,450,116, forward strand.
GTATTGAGCGTGATATGGCCGTTGCCGAGAATGCTAGTTAATAATTTGAATTTAATTAACTTTTTTCTTTGTAAAACAATAACAAAAAGAAGATAAGTTTGCTTTTTTCATATCTGGTGGAATTTGAAAGAGGAAACAAAAGTGAAAACGCCAACGGCACGCAGTATTCCCAAGTACTGTATGCGCTCGACGCTGCTTAACTTCGGTGATCGGACGTGAACCGGTGTTTTCAGCGTGATATGGCCGTTGCCGAGAGTGCTAGTTAATAATTCGAATTTAAATTAAGTGAGACAAATTAACCTTCATCATTTTAAAACAATAACAAAAAGAAAACCTGTTTGCTTTTTACATATCTATTAAAATTTAAAAGAGGAAAAAAAAGTGAAAAAGCCATCGGCACGCAGTGTTCCTAAGTGGTCTCCCTCCCAAGTAATGACCGCGCTCGACGCTGCTTAACTTCGGTTATCGGACGAGAACCGGTGTATTCAGCGTGATATGGCCGTTGCCGAGAGTGCTAGTTAATAATTTGAATTTAATTAACTTTCATCTTTATAAAACAATAACAAAAAGAAGATATGTTTGCTTTTTTCATATCTGGTGGAATTTGAAAGAGGAAACAAAAGTGAAAAAGCAAACGGCACGCAGTATTCCCAAGTACTGACTGCGCTCGACGCTGCTAACGTCGGCGATCGGACGAGAACCGGTGTATTCAGCGTGATATGGCCGTTGCCGAGAGTGCTAGATAATAATTCGAATTTAAATTAAGTGAGACAAATTAACCTTCATCTTTTTCAAACAATAACAAAAAAGAAAATATATTTGCTTTTTTCATATCTATTAAAATTTAAAAGAGGAAAAAAAAGTGAAAAAGCCAACGGCACGCAGTGTTCCTAAGTGGTCTCCCTCCCAAGTACTGACTGCGCTCGACGCTGCTTAACTTCGGTTATCGGACGAGAACCGGTGTATTCAGCGTGATATGGCCGTTGCCGAGAGTGCTAGATAATAATTCGAATTTAAATTAAGTGAGACAAATTAACCTTCATCTTTTTCAAACAATAACAAAAAAGAAAATATGTTTGCTTTTTTCATATCTATTGGAATTTAAAAGAGGAAAAAAAAGTGAAAAAGTTAACGGCACGCAGTGTTCCTAAGTGGTCGCCCTCCCAAGTACTGACTGCGCTCGACGCGGCTTAACTTCGGTTATCGGACGAGAACCGGTGTATTCAGCGTGATATGGCCGTTGCCGAGAGTGCTAGTTAATAATTTGAATTTAATTAACTTTCATCTTTAAAAGAAGATGTGTTTGCTTTTTTCATATCTATTAAAATTTAAAAGAGGAAAAAAAAGTGAAAAAGCCAACGGCACGCAGTGTTCCTAAGTGGTCTCCATCCCAAGTACTGACTGCGCTCGACGCTGCTTAACTTCGGTGATCGGACGAGAACCGGTGTTTTCAGCGTGATATGGCCGTTGCCGAGAGTGCTAGTTAATAATTCGAATTTAAATTAAGTGAGACAAATTAACCTTCATAATTTTAAAACAATAACAAAAAAAACATGTTTGCTTTTTTCATATCTATTAAAATTTAAAAGAGGAAAAAAAGTGAAAAACCCAACGGCACGCAGTGTTCCTAAGTGGTCTCCCTCCCAAGTACTGACTGCGCTCGACGCTGCTTAACTTCGCTGATCGGACGAGAACCGGTGTATTCAGCGTGATATGACCGTTGCCGAGAGTGCTAGATAATAATTATAAAAAAACGTCTTGGTTTGGACCAAGGCCGAAAAAACAAACGATATGTCTGAGGTTTATCAATTGACTGAAGTTTCAGATATTGCAATTTCTTTTTAAATTATTTTTATTCCTTTAATCCTTAATCAATATTTGATTCAATCAACTGATTTTTACTGTTAATCGATCTATTCCCTCTAAATTAATTTAAAAAAATACATATCTACGCTTTTTCAAGAATAATTCCATTTTCCGAAAACATTTTATCATGAAATTAATTATTTTGAAGGGAGTACGTGTTGGGGAATGAATATTGAATATTTGAAATATTATACGAAGTGTCTAAAAAGAGCAAGCGATCTTTGATATAACTCGAAAGGAAAATGTAAATATTTAATAGTGGATGCATATATTGGGGGCACGAATTTATACATTTAACTTCGAATATCGAAATGTTACATTTTTTGTCGCGACTATGAAAGAAAGGTTGCACTGCAGTTTCCCTCTCCGAACATCAAAGCTTCTTGGCCATAACTCAATCTAGATTTGGAACCCCTTACTACATTGTTGGCGCAACTTGTACACCGGTTACGTATTACGCGTAATCATTTTATCAGGCGTAGAGACCATTTCGGAAAACACACAGGGGCGAGGCGACCATTGGGGTATTCTTCCTTGCACCAAGGGCCATCGCCAGACGGTGCCAAAGTTCACTACAGGCGGGAGGCAAGTCAACTCGCACTGCCTATAGCGGTGCTTCTAGGCGAGAGGGAGAAGACCCCAATGGCGGCATCGCCCCTGTGTTTTAGTTTATCCTTATGTAATTTCTGTGTGATCGGTCCTTGGCAGAACTGGTAAGGTATGATGTGTTCAACCATTTTATTTCCTCGGGAAATAACAAGTCATTGGAACTGAGAAGTATTTACCTTTTCCTTTGGTTATATTTATACCGATGTCATATTTTTCCAGTGCATAAAAGGAGAGCTACCTATTAAAAGAAACCACACATGACCGAGGTTGTTGCTTTGTCTTAAGTAGACGACATAAGTTTATAAATTAGTTTGAGCAAAATAAATTCTTTATCATAATTTCTCAGCAACTTACAACAGATTTAAACTATTTTGGTGCAAACTTGAAAATTTGTCAAGGCAGCAAGAATTAAAACTGTGTCCGTCAAGGTGCTTAGAAGTTAAAGAGCATCGACACGAAATCCCTTCAAAATAATTAATTTCATGATAAAATGTTTTCGGAAAATGGAATTATTCTTGAAAAAGCGTAGATATGTATTTTTTTAAATTAATTTAGAGGGAATAGATCGATTAACAGTAAAAATCAGTTGATTGAATCAAATATTGATTAAGGATTAAAGGAATAAAAATAATTTAAAAAGAAATTGCAATATCTGAAACTTCAGTCAATTGATAAACCTCAGACATATCGTTTGTTTTTTCGGCCTTGGTCCAAACCAAGACGTTTTTTTATAATATCTGTCCCTTCAGTCTTAATGTAATTAAAATTTGAATAATTTCATGTTTTATGTACTGACATACATTTGGGGTTGATCTATTTCTAATAGCTTAAAGAAGTACTTAAGTATCGTTAATTATATGAACTCATATCCAATAACATAGTTTTCGATAAGTATAATGTTGTATTTTATATATAAAAAGTTAGTTTAAAAATGACAGTATTTGAAATGTAGAATAAAATTTTTTATTTGTTGTGAACACTCTATACATATATCAATGAGAATTTTTGAGGAATGCATCATGAGTAGAAGAGCTTGAAGACGATGTCTATAATACTTTTAACGGTGCTAAATCAGCCTCAAGAGAGAGAAAAAGGAGATTGAAGCGGTCAGAGGGAAAGAGCCTAAAGAGGATTGTCTAGGCGCGTGCTTGGAAGATTATGGCCGCAGTATCTTTTTAACGGAAGTAAGTATGGCCTTAGACAAGTGTGATCCACGTTGCATCGTTGGCAAAGGAAAAATACCCGCCCGCCCCCCCCCCATTCACCCGTATACTAGAGGATATTTCAGTAAGAGAAAATTGATTGAATCAGGGATGGCGAGAGATCACAAGTGATATGGCTTAATTATGAGCTAGATCCCCTTGTTTTGTTTGGCAGCATTATATAATTTAATGTTCCTAGATTTAATTGGCGCTGGTGATTTTGCGAACTATGTTAATGATATATTGAAATTAAAACGGAAAAGTTTCATTTTGGAATATTCCTAAGCGTTCTTCGTTTGCGGGGAATATTTAGCAATAGCAATAGTCGCCAGGGAATTAGTTTCTTGGGGGTTTCAGAAGTGAGATGAAACCAGAAGTACTGAGCTAACCAAATTCTTCACTCGGCGAAAGTGAATATTCTTGATAACACACCAACGGTTGGCCCTCTGGTGGCGGTTTCAGAATTTTCCCTCCAAAACGTGAGACCCTCGCGGTGGTAGACGGCCGAACTAGATTCAAGGAGCCGGGTCCGTGTTCCGCCGCTTTAGATTGAGGGGAAAGGGGTAGGAAATGTTTTTGGAACTCGACCAATTTTTTTCTCTCTAGTTTTAGCGCTTGGGAAGCGGCGTAAAATCCTGAAATTTGTTCACTAGTGCCAGGATCTACTATCAATGCTAGAGCCCTTCACTTCTAGTCTCATCTCACTTCTGGGGGTTAGTATATAACTTCTATAACTATAACTATTTCCTGTATCTTGGATGAATTTCAAAATTGCTGGAATTTAACTCGCAATAGTGAAGTTATAACATTTGATTTTGATTAGTTTTGTTGAACTCAGAAACCATGAAATTATAATAAAGTTCCTACTTAATATTTGAATGGAGTATTTGCTAGATAATTTATATTTTCCTTTATATCTCCGTTATTTTACAACAATTGCTTTCTAGTTTTTTCCCTACAATTTCTTCCTAGTTTTTCCCCCACAATTTCTCCCAAGTTTTTCCCCTGCAATTTCATTATTTTCTCGGTAACATTTTACGCCAATATCTGCGTATATTTCAAGGGCAAATTTCCCATGTTTCCTTAATTTACCACTTTTTATTGATCACTCTGAACAACGCCAGTTTTGCTGGGTTCTCTTTAAAAAAGAGAGACTTTCTCTAGAAGGATGATTGAGACGTCAGTCAAGTTACTGAGGAATCTGTCTCGCTTGGTGATTGTTGTGTCACTAACCTCGTACCAGCTGTTATCTTTTCGAATAAAGTTTAGATAGTGACCTTGGTTTAAAGAAGAACCTTTATGAATGATCACGCCCCTAGTTTTGTAAACGCTGTGGTTTAAAACCACTTTCTGATTTTCGAATCCAGATATTTTGGTTAAAATCTTAATTGGGTGACCATTTACTACAGTATCTCTTGGAAACCACAGAAATACGTACTTACCGGCTGAAATCAATACATCACGTTCATCAATCTCTCTGCGTTTACAAGTTTCGCAAGGCATCATTGTTGGTCTCATCCTTTCGACTAATAGTTTCCAATCAATTTTACAGAGGTTTGGCAAAGGAAGAGTGAAGATGCAGCTTTGGATAATGTTTCCAGAACTTTTTTCCAGGTGACAGCTGGGGCATTTGGTAACGTTTTGCGACTTTGTCCATAATAGTTCCCGTAGAGCGTTAGAGTCAGGAGTTTCCATTTCTTCGCAAAGTCTTGGCAAGAGAACCCATAAGAATTCACTAGCATCTTGCTGTTCGTTGTGGGTAAAAGGCAACCCAACAGCCGTTCGCAAATTGAAACCATCGTCGCTGAAACTCTCATTGGAATTTTCAACATGCTCAATAGTGTTACGAAGGCAAGTCAAAATGGGCTTATCGCTCAATGATCCTTTGTGCTCTTTAATAATGTTCCTTAATTCCGGAATCAGTAACAACAATTGCAAAACGCTATTTGCGTAGCACGTTACTCCATCTCCATTTTCAAATCCCTTCAAGGGAAAAATGTCTATACTCTGAAGACCTAGTCTGATCTTTTTATTTGGTCTTTCTTTTGCCGTTTCATCAGATCTCTCTCCTTCAACTTCTAAAATACACCTCGACGTCGGCCTTTTTGTACCTCTCTTTCCTTCCGACCCGACGATTTCTATAAGTGGAAGATCAGGTCTGTGTTTTTGACGCAGCCTGTTATACTCCGCAATGGCTCGTCCATCTGCCGTAATTTTATTCGGGTCTAATTGCAAGAGATGGAGACCGGCCAAGGAAGTCACTCGCGATAAAGCGACGTATGCCATGCCAGTTCCAAATAAATTTGATCCCAAATCCATAATTGCGCATTTTAAACTCATTCCCTGGCTTTTGTGTATAGTAATGGCATATGCCAAGATTACCGGAAATTGCGTTCGTTTGACGTATAAATTGGTCATTAGCAAGAACTTGACGCTCATTTTCTCGACTAAAAAGTCGGGCTTATTGTTCTCGTCGCTTGGTTCCCGATCTACTCTGATACGGATACCAGTGATGTTCCCACTGTCGTTCTTTTGGAATCCCGTTATAATGGCCATGGTGCCGTTAATAACACCTTCTTCAAAATTGATGTTTCTCCTAACCATTATTCGAGATCCAACGCAGAGATACAGCTTGCTCTCTAGACCTCCAGTTTTTGACGGCTCATTGTCTAACATTTTCAATCTCCTGACAATGTTTTTGGTAATTTTTTTGTCGTAATCAACGAGTTTGTCTTCGCATTGAACGCATTCAACTTTCTGTCGGCTTTCCTCTAGCATTTTTATGTTGAATTTATCGCACATGGCCAATTTCGGCATCAAACAGATGGGATGAAATCCTTCTTTAACCAGCTTAAGGTAAAGATTCATAGCCACCTGAATTTTGTTCCCTCCCGTAACTAGTCTACTTTCTAAGGTTGAAACGTCATCTTTCGTAACAGTTCCGACTCTAATTCGGTTAAGAAGGTCGCCATAAACTCGGTCGTCCGCCTGACGAACGTTTTGCGTTAGTTCATCGTATCCGAAATACTTCCAAAGATCAGTGCCTCCAATGCTATTAAATCTTAGTCTAGCTTCCTGGGAAGTGACTTTTAAAAACGCAGGATTACCCTGTACAGGCGGCAATTGGAAGAAATCTCCAAAAACAAGAACGCAAACCACACCGCCGAAAGGCTTGTTCATTTCCCAAAATTCATTTAGCCTCAAATGAACGTAAGTTAGTAGTACCGAAGACACCATAGAAATCTCATCGACAATCAAGAGTTTCAAATTTCCCAGAGTTTGTTTCATAATGGAAATATTTTCGGAATTGAGGGAATGGTATTCCGCGGTACGCCCATGTTCTACTGGCAACATAAGTAATCTGTGCAACGTTACGCCGTTGACATTTAGGGCAGCCAAGCCCGTAGGAGCGGCTATCGCGACGCTACCGGCATTTTTAAAGTGACGTCTAACGGCGTTGGCGATAGTAGCAATAAGAAAGGACTTTCCAGTGCCGCCCGGACCAGATACAAAGTGGCAGAAATTCTCAAATTTTCCTCCCTCTTGAGTGAAGTGATCCATGACTTTGTCATAAACCCTTTTTTGATCATTGTTGAGTAACGCAACTTGGTCTAGTGCCGTGCCCTCGAAATCAATTTCCATAGCGGCTTCGACATCATGCATCGCATTTTCTGTTTCAACGACGATTTCTTTCCCTTGAAGGGCATTTTCATCGTCATAGCTTTCTGCATCCGAAATCGCGGCAATCTCTTTAGCCTTTTCGGAGGCTTTGCGCTTCTTTAGAACTTCTTTGGATACCGAGAATTTCTCGTGGTATTCTCTCATGGGTTTTAGCGTTGATAATGTGCTTTCGAAAGCTTCAGCGAAGGTTGCAAACTCGCCCAATAACTCAGTCTCGTTTCGCCATGGTTTGAACAGAATTAGTAGAGCGTGGCAGTACTTTTCTGGTTCCTCTATTGGGTCGTGAACGTAATGTTCTATTATGTAGGGCTTAATCCTCTTTCTCATCAAACCGAGATTATTTTTCAACTCGATTACATTTTCAGATTTTTTCGCTCCCTCCGAGTACTTTACGTAATCGTAAAACCGTCCGAACTCTCGCAAGCTTAAATCTTCCAAACTATCGGGTCTGTTGGGATACTTGTCGTCCACAAACCCTTTTAGGCAAATGTCTTCGCTGTCAGGATCAATTTCCCTCAAGCGTGCAAGATCCTTGTAACATTTCAAAACTTTGCATCGGTTTTCTTTCACGTTAGTGTTAATAAACTTGGTGCTGTCAGACTTTTGAAACAATTTCTGACCCAACATCATGTCCAAAGCTTCGTAAATTCCGACCGACTTATTTGTGAAAGATTTCAGTCCATAAGCGAACAATCTTTTTGACAAGCTTTCGTGTGCCAACTCAGCGAAACACTGATCCATTTCAGCCCGATCTCCCTTTGTCACGTACGACGTGACGTATATCGCCACTTGTTCCGAGGAATCGGCGACAAACTGCAAATCCATATTGGCTTTCAAAGCCAAAAGTAATGCCGGATTGTAGTCATTGATAAAAACTTCGTTTTCATTTCTGGGCAAATCGTACAAACGTTTTTGGCCTCGTTTCAATTTACGATGACGCGTAACTGATTCAACAGAGTTCAAAGTCGCAACGTTTGTTACGTTTCGAGGAAAACCGTAGCGACACACTTTCAGCTCCTTATTTCCTCTCTTAACCTTTCGGTAGCAACTGCTGCAACATTTATGTGTTTGAAATTTTTTTATTAGCCGGTAAAGTTCTGGACTTTCAGCAGCTTTTGGGATTGAACACGTGACATACTTCTGCACGTACTCCAAAATAGCTATTGCCGAACAGGAACCAATCATGGGAGCTTCCTCAGCCCACAACAAGCAATGATAATGCGCCAAGCCGCGAGATTGGTACTCGACGCGCACAAAATGATGCGCTATCGGTCCAAGAACCGGATTTTCTTTACATAGCACAAAGTTGTTTAGTAGCGACCTCACTTTGTTGTGAAAATGCAAACTGACGCTAAGTGGATCTAAATTTAATAGTTCAGCCACCGACATAGATTCGATCCCTGGCACGTCAGCATTCACCCGTCGTAGGTGGTCGTGAAGTTCAATGTCATCGTATTCGGCCGGATTAAAGGTTAAAAGCCAAGTAGGTGGGCCATACTCTCTAATCATGGCCAAAACACATTTGAGAACTTTATACCAATAATCCTTAGTTCCTCGAATGTGGCCCATGAAAGTCGCTAAATTACTCTCGAGCTCGGAGTCTCGAGATTCAACTTGATTCACGAGATTATTGACAGATACGTTCATGGGTTTTTTCACTCGTAGAACGTAATTCAAACTACTGTTAATGGATTTCATTTCGGCCTCTTGGTATAAATGGAACATGAACGCATAATCTCGTCTAAACATTGGATTCGCGTTCAAAAGACGAGAAAGTCGGTATTCAGTTTCCGTCATTTTCCCAAACGGTCTTTCGTCGTGCTTGCCATAGCGAGCCATTGGGAACAAGTGCACGAATGACATGTATTCTAGATTTTTGTCCCAATTACTGATAGGCTCGGCTTCGACACGCTTCATTTGGTAAGAAGCCAACAAATCTTTTGACGGCTGAACATTCACCGGGTGAATTGTATAGTGATCGTACAGCTCATTCACTTCATCTTTTGAGAGTTTTCGCAACAGTGCCTCAGGTTGAGTTAAAATTTTATAACGGTCGTCTTGCGAAAGATTTGATTCGATCACACCATCGTTGATAACATCGATATCGATTTGGTGCGATTCCGCTTGCGGATTTTTTTCAACTGTAGTGAAGCCGATTTTATTGACCTCGTCGAGGTTGTTTAACAGCGCCAGCGGATCCGTTTTTACCATTAATTCATCGGGAGTTAATGAATTTTCATGTTCAATAGTTCCGTTAATCTCTTCGGTGCCATAAATATAATCCTCATTGATCTGAGTAATATCTATGTCTTTGTACAGGGGATTAATTTTTTTCAGCTCAGTGACGGCCCTTTTCAAAGCATCAAGGCGAACAATTTTTTGCCAAACCTTTTTGTCACTAGTGGGCAGACCATTAACCAAGACGTGCAATTCGTGATCTTTAGGCAGTGCTGTTGGTATCATATCCAAATTTTTTTGGACTGGAATTGGCAAGTATATGATTCTACCTTTCAAAGCTTTCACCGCACCAAACTGCATATTGGAATTAGTTTTGGTACCTAACCGGACCACAGTGTGAAATGCTTTCACAAGCTGAATTAAGGCCTTTTCAAACATGTTCAAACTCGTGACTTCTGTCGGAGGGACGTCAACTCCCAAGCCGTTGAGGAAACATCTAATTGGAATTTTTCCCTTTCGCAACTCTTTAGAACAATAAGGGCATAAAAGCATGTCCATTTCTCTAAAGTCAGGATTTTTCAATAGCAAACCAGCTCTTAAAATGAGAAAGGCGTGGTTGTCAAAAACTGAAGTGCATCCCAGTTTTTCCACTGTCCTCAAATCTGAATTTTTTAATAATCTAGCGCAACAATCGCAAGATGTGTCGTGAAATTCATTAATATCACGCTCAGCTCTAGCAAATTGTTTATTGTAGAAAGCCAAGATTTCACTCTCATCGAGACAAGGCCTTATATCACTTTCATCGCCTTTCGCCGCCTCGTTTTCCGCATTCGACATTTTCAAGCCACGTGCCTCAACAATTTTTCTCATTTTGGGTATAACATTTTGAAGAGATTCGAAATCACCATGATCTATCTCATCAGTCAATGTTGATAAAGCGCTAAGCAACGCTCGAACAGAGTAGAGTTTACTCAAAATTGTTCTGATCCCCGAGTAATGCGAAGCCAATTCTCTGAAGGCTCTCAAGTAACTTTGGCATTCCTCGCTTTCAGAGCAATATAAGAAATGACCAAGATACGGAAGAACTTGCACTTCAAAATCTGAATCGTCCGATGGCAATTTGACAATGGATTTCTGGCAAAACTTATTTTTGTAGGAGCAAACGTCAAAATCAGAACTCAAAAGTTCATTTAAGACGCTATCACTGGCCTTTGCCGCCTGATTAATGAAAGCTATGACTTTAAAAATAGTCCGCTCTCTAACGTTGCAAATGTCACTGCATTCCCAATAAGAAGCTTTTTCTTTGGTTTCAATAAACCCAGATTCGTTAATTACGATATTCGCTTTGGGATTTTTGTCCTTTGAAACGTTTTCTACTGCATTGAATAGATTCGTGACAACACCGAAATCATTAACTTGCAAGCAGCGTTCAATGCCTCTGTTCAGTCTTTTCTGGTCAATAAAATTACCAGTTTCATCAACCCATAATTCATTAACATTTTCGCCGCTACGAGAGCTTTCTCGTAGCACCTTTATTAGAAGACCATTTTCGTCGAACTGCAAAATCTTTTCAAAACGTGTTTCGTGGTCCTCGTTTTTTAAAATTCTGCCATCATTCCCCAAAGTAAAATATGTTGTCTCGTGATAAAAAGCTTCTTCAAGACTATTGTGAAGCCTTTTTCCTCCAATGACTTTGATAAAATTGTCACTATCTACCAATCCAATTTCTTGCACTTTCTTGGCAAAACTTTTGAAATCTTCAATAAGTAACGAACGTCTTGCCTGGAAGGCCGAATATATTTGCCTTTTTAAGTGAAATGTTTTTCCAGATAGCAACTGGCATTGGAGTTTGTGGGATGTAAATTTGGAACTTTGCTTTTTACATGAATTTGCAGAAGTTTTTGTCGTCATCAACCGTTCCGTAAGTCGCGTGATCAAAAACCGCTTGAAACTTTCGGCAATCATCTTTTTATTTTTTGTTTTAAAAATTCCTTTGTTGAAGGAGATTTTTTTAACATAATAATTGGTAGGGTTCGTACCACCTTTTCTTTGTCGCGAAGCGCCACCTATTTTAGGGGCCTGCAAAACCTTTTGTATTTTTGTTGAACTTGTCAATAATGACTTGCGATTGAGGCCATCACTCGATTTTTTACTCTGAGAGAGGTGTTTTTTTTTTAAATAGTACCTTTTACACCTAACTCGGTTTGTTGCAGATTTTTCCAAAATCTTTTTCATCCTAGCCTGAGCTTGGTCTTTCAACGCCATTCGCTTTATATGTTTTAGGCGTTCTTTTTGTTTCTTAGCACGTTGAGAAACCATTTTAGTTCTCTTTCAAAGCCAGAAAAGCTTCTTTTAGAGCAAGAAAGGACCCCCTCTCTGTTGAGCCACGAAAAAAGGTCTCTCTGTTGAGCCACGAAAAAAGGCCTCTCTGTTGAGCCACGAAAAAAGGTCTCTCTGTTGAGCCACGAAAAAAGGTCTCTCTGTTGAGCCACGAAAAAAGGTCTCTCTGTTGAGCCACGAAAAAAGGTCTCTCTGTTGAGCCACGAAAAAAGGTCTCTTTGTTGAGCCACGAAAAAAGGTCTCTCTGTTGAGCCACGAAAAAAGGTCTCATAAAACACAAATTGAAACAATACACAGACAATGAAGTAAGAAAATTTTCCTTACCTTTAAAAAGACGCTAAGAAACAGCAATGTACAGCTTAGTCCGCTTTTAGAAAAGCGTCAAACCCAAGTGAACTGAAATGCTGCTTAGCAAATTCCACAACTGAAAAAATTAAAACTTAAACTCTTGAAAATGTAATTAGGCTTACCTATAACCTTTCACGAGTAAAGTGAATGTCTTTGCCTGAAGCGCTTCAACCAGCAGAACGTGACCGGACGAACTTAATATTCAGTTCAGTTTAGTTCACATGTAGATCAAAAAATCTATTTCTTGCAGTCACTGTCCCACTGGGCCTATTTAGCCAACTCGATCACGCGCTCAACGACGAAACCTGCAGCAGGCTTGGAAATAAGGTTTATTTCTGAACTAGTCATCCGGACCAGTGACCCCTATGTCTTAAATATGAAACTGGTCCCGGGACCAGTGACCCTTCCCCTATTTATTTTTCTACTGGTCCCAGGACTTCTAAAAAAATCTCTCTCGGCTTAGGGTTGTATACACAACTGGACTCATGGAGTCGAAATTTATGTTAAAATGAAAATAATTAAAGAGGCCCCCATATCAATTTTTAATAAAAGTAGGAATTAATAAACTAGTGATTGGGACCAGTGACCCTCACGTTTTGAATAAAAAAAGTGGTCCAAGCTATTAATAAACTGGTTTTTGACTTGTAAACCTGTCTTATTTCCTAGCCTGACCTGCAGAGCCTGCTCCTGTAAGTGTAAGCCCATCATCATTGCTCGATAGAAAGTTTCTACTGAAACTTCTCCAAGCTAGTATTTATACTCTATGGCAGGTCTAGGGAACATTTTGTATGCCATTTACAATGGTTTTTTCTATGGAGTAATTATCTTGGATTGAGATTTGAGAACGAAACCAAATTTCGAATTGCATTAAAGGGAGGGTGAAGAGGAAAATCAAGTGATTTTTTTATCGATTCTTCTACTAATTATAAGACCAGCCTGCATAGTGAAACATTCAGGAAATACTTCCGAATGATTTTAAAATTCAAATTAGGTTCAGATTTTGACTTAAATAAATAAATAAATTATTTCTTTGTTTTTCAATAGTTCTTTTATTGGTAAAAAAATAATAATAATACTTATAATAGTTAAAATGAAAAGAAATAAATTATAAAATTTTTTAACAGAAAAAAAAAGTTTTTGTTACAAAAAAAATAATAATAATAATGGGGAAAAAAATGACAATATGGAAAAAAAGTAATAATGAGAAAATGGTTTGTTTTCTTTAAAAAAAAAATATTATCAAAATTAAAAAAAGTTATCATTAAAAAAAAATTATTTATTGATTCCCACCCTGCAGTAAAATCAATATATATTATTAAAAATTGGCATAGTCTAAAGGAAAATTATCAAACAATTATGCGCAAGTTTCAAAATTAAGAAGACTAGCTGTTAAAAGATTGTTAAAGGGAGTATGAACTGGCCATAGAACAATTTTTTATCAAATTTATATTTTTAAAATAACATGAAAATCATTGATAAAATTTACAGCAAATTCTACTGTCAAATTACTTTTTAATTATTTTTCAAGGTATCAAAAGTCGATTCTCTAAGCCTAAGAATGGTCTAAGTAAATTGCATAATATAATTGTAATTTTCTTAACAAAATTTGAATATCTCTAATCTAACCTCTTATTTTAGAGAAAACATTACTGTATTGTTTTGAAAACCTATTTTCCCACGATTAAAAGTGCACGCTGTTGCTAAGCAAAGGCAAACTCTAAGCACCCCTTTTTGATTACTAATTGCTTTTCATAAAAGTACAGTTAGCGTTTCTCCAAAATTAGAATTATGCTTAGAGAGCACACTTTTGAAATTTTTAAAATGGCAATCAATTAATTGGTATAAGTCTTATCAATGATTTCAAAGTTATTTTTGGTTGTCTGACCATTGTATTCTCCCTTTTAAAGATGTAAAATCAATGTTTTGTCTACTAATGGAAAGCTTTCGTCTTTTAAAATCAGACACAGCAGAAAAAGTATTGATGAAATAAGCTTTTTGGTAAAATTTCCCTGTAGACCATTCCATTAAATATTTGCCGGGAAACCAACTCACAGGGGCGCTTGTGGTGCTTCTTATCGGGAGGGAAACTAGCCTAATATGGCGGGCTTGCCTATGTGCTGTTTACTTTCCTATGGCATTACAGGAATGGTCTATTGGTCATCTATCTCGAACCTTATATTTGTTTTGTGCCCAACACTTAATTTTTTAGGTTAATTTTATAATTTTAGATGTCCTTAGCTAATACTAGTCATAATAGTTTGATAGAATCCCTCTGGTAGAACCTGTAAAGCTACTTACGAATCCATCTGCTCCTTCAATTCCTGAAGGAGCTTTTCCACCGTAGCGGCGTCTTTAGGAGCGGCCGCCTCACCGACAGGCGCCACCTCTGACCCCGCCGCCTCCCCCAACTCCATCCCCACCTGGGACTCCTCCGCCCCCTCAGAATCCATCGGTAGGGGCACCTGGGTGCCCTCCGCCCCCGATGACACGGGCAACTGGGACCCCACTGCCCCCTCCGCCGGCTCCTGCGCCGCCCCCTCCACCGGCCCCTGCGCCGCCCCCTCCGCCGCGACTTGCGTGGCCACTTGTTGGCTTCGTGGGCCTGTTTTATTAATAATAAAATTTTAGAATACGTACAGCATTTTATATCGTTTAGCAATGAATGAATTACTATACCTTGTTGACCCCAGCAATCACGGCCTAGGTGGCCGTAGCGGTGACAATGATTGCATCGGCGTCTTCTACCGATGCCGCCGCTACGGCCAAAATTTTGTGCGCTGCCCGCGCCCGGCTGACCCCTTCCGGTTCCACGCCCTCTTCTGGGCCCACGCCCACGCCCCCTTCCTCGCCCCCGCCCCGTATCACTGGCTAAGGCACCGTTAAAATTTACATTAACGGTGGAATGTGCACCACTCACGCTGAAGTATTTATCCATTTGAAACTAAATTTGGAAATAAATAGAGACTCTTGAAATGAGATTTCGTGGCAACTCTGGTGCGGAGGGAACAGAGGTTTTGCGCCAAACTACATGTTATAATTTTAGTGTGAAACACAACAACAGTTTATAAAACCAAGTACCATTTATTATACCATTTTTTGTATAATACCCTTTTCAGACGAGGATTAGAAACCCTGTATAATAAACCAAAGTTTGTTTCATAAATTATATAGTTATAGTGTCATATACCACTTAACCTTTTTCATGGAAAACACTTCTTACTGCGGTTTATGAAACAATCTTCGGTTTATTGTACCCGGTTTCTATTCCTCGTCTGAAGAGGGTATTATATAAAAACCCGGTGTAATAAAAGAAACTTTGTTTGACAATCTTTGATAAGTTCCAAATCACGCTTAATCTTTTCCGTGTGAAACACTGACCACGGTTTCATTATCCCACATTTTTTTTAATTATACCCGCTTCAGACGAAATGTAAAAACCTGGTAAAATAGACCGATGTTTGTTTCATAAACTGAGGTTAGCGCCAAATTAGTGTCAGACGCTAACCACAGTTTATGAAAATATCTTTGGTTGGTAACACACAAGGTTTTTACACATCATCCGACGAGGGCTTCACGTGGCATGATTCATGCACTCTTCAGATAGCTGCAATCGCGCAATTGAAACGAACAAAGTAAACAGCGCTCATTAGCCAAGGCTTAATATCTATATGGTCAAGAAAACGTTTTAAAATATTTATTAAACTATAGATATAAACTATGTGTCGCGGAGAGAGTGTAAAATAAGATATTCTAAGCTTAAAATTATATAATTTGTTACTAAATTTTGAGTTTAAGAACGTAAGGAAATAAAATTAGAAGCTCCGTATTAAAACCACTTACTTGTTTTTTCGCGTCTAAAAAGGAAATGACTGCGTTCAGCAACCAACATCAATGCACCGGTTTACTACGGCATCATTGTTCTCTTTATGGTACGGCTGACCAGCCATTTAACCACTTTTTTCGGTGGTTTAGCTGAACGCACTCAAATAAACCGCGAGAAACCTTTAAATGCTACAGATAATATTGTTTATTCACTATTAAAAGTTAGAGTCTGGTGTTTGAAGCACACACAAGGGAAAAAGTAGGCAACCGATATAATTTTATTGCTTTTCTTGAATTAGAATTTAGAAAAACCCACATAATGGTTTTAAAAGTGGCGGTATAACAGATTTGTCCGGTTTCAAGCGACTTCTCACGGGAAAAGTGATAAACATATATCATAATCTTTCACAGAACAAACAAAAATAAGATTTCTGCTGGATAATGGATTATAGTGTAAATTTTTTAAGTCAATTTTACCCTATGATTTCATTTACTGAATTGCAATTAAACGTTATTCGTGAACATAACTTAAAGGATATTTGGTGTCAGTATTTTCGCCTAAGGGAAATTATCATTTCTCAACAAAACCATATCACCAAGACCAACAGAAGGGGGCAATCCTCAGCTTGTAGATATAGTAAGCAGTATATAAAGCTAAAAACGTATCACCAAAGGTAAAGGTTTCCTAGATTATGTTACATTGACATATATCATAATCTTTCACAGAACAAACAAAAATAAGATTTCTGCTGGATAATGGATTATAGTGTAAATTTTTTAAGTCAATTTTACCCTATGATTTCATTTACTGAATTGCAATTAAACGTTATTCGTGAACATAACTTAAAGGATATTTGGTGTCAGTATTTTCGCCTAAGGGAAATTATCATTTCTCAACAAAACCATATCACCAAGACCAAGAAGTAACACTTCTACCAGTCAATGTAACATAATCTAGGAAACCTTTACCTTTGGTGATACGTTTTTAGCTTTATATACTGCTTACTATATCTACAAGCTGAGGATTGCCCCCTTCTGTTGGTCTTGGTGATATGGTTTTGTTGAGAAATGATAATTTCCCTTAGGCGAAAATACTGACACCAAATATCCTTTAAGTTATGTTCACGAATAACGTTTAATTGCAATTCAGTAAATGAAATCATAGGGTAAAATTGACTTAAAAAATTTACACTATAATCCATTATCCAGCAGAAATCTTATTTTTGTTTGTTCTGTGAAAGATTATGATATATGTCAATGTAACATAATCTAGGAAACCTTTACCTTTGGTGATACGTTTTTAGCTTTATATACTGCTTACTATATCTACAAGCTGAGGATTGCCCCCTTCTGTTGGTCTTGGTGATATGGTTTTGTTGAGAAATGATAATTTCCCTTAGGCGAAAATACTGACACCAAATATCCTTTAAGTTATGTTCACGAATAACGTTTAATTGCAATTCAGTAAATGAAATCATAGGGTAAAATTGACTTAAAAAATTTACACTATAATCCATTATCCAGCAGAAATCTTATTTTTGTTTGTTCTGTGAAAGATTATGATATATGTTTATCACTTTTCCCGTGAGAAGTCGCTTGAAACCGGACAAATCTGTTATACCGCCACTTTTAAAACCATTATGTGGGTTTTTCTAAATTCTAATTCAAGAAAAGCAATAAAATTATATCGGTTGCCTACTTTTTCCCTTGTGTGTGCTTCAAACACCAGACTCTAACTTTTAATAGTGAATAAACAATATTATCTGTAGCATTTAAAGGTTTCTCGCGGTTTATTTGAGTGCGTTCAGCTAAACCACCGAAAAAAGTGGTTAAATGGCTGGTCAGCCGTACCATAAAGAGAACAATGATGCCGTAGTAAACCGGTGCATTGATGTTGGTTGCTGAACGCAGTCATTTCCTTTTTAGACGCGAAAAAACAAGTAAGTGGTTTTAATACGGAGCTTCTAATTTTATTTCCTTACGTTCTTAAACTCAAAATTTAGTAACAAATTATATAATTTTAAGCTTAGAATATCTTATTTTACACTCTCTCCGCGACACATAGTTTATATCTATAGTTTAATAAATATTTTAAAACGTTTTCTTGACCATATAGATATTAAGCCTTGGCTAATGAGCGCTGTTTACTTTGTTCGTTTCAATTGCGCGATTGCAGCTATCTGAAGAGTGCATGAATCATGCCACGTGAAGCCCTCGTCGGATGATGTGTAAAAACCTTGTGTGTTACCAACCAAAGATATTTTCATAAACTGTGGTTAGCGTCTGACACTAATTTGGCGCTAACCTCAGTTTATGAAACAAACATCGGTCTATTTTACCAGGTTTTTACATTTCGTCTGAAGCGGGTATAATTAAAAAAAATGTGGGATAATGAAACCGTGGTCAGTGTTTCACACGGAAAAGATTAAGCGTGATTTGGAACTTATCAAAGATTGTCAAACAAAGTTTCTTTTATTACACCGGGTTTTTATATAATACCCTCTTCAGACGAGGAATAGAAACCGGGTACAATAAACCGAAGATTGTTTCATAAACCGCAGTAAGAAGTGTTTTCCATGAAAAAGGTTAAGTGGTATATGACACTATAACTATATAATTTATGAAACAAACTTTGGTTTATTATACAGGGTTTCTAATCCTCGTCTGAAAAGGGTATTATACAAAAAATGGTATAATAAATGGTACTTGGTTTTATAAACTGTTGTTGTGTTTCACACTAAAATTATAACATGTAGTTTGGCGCAAAACCTCTGTTCCCTCCGCACCAGAGTTGCCACGAAATCTCATTTCAAGAGTCTCTATTTATTTCCAAATTTAGTTTCAAATGGATAAATACTTCAGCGTGAGTGGTGCACATTCCACCGTTAATGTAAATTTTAACGGTGCCTTAGCCAGTGATACGGGGCGGGGGCGAGGAAGGGGGCGTGGGCGTGGGCGTGGGCCCAGAAGAGGGCGTGGAACCGGAAGGGGTCAGCCGGGCGCGGGCAGCGCACAAAATTTTGGCCGTAGCGGCGGCATCGGTAGAAGACGCCGATGCAATCATTGTCACCGCTACGGCCACCTAGGCCGTGATTGCTGGGGTCAACAAGGTATAGTAATTCATTCATTGCTAAACGATATAAAATGCTGTACGTATTCTAAAATTTTATTATTAATAAAACAGGCCCACGAAGCCAACAAGTGGCCACGCAAGTCGCGGCGGAGGGGGCGGCGCAGGGGCCGGTGGAGGGGGCGGCGCAGGAGCCGGCGGAGGGGGCAGTGGGGTCCCAGTTGCCCGTGTCATCGGGGGCGGAGGGCACCCAGGTGCCCCTACCGATGGATTCTGAGGGGGCGGAGGAGTCCCAGGTGGGGATGGAGTTGGGGGAGGCGGCGGGGTCAGAGGTGGCGCCTGTCGGTGAGGCGGCCGCTCCTAAAGACGCCGCTACGGTGGAAAAGCTCCTTCAGGAATTGAAGGAGCAGATGGATTCGTAAGTAGCTTTACAGGTTCTACCAGAGGGATTCTATCAAACTATTATGACTAGTATTAGCTAAGGACATCTAAAATTATAAAATTAACCTAAAAAATTAAGTGTTGGGCACAAAACAAATATAAGGTTCGAGATAGATGACCAATAGACCATTCCTGTAATGCCATAGGAAAGTAAACAGCACATAGGCAAGCCCGCCATATTAGGCTAGTTTCCCTCCCGATAAGAAGCACCACAAGCGCCCCTGTGAGTTGGTTTCCCGGCAAATATTTAATGGAATGGTCTACAGGGAAATTTTACCAAAAAGCTTATTTCATCAATACTTTTTCTGCTGTGTCTGATTTTAAAAGACGAAAGCTTTCCATTAGTAGACAAAACATTGATTTTACATCTTTAAAAGGGAGAATACAATGGTCAGACAACCAAAAATAACTTTGAAATCATTGATAAGACTTATACCAATTAATTGATTGCCATTTTAAAAATTTCAAAAGTGTGCTCTCTAAGCATAATTCTAATTTTGGAGAAACGCTAACTGTACTTTTATGAAAAGCAATTAGTAATCAAAAAGGGGTGCTTAGAGTTTGCCTTTGCTTAGCAACAGCGTGCACTTTTAATCGTGGGAAAATAGGTTTTCAAAACAATACAGTAATGTTTTCTCTAAAATAAGAGGTTAGATTAGAGATATTCAAATTTTGTTAAGAAAATTACAATTATATTATGCAATTTACTTAGACCATTCTTAGGCTTAGAGAATCGACTTTTGATACCTTGAAAAATAATTAAAAAGTAATTTGACAGTAGAATTTGCTGTAAATTTTATCAATGATTTTCATGTTATTTTAAAAATATAAATTTGATAAAAAATTGTTCTATGGCCAGTTCATACTCCCTTTAACAATCTTTTAACAGCTAGTCTTCTTAATTTTGAAACTTGCGCATAATTGTTTGATAATTTTCCTTTAGACTATGCCAATTTTTAATAATATATATTGATTTTACTGCAGGGTGGGAATCAATAAATAATTTTTTTTTAATGATAACTTTTTTTAATTTTGATAATATTTTTTTTTTAAAGAAAACAAACCATTTTCTCATTATTACTTTTTTTCCATATTGTCATTTTTTTCCCCATTATTATTATTATTTTTTTTGTAACAAAAACTTTTTTTTTCTGTTAAAAAATTTTATAATTTATTTCTTTTCATTTTAACTATTATAAGTATTATTATTATTTTTTTACCAATAAAAGAACTATTGAAAAACAAAGAAATAATTTATTTATTTATTTAAGTCAAAATCTGAACCTAATTTGAATTTTAAAATCATTCGGAAGTATTTCCTGAATGTTTCACTATGCAGGCTGGTCTTATAATTAGTAGAAGAATCGATAAAAAAATCACTTGATTTTCCTCTTCACCCTCCCTTTAATGCAATTCGAAATTTGGTTTCGTTCTCAAATCTCAATCCAAGATAATTACTCCATAGAAAAAACCATTGTAAATGGCATACAAAATGTTCCCTAGACCTGCCATAGAGTATAAATACTAGCTTGGAGAAGTTTCAGTAGAAACTTTCTATCGAGCAATGATGATGGGCTTACACTTACAGGAGCAGGCTCTGCAGGTCAGGCTAGGAAATAAGACAGGTTTACAAGTCAAAAACCAGTTTATTAATAGCTTGGACCACTTTTTTTATTCAAAACGTGAGGGTCACTGGTCCCAATCACTAGTTTATTAATTCCTACTTTTATTAAAAATTGATATGGGGACCTCTTTAATTATTTTCATTTTAACATAAATTTCGACTCCATGAGTCCAGTTGTGTATACAACCCTAAGCCGAGAGAGATTTTTTTAGAAGTCCTGGGACCAGTAGAAAAATAAATAGGGGAAGGGTCACTGGTCCCGGGACCAGTTTCATATTTAAGACATAGGGGTCACTGGTCCGGATGACTAGTTCAGAAATAAACCTTATTTCCAAGCCTGCTGCAGGTTTCGTCGTTGAGCGCGTGATCGAGTTGGCTAAATAGGCCCAGTGGGACAGTGACTGCAAGAAATAGATTTTTTGATCTACATGTGAACTAAACTGAACTGAATATTAAGTTCGTCCGGTCACGTTCTGCTGGTTGAAGCGCTTCAGGCAAAGACATTCACTTTACTCGTGAAAGGTTATAGGTAAGCCTAATTACATTTTCAAGAGTTTAAGTTTTAATTTTTTCAGTTGTGGAATTTGCTAAGCAGCATTTCAGTTCACTTGGGTTTGACGCTTTTCTAAAAGCGGACTAAGCTGTACATTGCTGTTTCTTAGCGTCTTTTTAAAGGTAAGGAAAATTTTCTTACTTCATTGTCTGTGTATTGTTTCAATTTGTGTTTTATGAGACCTTTTTTCGTGGCTCAACAGAGAGACCTTTTTTCGTGGCTCAACAAAGAGACCTTTTTTCGTGGCTCAACAGAGAGACCTTTTTTCGTGGCTCAACAGAGAGACCTTTTTTCGTGGCTCAACAGAGAGACCTTTTTTCGTGGCTCAACAGAGAGACCTTTTTTCGTGGCTCAACAGAGAGGCCTTTTTTCGTGGCTCAACAGAGAGACCTTTTTTCGTGGCTCAACAGAGAGGGGGTCCTTTCTTGCTCTAAAAGAAGCTTTTCTGGCTTTGAAAGAGAACTAAAATGGTTTCTCAACGTGCTAAGAAACAAAAAGAACGCCTAAAACATATAAAGCGAATGGCGTTGAAAGACCAAGCTCAGGCTAGGATGAAAAAGATTTTGGAAAAATCTGCAACAAACCGAGTTAGGTGTAAAAGGTACTATTTAAAAAAAAAACACCTCTCTCAGAGTAAAAAATCGAGTGATGGCCTCAATCGCAAGTCATTATTGACAAGTTCAACAAAAATACAAAAGGTTTTGCAGGCCCCTAAAATAGGTGGCGCTTCGCGACAAAGAAAAGGTGGTACGAACCCTACCAATTATTATGTTAAAAAAATCTCCTTCAACAAAGGAATTTTTAAAACAAAAAATAAAAAGATGATTGCCGAAAGTTTCAAGCGGTTTTTGATCACGCGACTTACGGAACGGTTGATGACGACAAAAACTTCTGCAAATTCATGTAAAAAGCAAAGTTCCAAATTTACATCCCACAAACTCCAATGCCAGTTGCTATCTGGAAAAACATTTCACTTAAAAAGGCAAATATATTCGGCCTTCCAGGCAAGACGTTCGTTACTTATTGAAGATTTCAAAAGTTTTGCCAAGAAAGTGCAAGAAATTGGATTGGTAGATAGTGACAATTTTATCAAAGTCATTGGAGGAAAAAGGCTTCACAATAGTCTTGAAGAAGCTTTTTATCACGAGACAACATATTTTACTTTGGGGAATGATGGCAGAATTTTAAAAAACGAGGACCACGAAACACGTTTTGAAAAGATTTTGCAGTTCGACGAAAATGGTCTTCTAATAAAGGTGCTACGAGAAAGCTCTCGTAGCGGCGAAAATGTTAATGAATTATGGGTTGATGAAACTGGTAATTTTATTGACCAGAAAAGACTGAACAGAGGCATTGAACGCTGCTTGCAAGTTAATGATTTCGGTGTTGTCACGAATCTATTCAATGCAGTAGAAAACGTTTCAAAGGACAAAAATCCCAAAGCGAATATCGTAATTAACGAATCTGGGTTTATTGAAACCAAAGAAAAAGCTTCTTATTGGGAATGCAGTGACATTTGCAACGTTAGAGAGCGGACTATTTTTAAAGTCATAGCTTTCATTAATCAGGCGGCAAAGGCCAGTGATAGCGTCTTAAATGAACTTTTGAGTTCTGATTTTGACGTTTGCTCCTACAAAAATAAGTTTTGCCAGAAATCCATTGTCAAATTGCCATCGGACGATTCAGATTTTGAAGTGCAAGTTCTTCCGTATCTTGGTCATTTCTTATATTGCTCTGAAAGCGAGGAATGCCAAAGTTACTTGAGAGCCTTCAGAGAATTGGCTTCGCATTACTCGGGGATCAGAACAATTTTGAGTAAACTCTACTCTGTTCGAGCGTTGCTTAGCGCTTTATCAACATTGACTGATGAGATAGATCATGGTGATTTCGAATCTCTTCAAAATGTTATACCCAAAATGAGAAAAATTGTTGAGGCACGTGGCTTGAAAATGTCGAATGCGGAAAACGAGGCGGCGAAAGGCGATGAAAGTGATATAAGGCCTTGTCTCGATGAGAGTGAAATCTTGGCTTTCTACAATAAACAATTTGCTAGAGCTGAGCGTGATATTAATGAATTTCACGACACATCTTGCGATTGTTGCGCTAGATTATTAAAAAATTCAGATTTGAGGACAGTGGAAAAACTGGGATGCACTTCAGTTTTTGACAACCACGCCTTTCTCATTTTAAGAGCTGGTTTGCTATTGAAAAATCCTGACTTTAGAGAAATGGACATGCTTTTATGCCCTTATTGTTCTAAAGAGTTGCGAAAGGGAAAAATTCCAATTAGATGTTTCCTCAACGGCTTGGGAGTTGACGTCCCTCCGACAGAAGTCACGAGTTTGAACATGTTTGAAAAGGCCTTAATTCAGCTTGTGAAAGCATTTCACACTGTGGTCCGGTTAGGTACCAAAACTAATTCCAATATGCAGTTTGGTGCGGTGAAAGCTTTGAAAGGTAGAATCATATACTTGCCAATTCCAGTCCAAAAAAATTTGGATATGATACCAACAGCACTGCCTAAAGATCACGAATTGCACGTCTTGGTTAATGGTCTGCCCACTAGTGACAAAAAGGTTTGGCAAAAAATTGTTCGCCTTGATGCTTTGAAAAGGGCCGTCACTGAGCTGAAAAAAATTAATCCCCTGTACAAAGACATAGATATTACTCAGATCAATGAGGATTATATTTATGGCACCGAAGAGATTAACGGAACTATTGAACATGAAAATTCATTAACTCCCGATGAATTAATGGTAAAAACGGATCCGCTGGCGCTGTTAAACAACCTCGACGAGGTCAATAAAATCGGCTTCACTACAGTTGAAAAAAATCCGCAAGCGGAATCGCACCAAATCGATATCGATGTTATCAACGATGGTGTGATCGAATCAAATCTTTCGCAAGACGACCGTTATAAAATTTTAACTCAACCTGAGGCACTGTTGCGAAAACTCTCAAAAGATGAAGTGAATGAGCTGTACGATCACTATACAATTCACCCGGTGAATGTTCAGCCGTCAAAAGATTTGTTGGCTTCTTACCAAATGAAGCGTGTCGAAGCCGAGCCTATCAGTAATTGGGACAAAAATCTAGAATACATGTCATTCGTGCACTTGTTCCCAATGGCTCGCTATGGCAAGCACGACGAAAGACCGTTTGGGAAAATGACGGAAACTGAATACCGACTTTCTCGTCTTTTGAACGCGAATCCAATGTTTAGACGAGATTATGCGTTCATGTTCCATTTATACCAAGAGGCCGAAATGAAATCCATTAACAGTAGTTTGAATTACGTTCTACGAGTGAAAAAACCCATGAACGTATCTGTCAATAATCTCGTGAATCAAGTTGAATCTCGAGACTCCGAGCTCGAGAGTAATTTAGCGACTTTCATGGGCCACATTCGAGGAACTAAGGATTATTGGTATAAAGTTCTCAAATGTGTTTTGGCCATGATTAGAGAGTATGGCCCACCTACTTGGCTTTTAACCTTTAATCCGGCCGAATACGATGACATTGAACTTCACGACCACCTACGACGGGTGAATGCTGACGTGCCAGGGATCGAATCTATGTCGGTGGCTGAACTATTAAATTTAGATCCACTTAGCGTCAGTTTGCATTTTCACAACAAAGTGAGGTCGCTACTAAACAACTTTGTGCTATGTAAAGAAAATCCGGTTCTTGGACCGATAGCGCATCATTTTGTGCGCGTCGAGTACCAATCTCGCGGCTTGGCGCATTATCATTGCTTGTTGTGGGCTGAGGAAGCTCCCATGATTGGTTCCTGTTCGGCAATAGCTATTTTGGAGTACGTGCAGAAGTATGTCACGTGTTCAATCCCAAAAGCTGCTGAAAGTCCAGAACTTTACCGGCTAATAAAAAAATTTCAAACACATAAATGTTGCAGCAGTTGCTACCGAAAGGTTAAGAGAGGAAATAAGGAGCTGAAAGTGTGTCGCTACGGTTTTCCTCGAAACGTAACAAACGTTGCGACTTTGAACTCTGTTGAATCAGTTACGCGTCATCGTAAATTGAAACGAGGCCAAAAACGTTTGTACGATTTGCCCAGAAATGAAAACGAAGTTTTTATCAATGACTACAATCCGGCATTACTTTTGGCTTTGAAAGCCAATATGGATTTGCAGTTTGTCGCCGATTCCTCGGAACAAGTGGCGATATACGTCACGTCGTACGTGACAAAGGGAGATCGGGCTGAAATGGATCAGTGTTTCGCTGAGTTGGCACACGAAAGCTTGTCAAAAAGATTGTTCGCTTATGGACTGAAATCTTTCACAAATAAGTCGGTCGGAATTTACGAAGCTTTGGACATGATGTTGGGTCAGAAATTGTTTCAAAAGTCTGACAGCACCAAGTTTATTAACACTAACGTGAAAGAAAACCGATGCAAAGTTTTGAAATGTTACAAGGATCTTGCACGCTTGAGGGAAATTGATCCTGACAGCGAAGACATTTGCCTAAAAGGGTTTGTGGACGACAAGTATCCCAACAGACCCGATAGTTTGGAAGATTTAAGCTTGCGAGAGTTCGGACGGTTTTACGATTACGTAAAGTACTCGGAGGGAGCGAAAAAATCTGAAAATGTAATCGAGTTGAAAAATAATCTCGGTTTGATGAGAAAGAGGATTAAGCCCTACATAATAGAACATTACGTTCACGACCCAATAGAGGAACCAGAAAAGTACTGCCACGCTCTACTAATTCTGTTCAAACCATGGCGAAACGAGACTGAGTTATTGGGCGAGTTTGCAACCTTCGCTGAAGCTTTCGAAAGCACATTATCAACGCTAAAACCCATGAGAGAATACCACGAGAAATTCTCGGTATCCAAAGAAGTTCTAAAGAAGCGCAAAGCCTCCGAAAAGGCTAAAGAGATTGCCGCGATTTCGGATGCAGAAAGCTATGACGATGAAAATGCCCTTCAAGGGAAAGAAATCGTCGTTGAAACAGAAAATGCGATGCATGATGTCGAAGCCGCTATGGAAATTGATTTCGAGGGCACGGCACTAGACCAAGTTGCGTTACTCAACAATGATCAAAAAAGGGTTTATGACAAAGTCATGGATCACTTCACTCAAGAGGGAGGAAAATTTGAGAATTTCTGCCACTTTGTATCTGGTCCGGGCGGCACTGGAAAGTCCTTTCTTATTGCTACTATCGCCAACGCCGTTAGACGTCACTTTAAAAATGCCGGTAGCGTCGCGATAGCCGCTCCTACGGGCTTGGCTGCCCTAAATGTCAACGGCGTAACGTTGCACAGATTACTTATGTTGCCAGTAGAACATGGGCGTACCGCGGAATACCATTCCCTCAATTCCGAAAATATTTCCATTATGAAACAAACTCTGGGAAATTTGAAACTCTTGATTGTCGATGAGATTTCTATGGTGTCTTCGGTACTACTAACTTACGTTCATTTGAGGCTAAATGAATTTTGGGAAATGAACAAGCCTTTCGGCGGTGTGGTTTGCGTTCTTGTTTTTGGAGATTTCTTCCAATTGCCGCCTGTACAGGGTAATCCTGCGTTTTTAAAAGTCACTTCCCAGGAAGCTAGACTAAGATTTAATAGCATTGGAGGCACTGATCTTTGGAAGTATTTCGGATACGATGAACTAACGCAAAACGTTCGTCAGGCGGACGACCGAGTTTATGGCGACCTTCTTAACCGAATTAGAGTCGGAACTGTTACGAAAGATGACGTTTCAACCTTAGAAAGTAGACTAGTTACGGGAGGGAACAAAATTCAGGTGGCTATGAATCTTTACCTTAAGCTGGTTAAAGAAGGATTTCATCCCATCTGTTTGATGCCGAAATTGGCCATGTGCGATAAATTCAACATAAAAATGCTAGAGGAAAGCCGACAGAAAGTTGAATGCGTTCAATGCGAAGACAAACTCGTTGATTACGACAAAAAAATTACCAAAAACATTGTCAGGAGATTGAAAATGTTAGACAATGAGCCGTCAAAAACTGGAGGTCTAGAGAGCAAGCTGTATCTCTGCGTTGGATCTCGAATAATGGTTAGGAGAAACATCAATTTTGAAGAAGGTGTTATTAACGGCACCATGGCCATTATAACGGGATTCCAAAAGAACGACAGTGGGAACATCACTGGTATCCGTATCAGAGTAGATCGGGAACCAAGCGACGAGAACAATAAGCCCGACTTTTTAGTCGAGAAAATGAGCGTCAAGTTCTTGCTAATGACCAATTTATACGTCAAACGAACGCAATTTCCGGTAATCTTGGCATATGCCATTACTATACACAAAAGCCAGGGAATGAGTTTAAAATGCGCAATTATGGATTTGGGATCAAATTTATTTGGAACTGGCATGGCATACGTCGCTTTATCGCGAGTGACTTCCTTGGCCGGTCTCCATCTCTTGCAATTAGACCCGAATAAAATTACGGCAGATGGACGAGCCATTGCGGAGTATAACAGGCTGCGTCAAAAACACAGACCTGATCTTCCACTTATAGAAATCGTCGGGTCGGAAGGAAAGAGAGGTACAAAAAGGCCGACGTCGAGGTGTATTTTAGAAGTTGAAGGAGAGAGATCTGATGAAACGGCAAAAGAAAGACCAAATAAAAAGATCAGACTAGGTCTTCAGAGTATAGACATTTTTCCCTTGAAGGGATTTGAAAATGGAGATGGAGTAACGTGCTACGCAAATAGCGTTTTGCAATTGTTGTTACTGATTCCGGAATTAAGGAACATTATTAAAGAGCACAAAGGATCATTGAGCGATAAGCCCATTTTGACTTGCCTTCGTAACACTATTGAGCATGTTGAAAATTCCAATGAGAGTTTCAGCGACGATGGTTTCAATTTGCGAACGGCTGTTGGGTTGCCTTTTACCCACAACGAACAGCAAGATGCTAGTGAATTCTTATGGGTTCTCTTGCCAAGACTTTGCGAAGAAATGGAAACTCCTGACTCTAACGCTCTACGGGAACTATTATGGACAAAGTCGCAAAACGTTACCAAATGCCCCAGCTGTCACCTGGAAAAAAGTTCTGGAAACATTATCCAAAGCTGCATCTTCACTCTTCCTTTGCCAAACCTCTGTAAAATTGATTGGAAACTATTAGTCGAAAGGATGAGACCAACAATGATGCCTTGCGAAACTTGTAAACGCAGAGAGATTGATGAACGTGATGTATTGATTTCAGCCGGTAAGTACGTATTTCTGTGGTTTCCAAGAGATACTGTAGTAAATGGTCACCCAATTAAGATTTTAACCAAAATATCTGGATTCGAAAATCAGAAAGTGGTTTTAAACCACAGCGTTTACAAAACTAGGGGCGTGATCATTCATAAAGGTTCTTCTTTAAACCAAGGTCACTATCTAAACTTTATTCGAAAAGATAACAGCTGGTACGAGGTTAGTGACACAACAATCACCAAGCGAGACAGATTCCTCAGTAACTTGACTGACGTCTCAATCATCCTTCTAGAGAAAGTCTCTCTTTTTTAAAGAGAACCCAGCAAAACTGGCGTTGTTCAGAGTGATCAATAAAAAGTGGTAAATTAAGGAAACATGGGAAATTTGCCCTTGAAATATACGCAGATATTGGCGTAAAATGTTACCGAGAAAATAATGAAATTGCAGGGGAAAAACTTGGGAGAAATTGTGGGGGAAAAACTAGGAAGAAATTGTAGGGAAAAAACTAGAAAGCAATTGTTGTAAAATAACGGAGATATAAAGGAAAATATAAATTATCTAGCAAATACTCCATTCAAATATTAAGTAGGAACTTTATTATAATT